>NW_020799109.1:20100248-20160637 GCF_003259725.1 Athene cunicularia | reverse complement strand
GTGGGTGGGAGCTGGCCCCCAGCCCTCTGCAGGTCTCGGCTCAGAGTCCTCTCAGTCAGATGTGCTGGTAAGGTCTGAAACATAGGTAGGCTCAAAGCAGGTGATCCTCAGCATCACCCAGTCGGTAAGGAATTGCTCACAATGGAGTATTTCTAGAGTGCTGGATTAAACTGGATTTTAGATCAGTCGAGACTTGCTTATCTTTTTTCCCCTTCTCTTTACACATAAATCACAGGCAACTCTCCCTGTCTCCAGAGGCATCGCCTGCTAGTATAGGGGTTGCTCTGTCTGAAAGGGTGCTTGTGCTTCAGAGAGAGCAAAGCAGAAGCTCGTGTGCTTTGGGTCTGCTGTCAGCAGCAGGGACACAATCCTGCCTTGATGTCACATAGTGAAACGTGCCCTGTCCTCTGCACTCTGCATTTCCATTCACTCCCCTGAGAGCTGAAGGAGCCCCGTGCCTCGGCAGAGGACTGTAGCATGAGAGGAGGCATCCAGCAGAAATCTGGAGGGAAGCCACTGCAGCTCAAAACGCAGAACTCATCACTTACCTTGAAACAAGGCCACAGGCCAGCCTCTGTCTCTGCTGGCTGAAGGGCTTTGCTGGAAGCTCAGGCCTGGCTCGGGCCTGCCAGCCAACAGGGCTTGGGGGAGGAAGGCACCCCGTAGCGCCCGCGGCCGCACGTGCTGAGAGGGCTGGCGGGGAGGCCGGGAAGGCTCTGCGGCCGCAGATCACATTGCAAAGAAGTTGTTCTCTTAAAGGACAGCTGTTCTGCTGTGTTTTATAAATTCACTATGTCCACACGTTTCTTAATACAGTGCAAGTTGCCTTCTTCGGGTAAGTGCAGACTCACTCCTCTGAGTTTGATGAAGGTTTCTGTCAAAGAGTGAATAATGAAAGTATGTTAATGCCCTGGCCTAGTAAGCAGCCTCACATTTTAACTTTCAGTCTTCTCTGTCCTGCACTGTTCAAAAATGTGCCCCTACATGGCCATGTACTGAAGAAATGGTTTTGGTATACAACTTCCCCTTGGCCTCCTCTTACCTTGTCTTCTCGTCTGCCTCATGTGGAAGCAGCTATATGCAGCAGGATTGTAATTATTTTTTCCAGAAAAGAGAGACATTTCTTTTAAATTCCTTTTAAATTACTAAATGACAGGTAGTTTCCTATGGCTAACATTCATAAAATGCCTAGCTTACATAAAAATAACAATTAAAAAATTTATTAACTTCATTACCAGATCCTGAGATGTTTTGAGTACAGACGTATGTCTGGGGTTTTTAAATATTTTTTCAAAAATCTTGCAAAGAAGGAGAGGCTTAATGAGATTATTCTAAAACCTTTATTTAGCTTTGAGTTGTTACAGTCAGTGTTTTCTTCCCAGTGCTCGGGTAGTGACCTTCCTGTTTTGATCTAATTTGATCAGCTGAAAATCACTAAGCTGTAAGAGGCATCATTGTTTCCTCCTTCCTACCCTCCTGTTTGCTGGGTGGTTTTGACAGGGAAGGATCCCAGTATCCCAGGTGGGTGTTTGACCACTAGACTGTAGGATTAGTCTCTCTCTCTTCACTTCCCTGCAAATATTGAATTATTAATACAAAGTGAAACAGCTCTCACAGGATACATGCTCATACTAGCACAGTCTGCTGACCTGCACATAAGCGTGACTTGGGAAAGGCAGGTTTAAATCCCAGGTGTGAGCCCAGGTCCCAGATGGGTCCACTGGATTCCAAGTTTATCCTCCAACTGTTGAGCAAAAAAATGTTTTTTCTTCACCTTTTACCTCTATTCTTGTCCCAAAAAACATTGCAGGAGAAATTTCACTTTAATTTTGATAAACTGTTGTTTTCTAAAAAAAATTCATTTCTAATTGGCACCATGGAGCCTCAGCTGAGCCCAAGGACTATGGTAGCCCTATGGATTTCTATGGCCCGATTACATGAGAGGGCGTTGTGCTTAGAGGATCCCAGTCTTCATCCATTTTTTATAAGTTTCCAGGAACTGCCCGTTACTCAAAAAGTGGAATTGTCCTAATGAAGCCTCCAAAATACGGTTGAGGAAATAAGCCTTTATGATGAAAGAAAAATACTAAAATTAGGATATGGCTTCTCAAACTGTGTAACTACAGGATTAGACACATGGTTTGATTTCCATTAAGGAACTTTTAGAATTGATCCAGTAGTATTTCAGCTTTGAGAATTCAGAATACATGAGATTTTACCCTGAGTTCTTCATATATATGTGCAATGCAGAGTATTTGTTTCTTTTAGAAAATGAATTCTTTTTAAAACTTGTTTTTAGAAGCTAATGCCGTTTTTCAATCCTCACAAAGAATAATGACCTCTGGCTCTGCAAGAGATGTTTTAGCCTGCATAAGTTATTTTGAAAATGAGTATTTTATAGATATCAGAATAAGATGCCAGGTTTCCCAGAGAACTGTTAATATACTTGTCAGCAGCTACATGCTTCCCCAAGATTTGTTTCCTTGAAATGTATTTCAAATTTTTTTTAAAAATAAAGTTTTTTCATGAGCTTTCATAGTGTGCTTCCATATTCCACATGTATTTTATAAAACACATCACATTGAGGCACAATAGGATATCTATTGCAGGCAAAATAGAGCAGAGCTTCTGTTTGAATTTCCATGTTTTTTTGTTCTTTGTCATCTGTTTGTTTCTTTGTTTTTGTCTGGAAGCCAGATCCTTAGGGGATAAATTTATAAAACCATACACTGGACTTAGCAAAAAACTTAGGTTAAAAGCAAGTCTCTCTACAGTGCACTCACTATGTATCCTTTTAATGCTTTGTTGCAAAAATATTACAGTAGTAGTTCAAACATCTCACATCTATGTGCTGTTATTGCTTTGTGCAATTATTATATTCTGTAGTATTTTGGCATTATTTGCACAAATATATTGTACAGCATGTTCAAATACATGTGTTTGTCTGTTTTCCAGAACAAGAGAGATTCAGAAAGTTATGTGTTATAACTTCATAGCTGACCATGAGGGGTGTCAGAAGGAATATACCTAGTTAGGAGATTTGGTCATTAAATGTGGGAACATATAATTGTTGGAAACCAACAGAGGCAGTTAATTGTAGTTACTTTTGAAGTAAGTCAGTGGAGCTCTCTGTTTTTACAGAAAACACTGTCAGACAGCAATTGTGACCTTTAAGGAAATGCTTTGCAGGTGTTATTTCAATAAATTAAAGTGTATACACTATAAGAATAATTTACAATATTAATAGGGGCATACATTGTAATATTATATGTATGAATTATATTGAAAGAGGAAAAGTTGAATTTATAATAATAAGGGCTGCTTTTTTATTTTAATTTTATGACACATCATTAAAAGAAAAGTAAAAAAAAAAAAAAAAAAAAAAAAAAAAAAAAAAAAAAACAAAACGAACAAGAGCATTCACTTTCTTAATCACAGTTCTCTGTGACTGCAGTGTGGATTCTGGTCAATAGAAAAGCTGCCCACCACTGAAGACAAAACAAAATGTATGTATTCACAGGCACTTCTGTTTAGTATAAATATTTACTGAGAGTTAAAGACTATTTACATTAACATATATTTATAAAATAATGTGGCTAGGAGTAAAAAACCAAATGTATGCCTTAGTACAATTTTAATTTTGTTTTATTATTTCTGTTAAATGTAGCTCAGCCATTACAAGCCCTTATTTGCATATATTATGTCAGGATTCACAAAGAGTCCTCTGTTTTCCATCGTGTCCTTGCGGCAGTCTGATTTCTCTTAGTGTTCTGCCATCACTGGTCTGTGCAGGAGAGATCAGAGCCCCAATAATAGATTTTTGACAGGGAGCTTGCCTGCTACCTGCCCTACACAAATCCTCACTGTTCATGTTTGCTTCATGGCAACAAAGCAGACAGAAGGAAAATGCCAAGTGCTGAGTTTGAGGTACAGCCCTGCCATAGCTTGACATTTCAGCAGAATAGCAGTTTATGAGATGCATAATTTTTCATCTGGGACTCAGCTGCCATTTTCATAGAAGCTTGCAGCTCATCGACTGACTGGAAGTAGGGCAAAGGTTTACAGCATAGATCAAGGTCTACATCCTTCCCATAGCTATTTAAAAATAAGTATTATTCTCCAGATAAGGTCAGAGAACTAAGCATATTTTTTTCCACTTTTAATATTTTCTAACCAATTTCTTTTCCACAGAGAAAATGCTTTGCAGTTTTAGCACAGGTACTGTTTGTAGTTGATTAAAAATGATCATAATTGATTTGATTTACCAAAAGATTAAACGAGTCCTGAAAAAAGAATGAAGCAGGAGTCTTTACACACAGCATTTGAACAAAGCTGTGTTTTCTCCTCCTCTTACTTAGAAAAAAAGCTCATTCCGAGCTTGAAATGAGTGAAAAGTCTTTACTCTTGGAGCATAATTGGTTTGTGTTTTATTATTGTTATAGATTGAATTTAAATTTTCACATTCGTGCACATGTACTTGGGAAACAAATGCAGTGTAGGTACATGTAAGTGAGTGTTTAATTTAGAATTACACATCTCTCTGAGCTTCAGTAACAGTTCACCATGTCACAGCCTCATACAGAACAATGGTACAGTACATTGGATTAATTAAAGAAGCCTTGCAGAGAACTGAATTCTCAGTATGTCAAGATTTCAATTTTATGTTAAATATTTTCTGAAGGCCAGACCCTTAAATCTCAGGGGCTGTACCAAGCAGTGAGCTGTGAATTTAACCATAGGCTAACTGCTAATGATAAGGAAAAGAGTCCAAGTTGAGGCAGCTGTAATACAGTCATTGGATTAGGCTATCAATCACTTGGTTCCCTGAGGAACAGGCAAAGACGACAAAACAGTGAAAAGGGAAATTAGGAAGGGAGGGCATGACTAGAATGAGATTCTTCACCAAATGTATCTGTTAGTTGGCTGAATCCCCCAAGCATCAGACAGAAATGTCCAGCATTGCTCTCAGACTAAAAGCCAAGTATTTGTTCCAAACTCCTAGAAAACCATCAAATCATCATTAACTGTTGCTGGTCTGTACAGGGTTTTAGAAATGCAGTGGGCTATATTATCATGTTTTAATAGCCTGTAATTAGATTTATCTCTAAACTATTTTTGTTGAACACTCTGGATTTTCTGTTTACATCAAAGCTCATATAGAATATGTCCAGTTGAAATAATTCATTTCACAGATGAGTGGGTTTTTTTTAATAAACAGATAACTGTTAGGCTGTCAAGTCTTACTGATGGCTACCAATGGTGAATGTCAAAAGGTGATTCAGACAAAATCATACATTCTGATCAGGCATAATATGGTAAAAATAAGACACAATAGCTGTGACCTAACTTGCCCAGGCATGGGTGAAAGAATGTGTGGTTTCAGTCTAGGTGCAGGTAGACAAAATGAGAAATGGGTTTGTATAATGGTATGGATTGCCATGATTAAGTAAAGAGTGCTTTTATAGTTGGCATTTTAGAGATATAGTCTGATTAACAAAGAATGGAAATTAACAGAGAAAGCAGGCTGGTGGAGCAGGGGCTTGTATTTAAACTTAGTTACACTGATGTGTAGAGGTGAATGTACCTCATCCAAACTATTACCCGATGAGGAGGTGTAAATCAGTCAGGAACAGAAAATCTCTCCTTCCAGTAATATCAGTTATATTGAACCCATTGGTGTCTTTGTCAGCACGAGTTGATTGTCTTTCTATGTCTGTCAGGTTTAGAGGATCTTTCTCTCATGATCACCTCTTTGAATTTGAAGCAAATGTTCACAAAAAAAAATCTCTCAGAATATTTTTGTGTCGTGTCTTTTAGAGATTATCGTGTTGAAAACTGATATATTTCTATCATAAAAAAACCTTACTACAATTCATTTCAGAAGTCATTTAAATATAACCACTTTAAGTATCTTATTAATTATTTATTTGAAAAATACTTGGCATTTAAGTACTTTCCAGTTTATTCTAACACAAGAATTAAAATACTATCAAGAATTTCAAATAGACATTAATTAAAATAATAAAAATTTAGAAAAGCCCTGGTGAAGTCTACGGCTAGGTTTGTTTTCCATTAAGACTCAGCAGCTCTCTCAATCTGATCTTGCTCACCTTTCTCCTTGGATAATCACAATGAAGTCAAAACATATTTTGACTCCCAAGTGCAGCTTGAACGAGGACTAGAGACTGTGATGGCATGCAGTATAACTCTAGTCTTTCATACAATCGGAAGGCTACTGCTCACTACAAAAGTGTGTCTAAACTGAGAACTGCATGCCTTATGATAGCCCAGTGGCTGCTTAGTGACTGGTTAGAAGGGTTGCTCTGGCTTGCAGACTGGTCTCTGGCAACTGCACAAGTTAGAGCTGGGCCCAGCTTTCTGCTCTCGTCGTTGCAGGCAATGCAGAAGTGCATTTTGTACAGAAGCAGTAATTCTAAGTGGTTAAGCATATGGTCATGAGCTGGAGCACAAAAAAGATAACTTCAGGTGGTAGTGTTCAAGTTGTCTTGGAGGTCTGCAAAGCTTTGTTGCAGTGTACATACATGATGGATTGAAACTTGAACACAGGTTATGAGAGTTTAAGGAGCTTCAATATAGGAGGCAGAGGAAAGATCTGACAAAGGAAATAGGTCCAAATTCATGAGAATACATGTCAGTGTTACAAGCTCCCTGCTGTTGATCGTGCATGGCACATAATTCTTCTGACTTTTTATTCAGTACTCAAATCAAGCAGGGTTTGTGATACAGGTGGTACTTGAGAGTGATCAATGAGGCAACCGTCTTCTGTGGAAATTATAAACTGTACCTGTCACTCACAGAGCAGAAGTTCTAATTGTAATTCCACAAAAAAAGCCAAGAGTTTGTAAACAATTCTGATTAACAATTGTATCAGCAGAGGTTAAAACCCCTGAGTACTGACCTGGTGTGTCTTAAGCATGTTCATTTTTTTCCATATCTTACTTTGCATATTGATTTGCTCTAGTCACCAAGTGGCATATACTGGTTGTAGAGCCCATCTTTATTCAGTGGAGGACATAGTCTCATCTTACTAGAAGAATAAACATGTTTTTACATTTAGAAAAAAAATTGCAATATATTTAACATCCAAATACGAGCTACCATAAATAGAAAAATAACTTCTTATTTAACATTTGTTAGCATGGAGATTCCTTCTTTCTGTGGGACATTTGTGCTTGCAGGATAGGCCAACTGACTACTGTCTTCTGCTGTTAGTGTGGGGATACTACCACTGCTGACAATACATCCCAACTTCTGTATTGCGTGCTAGTTCCTCCACCTGGTTCAGTAGCTTCAGTAGTCCCAATGGTTTAGGCATCCCTGTGAGGATGTTGGGACTCCCACAGTTCTCTCTACCTAGAAAACACTGGATTGATGTGTTTTAGAAATAGGTCAGGAAGTGGCTTGAAGAAAAGGTTTCACAGTTACATGAAACTGTCCTTGCTGAGGTTAATCCAGTTGCAGGATATTTTGACAATCAGATACAGGGGTTTAGGAAGAAAAATAAAAAATCTTTGAGACAATTTTAAACCCAGGGCATTGCTTTACATCCAGCAGCACCAAAAGGACCTACTTATGCAGTTATTACTGCTGTCCTGCTTCCATGTAGGAGTAGTCTTTCTACCACTGGTTAGCTATGATTTATGATGAACTCACCACAGTGAATACATCTTTATTCACCTAAATCCTGCTAGCATTCTGTATTTTTTAGTATCCTACTTGAGTGATGAATAAATCCTAATGCCAACTTCACACATAAAATACAGAACACAAAATATAGCAGATTTGTTTAACTGGGTAGATCCTGGGTTTGTATTTCACTAGGCATCACATCATCCCTGATGAGTTATTGCCAAAAGCATTTATAAAAGTATTTCACAACTATCAGAACATTTTTTTACCTTTCAAAAGAATGCAAATAATATATAGTATTCAGCTAAGGGATCTGCATTTCAGTGTGCCTTTTCATGCAAGCACACCATTGTATAGAATGAGCTTTACAGATACCCTGCTCACACACAGAATATACCAATTTATCCTACAAAATCTTTTAGGTAACCTGCTGTAGTAATTTGGTTTTCCAATTTATGATCAATTTGCAGTTTCTATGTTGGCAGGTAATTGCAAATGTCTTCCTTATTAACATGCACTGTATAACCATCTTTACTAAGTCATGTTTAAATCCCAAAAGACACTTGTAGTCAGGGATTGAGCCACCATGATTTGGGTTAAGTGAGAGCCGAGTGAGAGCTGTTGAGAGCAGTGTCCCACCGTATCAGAATGAGAAATCCATTGTGCAGCTGTGGCAGATATATAGAGGGTGTTTTTAATGACATGAGATCTGTCCATAAAATGTATGGTACCACACCTGACTCAGCACTGCGGTAAGGCTGATGCTGTGAAGAACTTTGTTACAGGCAACTGCAGGTTTTTCACAAACAGTCATTTCTATGAAGATGTGGTTAACTGTGTTATGGTTGTGTCTGGACATTTATGTATGTTTCATGGCTCTATTGAGTGACCTATTGGTTTTTAAAAGAATGTATGATTGCTTCAGTCCACATTTTGGCTAGGCCAAACTTATTTTACTCCCTGTCAGTTACTGCTGTGCTTACACCGTTAATGCCAGGTCAGCTGCTTGCCTATTGAATTCACCAGCTTTGGCAGTATTTTCACCAATCTTTTGGATATATGCGCAGTCAAGAGCTGCTTAGATTTTAATAGGGAGTACTCAGAGAAATCTCATTCTAGGCCCTCATAAATTCTGTACATCAAGAGCGTTTGCAGAGAAGGTATTGCCAGACGAGGCTTTTAGGAATTGGTTGTTTTTTCTTATAAATTGAGCAGCTTCTTCAGAACTTATTGAAAGTGAGATTTGAAGGATTCAGACCTCCAAGGAGGATCTGATGGCACCTTGTTTTCCCTAACAAGTATTTTGAAAAAGCCTGCAACATGCTACAATCTGGTTTATTAAAATAATGAAGAGATTGCTTGCTCAGGAAAACCCATTAGAGGACCAGTCCTTGGCAGGTATCCAGAGAGGAAGTAAACCCTGCCAGAGGTAGGGAAGTCACCCCAAGTCTGGCTCCATCTTGTTGAGGGGAATTTTAGGAAGGAGTTCCCTCCTGCACAGGGTTGGCACACAGATTTCTTTCTGATGTCTTTCTTTTTCTTTTCTTTCAGGCTTGCTATTTTATAGCTCTGAGAACAGACCCAGCTTACTGTTAAAGTCAGATAGTACGGGGTGGTGAAAGGGTCCTCAAAAATAAAAGAAAATTGTCACTCCTACAATCTCTTTTCCAAACTTGGGATTTTTCAGGGTTGTCTGCAATGTCCTTTGCTGTTTCTCATAAAAAAAGATTCACTGAGCCAAAGGTTTGCTGGGCAGAGAGGGCAGGCAGTAGTAGTGCTCTCTTCTGCTTGCGCTACCTGCATTGCCTTCCTGAGCTGCCGTGATAGGCACTCGCAGTCGGGGATCTCACAGGCAGCTGTGAGCAGACGTGCTAGCCAAGTACAGCTAAGGCTTATCCTGCTGAATCTCAGGCACTTCGCTAGCAGACTGTTACGTTTTCTACCTCTTCACTGTAAGGAGATGGGCGTTCTCAGAGGTGGGTTCCTTTCTCGCTTCATTGACTGCATCAGAAATTTGAGGTTAGTATATTCCTAATTTAGGTACCTCTGTCAAATGCCTAAGACAGTGTGTGTCTAAATTTTGTGTTGAAATTCCAGTAGTTAAGCAAGTAAATAATTCAGGTTTTTCTGGTGCAGGTTAGACTTCTTTTTTTGAAAACAGATGTATCTTATTTTAGCCCAGTCCATTTTCTAATCCTGTATCACAGGAGGAAGTGATATTAGTGTGCTTGACATTAAAATATCTTCCAATCGGTTAAAGTAAAGCATCTGGTGTTTTTCTGTATTTTAATAAGCCCTAATAACAGCATTGCAATCCCTTAATGCTGTTTCTCATATTCTTGTTACAGTAGGTATATGGCACACATCTTCTGGTTTAAAAAGCTCAAAACAAATTTCAGCAATTTAATCTCAGTGTTAGAAAAAGGATCACAGCAGCTGCTATAGTATTTTGTATTTAAGCTAGTTTTTGTAAAGACTCGTGACATGCTCCCTGGGAGCTAAATATTGACATGCATGCTCTGGCAATCAAGATCAAGCTTGGTGAGTTAACACAGCTCAAGTCTCTGCATTGACACTGTAACCCAAGTCTGAAAACTATTATCCTACACCATTTATGTTAGCTTTATAGGTGATACTGCCCACTTGAATTAGGGATTTCAACTGTGTTTTTAATACTGTAACTGCAGATTCATATTTGATTTAGGACCACAGTACATGCAAGGTTGTTTGTACATCTGTAATGACATCTTCACTGATATATTGTGTGTAGAATCACAGGTGACAGCATAAAACCTTCATGATTTCAAACCTTCAGAATAGAAGTAAACATTGTGTGTAAAATAATTTTTAAATCACATTTATCTTATATAGTACTGTAGAACACGCCATATCCTAAAGCTGTGAGTCTGTGAAAGCTGTTGATCAGAAGTGAAGCTTGAACATGTATTCATTATGGGATATAATTTAGGAGATTAATTTTTATTTGTGTTCTGTAAGTAAAAAGAAAAAATCCACTTTTTTTTCTAATTGTAAGTGCACCATGTTTATAATGCTGTAGTTTACTTTTTGAATTTCTGAATAAAGAATTTAAGCCTATTTGGGCTTCTAGTAAATTTGGCATATACACTAAATTGATTACCAGATGCATTGTGCAACATATGGCATTGTACAGTCTTTGCGTGCTTCATAGTATTTTCTTAAATTACCAGCATTTGTTTTGATTCCAAAAATGCACTTGTCTCGGCTCTCTAGTGCTTTGGACTTAAATGCTGGCTTTTCAGTGCTGAACAGATGTGTTAGAGTTTCACACAGAACATTTATGCTTTTGTGAGTCTTCCTCTTTGAGCTTTCCATACACAGTATTATGTCAGCGATAGCTCATGCAAATGGGATCTCTTCATTTTCACATGTACATTGATTGCTTAAAATAACCTTCAGAATTCCTAATAATTCTGCATGACCAAGAAGAACAAGGAAGCAACCCAGTTTTGCCCGGAGATATTACCCTGAGTGAATCAGTTTTTTCAGATACATTTTATTTTAGATTAGAGAAAAACAGGAAGGAGAACATAACTCCTTTATGAGTGACAGCAACAGTCAACAACAGTCCTGTATGCTTCTGTGTACAGCCATATTCCCATGCTTGAGGCTGTGGTTTGAATGGGCATAAAAATTCATCCATGAAAATGCACAAAATAAGGTGCCCAGGACATTAGTATGTAATTTACTTCTAAGAGGAAACAGCTTGAGTTGATGTACAGAGCATACTTCTGAAAAAGGTATCCTTTAAATTACCAACGGTTTTAGAGTAAAGGGCAATATGACATCCTGGGACAAGGGACGAGGGATTTGCAACCAGGAGGGCTAGCTGCTGCCTCTTCTGCTCAGGTAGAATTGCTCTCTTCAAACACAGATTTCTAGGCCTCCCCTTGCACCCTTTCTCTTCTGTGAGGTAAAAATAAACCTTTGTATAGCGTTTGGATATCCTTTCCTAGAAGGCACTGCACAAGTGCCAAGTGCCGGGCATTGCTGCTATGTGTTTAGCAGCAGCAGTGTGTGTTCTCATCAGTATTTTAAAATCAATGAACACATTGTGGGCCCCTGGCTTTCTGTTGGCCTTTGATCCTGAAGACCAGTGAATGCAGTTTAGGAGTTGTGTTGCTACCATTTTTCTTCAGTGGAAGCTGAGGGGATGAGTAAGTACATAAATTATGTCACTTACCCTCTGAGCTGCCCTCATTGGATAACAATTAAAAAGATATGACAGAGCAATGCACTAAATTCCCTTGTATCCCCTTATGTTGCTCTGAATACATCAAACAAATTAGTATTTAGGCCTATTAATGCTGTTATTTTTTATTAATGCAGAAAGCAGACTTACGATACAGGTGTACAATTTCATCTTGACATCAACGTTGAGTTGTGTGGCTGGTCACAAGCAGGACTGATATAACCATGTTTTAATTACCAACCCTCAATAATATATCTAGAGCTGTTAAAAGCCTCTGCAAATAAGGTTTGTTCTTCCTTTATGCCACCAATAGTTTACACAGCATGGACATGCTATTATTTTGCTTTCCATTAAGGCATTAACTCTTCAGCTTGCTGTACACTCTCAGCTAAAGAAATGGCATGAAACTTCCTGTAATTGTGAAGGTTATTAAAAAGAAGGAAGAGGAAACAAACCCTTTCTTTAAAATTATCATCCATGCGCAGCCAAGGTCTCAGCTAAAGCCAAGGTATCAACTCTCTGTTGGAGTGGGGGAGGTCCTTTTCTTTATGGAAAACTAAGTATTGTCATGTAAATTTCATTACAAAAATACTGAAGTGTAAGGAACTAAATATTTAGAAACTTACATACCTAGTTATAAAACCGTAATTATAAGAAAGTGTTCTTGTGTAATGAGCACTACATGTCTATCATACAGTGTTTTAATGTGTACAGTAGTTATTAGTTGAGCATTTCCATTATTACCATTCTGTGAGCAACTGCCATTCTTGAAACTGATTGATGTTTGTGAATAAAGCACTTTTATTACATGTTGCCAGCTTCTGAGGACCAATCTTATAACTTACAATGCCTTCAAAGGAGTGATGATACCTCCTCTTGCTGGAACTAATCACATCTGAAGAAAGTGAAAGGGTGAAAACATTTTTTTTTTCTGGAGAACTTTCATTGCATTGTACAGTATTCTGCTACAAAATGATTATAGTGTTTTATCTGCCAAAGGTGACACCAGGGGAAGATAACTTTACAGGAAGAGAGATGTTTGAATATAGGCAACTAGCACTGTGCAGTGGCTTGGCTCGAGGCAGTGAATTTATTTGTGGGTTGATGAAACTGTGGTCTCAATTTTTCATTGTCTGCCAGTCTTCTGGCAGAGTGTGCTGGTTGCAAAGTCTTCGCTAACATTTCATTAGTTTAATTTGTGGGTTTGTGCTCTGTCCAGACCAGCACAGATCTGCAATTTCAGGAAAGAAAGAAAAAGTACAAGAAAAAGGAAAGAAAACCCCCCGCCAAGTGTTTATCTTCTTAAGGCCACACTGTCTTGCTAGGGCCTATGAAGCCTCTCATCATGCTTTGAGAGTTTTTCAAAGCAGGAAAACTTCAAGAAAATATTGCTGGCAAGTTAGTGGGAAATATTGCTCAGAGGGGACTTGTAGTTTGTGGAGTTTTGGGGCATATTTTGTGCATTATTTAAATTTCTTCATCCTCATCCTGCCTCTGTCCCCTAGAGACTGATCTATAAATGCATAGTGCCCTCCAGCTCCAGCGGGAACTACCAGAGATTGTGAGCTTCTTGTGCTTTCCTCCCAAAATAAGGCAGAGAAAGAAACTGATGCTAGTTTAACATTGGCATATAATGTAATGTCCAAGTTCAACTTATAGGAGCAAGTTCAGATGCTGACACTAGTCTAAACACACCAACATGAAGCTCCCAATGACTGTATTTGTACTTTGGAGACCACCTAAAGTTGGACAGCTTCTACTCCAAAGACCCTCCAGGTTCTCTATTAAAATAAATAAGGCAAGTCTTGGGACCTGAAGAATCCTCCCAAGAAACAATTTTCAGCAGGATAGAGTGGGAACCCAGCTGTTCTCTCCTAACTCATCATTTGATCACCAGATTATAACTGGTCCTGCAAAAATCACATCCCTCCAGCCTTCAGTATGAACAGCCCTAGTTTTTGCTCTTGTTCACATGAGTCTCTGTCTTCCCTGATCCCTTTGTGTCAAACTCCAAATTGCAGTGAAATTGTCAAAAGCCCCCATACTTTGCTTCTTTTCCCGACCCTACCCTGCAGCTTGCAGCAGCAGCTTGCTTTCCAAATATCTCAGCAGGCTCTGGTATGGCCCTTCCTCTTTCCAAATGATGATACAGCCCACGAGCATAGAGCCACATGCAGATACCCATGAACAGTCAAGGTAAGTAGTTTCCATTTATTGCTAGGAGAAAAAAAAGTGTCAAGTAACTTCCTACTCATCCTATGGTAAGCAGATGAGTAGGGCTGTGTGCTTCAACTACCTTAGGTATAGCTATCAGTTCTCCTACTCTTGGTTGTGTGAGTCTTGAGAAACGGGAAGTGTTGAAATAAATGGCTATGATACACATAGTGTTGAAATAAACATTTATTTTAACACATTGTATGTGATGAGCCATTTATTTTAACACTTTTCACTTGAAGTGTTGAAATAACAGGTTTTATCAGGGGACGTGTCATCCACTGTTTTATGTATATGTGAATATGGAAATATATCTACTGAGTGTGCATGTATATATATACTCAGATTATATGGATATGTAATAATAATATGGTAGATGTGTGTGTAGCCACACACTATTGCATGGGCAAATACAGTGTGTTCTGCTGAAATTGAGTCATTTGTTTCACTAAAAATTTATGTTCATGCTGTATCTATTATGTATCTATAAATAGATCTAAATATATCCATACATAAAATTGTATATTACTAGATAGTAGCAACTGGATGAGATAGATAAAATAGAGAGATAGGCAAAATAAAATAAATAAATCTCAAAATAGGATAAGAATGAGCCTGAGTTCTGTAAAGGGAGAAGGAAATACTTAATTTGAGCTTTCTAGATATCTAGATCTGGTTTCTTTAGTTTGCTGTACTTTCGTAAGCTCTGCTTCCCTTTCTGTAATGGGCTTTCTAGACAAGTTGTCATTAAACAGTTCAAGGTATGCTTCAGGGTTTGTAAATAACCTGAAAAGTTTTGCTGCATTTTTCAGTAATGTTTTTATTTTTAAATGCACTGTAGGAGCCTCAGTGCCCTTCTCTGCAGCAAGTCACCGCTCTTTCAGTGTGTCCTTAGATACACTAAATTGCCTTTGTATGGTTAGAATTATGTATGCGCTAAAGTGCAGGCACAGACACACCCCTCCCGCTTTCTGGCACCAGGGTCATGTTGACCATGGTAGTTGTTGTTGTTAAGGAGGTTAAAACCAGCTCAAAGATAGCACTTCCTCTGAGACTGACAGAGGAAAGGCTGCCTTTGAACAAATCCGTAAGCTTCTGGGTAAATAGCCACAAACACTTCTAGACTTTGAGTTAAACACATCTGTCTCCACACCAAAATGAATAGGCAGTGAGACCTGCCATGTGTTAAAGTGAAGCACCCTCATCTTTCGGGGGAAGGATTGCCCAGCAGAATTTGGCAGGGATACATTTGTCCCTCTGTGATGGCTGCAACAGTCTTGTCTGGTAACTGTGCAGTATTTTTTAGATGGGCTGTTCCTTGGCTTTTTGCTGGTCTACTTCACATGTCTTTTTCCTTGTGTTATGTTGGGAGCATGCCTCAGTTATTAGCACTACTTTTATTATTTTATTATTACTGTTGTATCATTGTTTTATTTTATTAGCACTACCACTCTCTCGGTAAAAGGGAAGTTCTGTCCTGACTCAGTGGAGGAGTGCAGTGCAAAAGGTGCTGGACCTCCTTCAGCACACACTGTGCTCAGCTCTGCCACACCAAACCAGGTGACTCAGACTTCAAGCCATGATGGGGAGCAATAGTGACGTAGTCAGGAAAAAGAAAGGGCATACCAGCTCACCAAAGAGCATGTAAAGCATGGTGTGAGACCATTTCCAGCTTCAAGTCAAACCAAAGTAGAAAGTATGAATGAAATTAAATAATGAGCATCTGATAAATTGCAACAGAAAATGCTGGGTTTTATGCAGATCACTAGAAGTATCAATTTTTAGTGGATCTGTGGTTTTCAATGAAAGAATGGCCTTGTTAGAAAATGCAGCAGTCGCAAAACTGTTTGTATCTGTCCTCTTGATTTTTCCTACTGAAGTTCAATATGAGTGAAAATTCCCCCAGGCCTTCCTGGATAAATAATATTTACAGATAAGAAAAATTTATTTTTTCCTCTCTCTTTCTCTGATTCTAACCTTTTTAATTGAGAAAAGTCTCTGATGACTGCTAAACATTTATTGAATGAGAACTCTGGTGATTTTATGAACTTTCAGCTGAGAGAGCATAAATAATCATTAGTATCAATTCAAAAAATGGTAAAAAATAGATTCTGTTAAAAAGGACACTGATTTTTGTCTGTGCTTATGAAAGTTCCACCATTTTTTTCTATTTGGGTACAGGTTTTTTTCAAAGGTAACATGAAGCAAAATGATTACTTCTTTTTTCCAGTCACAGTTTGGACTCAAACCCATAGGTATCCCAAATAGAATCAGGTATCCCAAATAGAATCAAATGATAAGTCAGTTTTGAATTAAAAAGGAAGGGGTAAATAATTATCAGACTAAATATTAACACACCATCAGTTTGTCAAACCATAAATGTCGTAGGTAGCCACTATATGCTAACAAAAATTAGTAGGATTCAGTCAGTCAATGCAGTTTCAAGAGTCAGCAATGGCAGAATGAGACAGAGATTGTTGAAGTCTGCAGAATCGTTAACTTTATTCTGATGTCTTGGGGTACAGTCCTGGTTTCACAGTAGTCAGCAGAACCTTTGCCATTGATTTGGTAGTGTTGGAGCATCATCCTTCACAAATTATCAATAAAATTAAACATTAGGTAGCCATTGCTTTGAAGATGTAGTCTAACTGTTGTAGAGACATCCCATAAAATGAATATTCCCATAATGCTCCATTTGGTACATGAATAATTAAAAGTTTTGATTGGAAATAGCCAGAGCCTGAGTAAATACTACTTTTTTATTAGTGATTTTGGCAAATGGCTATTAATGTGTAAGTAGTAATGGACTGAAGGACTGACCAGGCTGTGAGATAGATAGGGAGCAGTGAAGAGAGTCTTCTCTGGATCCTGAGAAGTGTTGGGCTGTGCACCATTAAAGCTGTGGCAAGGTCCGTCTTGAACTTGCGCTTTGGGCACTTCCTGTATTTTTTAGTGCACTGAATACTGGGTCCCCCATTTGAGGACCTCAGAACAGCTGTGGATAGTCTTTCTCTCTAAACATGTCTATTCATTGGGTTTTCTTCTGCATATAAATGCATTCTCTGGCCATTTTGAAGGATGTGCCTGCTACACCGTTTCATTAAACTGCCGCGTTATTGGGTAATTGTTTAAACATAATGCCATAGCACTATCAAAAGGAAAGGTGAACTAATGGCATTTGCAAATGTCAGGGATTATCTTAACACTTTTATTATAGTTTATAAAAAGTAGGTTCAGGGCATTCCATGGCAATTATTTCCACAGAAATTGGTTATTTAAATAAATTGCTAATTATCTGGATACGACAGTATTGAAAACCCTGCTAATGAGTTATTTGATAAGTGTAGCTTATGGTGGCCACCTACAGGTGGGAGAGAGAAAGCACATAGAATAATTGCCGTCAGAAGGAATACAATGCAAATGAATTGTGTATAACCTGCACGTTTCCCTGGACTGTTTGGAAGTGCAGATTGTATATATATATATATACATATATATAAAAGTACTTGATCACCAGTACTAGGCAGCATACACGTTATGCAGAAAATGTCTTAACAGTTTTCTGTTTTCTGTGGGTTTTTTATTAATCCCCAAACTTTCTTATCTAGTTACATCCTGCAGCATTGAATTGATCATCTACAATGCCTGAACTCTCCCAGACCAATTCCCTTTTGTAATGCTTTTTCACCCACATCTGGTCATTGGCTTTATTAATTTTAACAGTCAGGGAGATAATGTTTCAAGAACATACTTACAGAAGGAGGGAGGGTCATCTTCCTTAGATTTTTGAGAAAAAAAAATTTTTTTTAGCAGCAGACTTTATCAGTAATTTATTAATCAAAAGTAACATATCAGCTGATTTTTCTTTGTAATATTTAAGCTCTGTGGTTTAAATTTGTAAAGAACTGCAGCGTAATATAATATAATGCAAATTAAAAATTAATTTTACTTTACAATCCACAGAATGGGGAGAATTATGACCCAAATTCATTTTTATTCCATCTAGTAACCATAGATACAAAAATTTGCTTTTAAGTCATCTACTACCAAAGGTATGAGAGTTTGATTTCCTTTAAAATCTGTTTCTTTTGTTGATAGAAAGTTTGATAAAGACCACTCAGACTGTTTCAAGATTCAGGCTCAGTATTATCAGTATGAATTGATTTACCTCAGTTCTGTTGGCCATTTTTTAATGGACCTGGATCATCTTTACCTAAAAGCTAAAGAGCTGCTGTAAGTATGTGTTAAAGACTTTATAAACTACCACCTTGGTGCAGTATATTGCAAGTGAGAATGTAGCCCAATATTCAAGGCTTCTGAGACTGTTTTTTCTCCCCATTAGTGGATCATTAGGATCAAGAAGATCGGAATTGTTTCTTCTAGGAACTTTCAAAGCTGCCGGGTTGCTTGAAGCTTTAATACCAGGCTTCTCCTTGAAGAAGGCATTAAGTTTGGCTCTCAAGACTGATCTAGTAAACACTTTTGGTGCTTGACAGGATTGAGTCATCTGGGGACGCCAAGGACTTGTGAAGTCATAATAAAACATGTGCCTTCTGGCACTGGTAAAAGGGTTTTTTAATTCCTAAGGAAAAATAAACAATCAAACAAATAAGTAGGTATAATACCTCTCATTAGTTTGTCATCAGTCTGCTATCCTCAGAGGACAAGAGCAGCTCTGCCTATCTGTGCTGATCGAGGAGAGGCACTTGGTTGACGTATGTTCTGCTGCTTCTTCATGTTGTATTTTACCCATTGGATATCCTTGACTGCAGTCCCTCATAGTCACCAAAAATCTGACGACTTCTTAAAAAAAAAAAAAAAAAAAAAAAAAAGAAAACCCCATCTCTTTGTTTTAAGGCAAGGAAAAGGTCAGGAACTTTTGTATCATATAATTATTTCATTGTTTAAATCTTTATATAATAGCAAGTATTTGCTCAGTAATTAATGAGAGACTTGAAAGAGTAATTTTCAACATAAAGTAGCATGTAATCTCCACCAGGTATTTTTCTTTCTGTCTTTAGTTTTCAAATCTCACTCCCCTGCTTGAGGTCTGGATAAATCGACTTTATTTATTAAATCTTATTTTTTACAGCAAGGTAAATGATAGCCACATCTAGCATCTGGTAGCAGCTGTAATGCTACTATCAAGAGAGTACAGTATCAGCAGTTTCCCCAGCTACAGGTGCTTAACTAGTGGAATTACAGGTCCCAACATGTCAAAGTATGAGTTTTTCTTAGCATGTGAGCTGTCTTTCAAATGCATGCTGGACTTGGACCTCACCTTCTTAAATACCATTGGATTTATCAGACAGCATTCTGCAAATTGCCACTACTACTTACAACTCTTTTAAAATTTGGCATTAAATTTCTTTTATTTTGATCTCTTAAAAACTTCTTCTCCACAAATCTCTATAATGGAATCTATTACCTTCCTGCGGTACTTATATGAAAATGCAAGAAAATAGATACTCTAGGTCAAATTCAATGTTCATATGCCTTTTTTTTTATTTCCCCCTTTTTTAAAACAAACAAACAAACAAACAAAAAAACAAACTTGGCATCACTTATTGTTTGTATTCTTTCTTTTTTCAGTCTTTAATCTGTAAGGTTGTTTCACCATTTCATTAGGCAGTAGGTTCTCTATCACAAGTCAATCATATGTATTCCAGACCTGAAGCTTTTATTACAGAAAGGAAAGTTTCTGAACTCTTGGTCAAGAAGTGTGCAAGAGAATGACTGCACCTTCTGATGTGCTTGTTCCGTATTCTGTAGACTAAAGAAAAAAATGCTGGGATGAATAGTTACATGTCAGTCAGCTCTCTGGTTGTCATTAGAGCCATTTATTTACTCTCATCATAGGCACTCCTTAAATGTTTTTAAATTCATTTGGGTGAATTATAGATTAATGGAATCCTTTTGCGATCATGCCAATTTATCACTAATTTACTAATCACCAAATGTAAGTAATAACTCATATTATGAATATCAAGTGCAGCTAGTACTAAGAAGTACCTGTGTTCCGTAATAAATTCCAAGTCTCACTGCCATCTCTGCTAGGCTTCATCAAATCATATGCTTGATTTCTTTGGGCTGAATGAAGATCTTTCTGATTACCTATTGTGCTGAAACCTCAAATAAACTGTCATTTTCTCCTTTTCCTCTACTGGCCATTGTACAGACAGTCATTTAAGTGAGAAGGTGGCTAATTTAATCAGATCGAAGAAAGGAACAATTATATTCTGGAAATATTTTCTTGTGGTACTCTTTGCTACAAGATGTCGCTAAGGTCAAGGGTCTGTAAAGCTTAAAAACTGATTGAATGCAAACTCTCAAGAGTTACATTGGGGTTAAAAGAATATAAACTTTCATGCCTCAGGGAAGATGTCAGTTTTTAACTCATGCATATTGGGAAGAAATTTCCCTCTAGCCACATGATTTCAGAGTTACCAGCGCCTGTATTCTTTCACCATTCTAAGAAATAACTACCTCATCACAGAGAAGCTGTGTCAGTGCCTGAAAGCAATATAGCAAGTCTGATGCTCACCTGTAGCCTCAATTTCAAACACTGAATATTAGAGGAATTTCATGAACTAGTTTCTCGATTAGATTATTTTCAATGGCTTTGGCTGTGTAGTATATGTCTTGGCATTTATGCCCTTCAAAAGGCTTTATAAATAAATCCATGAGAGCAAACAGGTCTTTCTCTAAGACTGGACTGTCAATTCAGTTGTAATATTTGCTTTTTGGGCACTTGCAGTGATCCTCTTTCAGAGAATCATTTAGTTCCTTTCAAACACATTACAGTCAGTCTAGCTCAAATGATGGCAAATATTCATTAGGGTCCTGTAGAAAGTTCCTGTTCGGATCCAGCTCCTTTCTGTGATTTGTTCTGGTGTGATCTTAGATTCTTCAGGGCAGTTTTGGTGAGATTTCTAATTTTTATGAACCAGGGTCTGGTTTTCACCAAAACACACTGATAGTGCATCTTGGGTTAAACTGTCCATTTATGCAAATTATGTTTTATATGCTGAAAATATTATATCTCTATGTAGTCCCTGTTAAACTAGAAACAAGTTATCTGTGTAAAGCCTGTGAGCAGTCCTGATCCCTGACATGTGCATGGAAGAATATCTGGTGTGTCCTGATGGCTGGTGGATGAGTCTAATCAGATAGTGAGTCTTCTGTTGTTTTGCTCAGGTACAAAGATCAGCTATTGAAGAAGAAGTATTAATTATATAATGAGAATGGGTCTATTCCAAGGCAGATAAGTTGTCATTGCCCAGAAGATAATTCTGTGCTGATTCTAGAGCAGATGTCAATAGAGACTGCTTAGCTGAGCTTTTGAGTGTGAATGTGTTTAATACTGATGGGCCAGGGTCTTCTGTGAATTCTGTGTTATCTGTCAGGATTACAGAGAGTATGTTGCAAAAAGGCAATGTGAGCTGAAGACAGTATTTTTAATGGTAAAAACAAAATTAAAGCAAGACATGACAGATTTTGTGACCTCAACTTGTGGGGGATCTTTCTCCACACTGACCCTTCCAGCTAGATCAGGGAGGTCTTAGCTGGTGCCCAGGCAAGGCAAAGGCTCTTTCTAGAATCCTGTGCTGACAGTAGGTCCTTCATGGAGAGCAGTAAAACTCTGCCTAGGAGGAAGCACTGCTGGGGACACTGGAGGGAGGGTAGACACTGGGCTTAGTGTGACTGGGCTACTTGAAAAAGGCAATTTATCCTTTACTGAAGACTTACTTAGATTAAAAATCCAGCCAGCATACTGCAGTACTTCTGTCTCAGAAAAGGTAGAGAAAGAATGGCAACACATCTTGTTTGGATTGAAGAAGTTTTGCCAGATGAGCTTGTTGGTCAGGCAGCTAAGAAGAGGTATGGCAATGCAGTGGCTACTGTTTCCACATGGGCTCTTTTCCCCTACTTCCTAATTATGATTTCTTCTTCCTCTTGCCTTATTCATTGCTTTGGGTTTATTTCTTTCTTCCCTTTTGGTTATTTGTTCATGCAGAAGGTCAAAGCTTTAAAGGTTATAATAATACCCGTGGAGAGTGTTCAGAAATATTTCATATCATGGTATTTCCC
This sequence comes from Athene cunicularia, assembly GCF_003259725.1. Lineage (NCBI taxonomy): Eukaryota > Metazoa > Chordata > Aves > Strigiformes > Strigidae > Athene > Athene cunicularia. The sequence continues at coordinate 20,138,451 of NW_020799109.1, read as the reverse complement.
CAAGTTACCTAACACGGTGCAAAAAAAAAACACCAAACACTAGCACTTCCTTGTGTAGGTTGACAGCCAGACAGTTCCTCTGGGAATGATATGTCACTCCCTTACACTACTGTATTGTTGTCCATTGATAACATAAAATTTTCCTAGAGTTTCTCTAAATTAAATAGAAGTTTTAAGAATACTGGAGTTATCTAGAGAAATCCCAACTAGCCTAAAAAATAAGTAACTGAAAGTGTCAGCTGTCTATGCTATCCATTATTTAATGAGCAGCATCTGTATGCATATTTCAAATATTTGCATACCATCAATAGGATGTAGCCAAAGCAGATGCATTGAAGACACAGTGTATTGAGACTTTAATCATAATTCATCTAAATGTAGCAGGGAGTAGTCTGACTCAACCTCCTTATACCATTTGAAAATGCAAGCTCCAGACTTTGACATACAACCATAAATGAATATACTTTATTCCTTTGAGCTTCTGACTATCGTGTTAATAGTTAAAGGGGGCTTACTTAAAGGGTTATCTGAATCTACAAACATCCAAAGGGGAAACATATTAAATAATATATGAAATGTCAAGTGCAGTGAAATGACACTTTTAAACAATTTTTAGTCACACATAAATAAATGACATGTTCCCTCTTAGTTGGACAACATCTATGTTCAAAGAATCAACCTGATTCTTTATGTAGAAACATAGATCTCTGTCTACAGTGTGCTGTACGGTAAAGTACTGCTTTCTGTCTCAGACATTGTTAGTCTCTGTTTTGAGTATCAGCTAAAAGGTAGCTTTGCAATGTTTATGCAAATGTTTCTGCGATTTTCTTTATTTCAGCCAAATTCATAATATTTTACAAGTATTGATACCACTTGAAACCTGCTTGGTGTCAATTTTTAAATGAACATAACCTCTGCATCTCAATTAGATGTTAGTTCCTGATGTTCCTACCATGAGGGGTGTGCAGATTACATCAGTGTTCTGACATTGCTAACAAAATGTTCTGGTTTTCTGTAGGAAATGCTATTAGGCCCATTGCCCTGCGTGCAGTGTCTTCCATAGCCCGTGCTCTCCCAGAATTTCCCATTTTAGCAACTGGAGGCATCGATTCTGCTGAAAGTGGGCTCCAGTTTCTGCACAGTGGGGCTTCTGTTTTACAGGTACCTTTTTTTTCTTTAAAACATTAAAATTAAAACAACTGTGATTAAAACCATAATGTATCTTCCTGTCAAATGTTAGTATAGTGTGTGTGTGTGGGGGTGTTACCATTGAAAGGAATTTTCACGTTTTTAACATGTTTTTAATCTTCATCCTTCTTACTAAGACATTCATTTCAGATGGAGGAGGAGGAGTTGCCAAAATAAGACTTCGGGTGTCCTAATACCAGTCTAGGAAAAAGCTAGCCATGAGTGTTACCACTTCTTTTCTCTCACCTATAGGATTTAAACTTTAAACATATCTCCCTTGTCATACAAATAAGGCTGACACAGACTTAAGTTTGAGCTATCTGATCTTCCTTTTTCTCAGTTTTTTTCTTCTGCAAAGAGCCTTTTCCATGGGAGAGGGATTTCAAAGAGCACTACTTTAGTCCCACTGGGAGCCTGTTTAAAGTAATTCTTGTTTATCTGGGCATCTGTGTCCCTTAAGCATGTTTATTGGAACAGGAGGTATAGAGCTGCACATCCTGCATATGGTGCTGGCATTGCAGCCCATTGCATTGGACTGTGTGCAGTAATTGAGGGTGTTTACATTGCCTGGTGGGTTGTTTTGACATCCTGGCCAGACGGGCAAGGTTAGTTAGCCCCTGTCATGGAAAGAGGCCTTGGTGGCCTGTTTTATGGGCACCAGGAAATTGGCCTGCTCTACTAGGCGTCTCAGGACACCATTGCAGCATATATGTTAGAATGACTGATAAGGAACAGCTGGTGGTTATGTTATATTATTCCATTATATATTTTTACATTCTGGTGGATACTCATCCCCTTTACCTTGTAGTTCCCATCATAGACAAGAGTAGCTATGGAACCTGTGGATATCGACTTTGTGTCACTCCGTGGGATGACTGGAGTGATTTCGTTCCCACAATTCACTTTGACATTAAAATTTGATTCAGTGTGACCATCCTTTCTGCACAGCTATAGTGACTGCTGAGATTAGTCATTTGTTTGCTATGTTTCAGAAAAAAAAAAATAGGCCAACTCAATGGTTTAGTTGTTTTTTTTAATGCACATCAAAGTTAGCATCTCTAGGAGCTGAAGTAGGAGGCTACTGCTTTTTTATAGACTTACTATGTTCTTTGGATGTATTAATACAATTTAATTTTTTTTAGCTTGTGTTAGAATGCTTCAAACTCCTCTTTTCCCACAGACAAACAAAAGATCAGCCTGCCTCACACAATGGTCTGAGAGCTTCTTCCATATAAATACTAGGTAAAAGTACAAATTACAGTGCAGCATTTGTCTATTAAAAAGTAGGATTGGCAAGGGAATGTTTTTAGTGCTATAGATTCGTTTAATTTGTTATTGCTAATAGAGCTGCAGTTTTGATGGCTTTGTCTGTAGCATTACATGATCAGAAGTACACAGAGTGGAATGATTTGCTGTTCTATGTCTCCTGTATCTGTTTCTGGATGACTAAAAATGAAGTTTTTAAATGTCATTTATGCACTTTTATATAGTGTGTGTAGCTGTTTGGTTTTTATTATTTTTCTTTTTTGATGGTTTGCCACAATGGTAATGGGAACTTCTGAAACATAATTTAATGCAGACATCCCAGTCAGTGCTCAAGAGAAATATTGGATTTACAAAACATTAATTATTGTTTTCTTTTTAGTATTCTCTGGAACTGGCTCCCAGAAATTACTTGGGTCTATATTGGTCTTCTGCTCTTTACAGAACAATTTCTCTTTGCAACAGTTTTTTCTCAGAGATGGTGAAAAGACTCTTTTCTTGTCCTTAGGCTTCACCAGTTTAACTTAAATAATCTCTAGTACTGATTTTAAACTCATCTGGATCAAACCTATTTTCAGTTTGAGTGGCTTATTTCTGGTTCGCTAAAGTAGGGAAGTAATTTAAAGTAATCTGAGATAAATGGATTCTAAAGCCGCTGTGTAGGTAAGGGTCTGAACTAGTTCAATTACAGTTATTTAAAAATAAGCCTTTAGTAAACTTCATGCAAGATTATGAGTACAGGCCATATGTCTTTCCCTCATCTAGGGAAAGGCGAATGGAAGGGAGAGGGAATTGAGTAATCTCTATAGACAGTCTTACAAGAAATACTCTTGACTGAGACTAGACTGAAACTTTTATTTGCTACTCTCAAGCAAGATATATTGTCATAGACAGAAGAAGACAGCCTCATCTTCATAGGTCATCTTTGGAACCTAATTAGGATTATGAGAATCGTTGTTCTTTTCCTTCCTAACAAGGTCATACAAATAGCCGGCTAATATACTTTTCCCTGAATCCCAGTCTCTCTCTCACATGTCCTTGGTATCAAATGCCCAAGTTGTTCCTTCTTCAACAGTCAAAACTTCTGTTGTTTATTGTAACAGCCTTGACAGTTTACTTCTGATTTCTCAGTGCCAAAATACAGAGCAATACAGAGAATTTGGAGATCACATCAAATAAAGTGATCTATTGAATGATTCAGTATATTAAGATTCAAGATCTAAGTAGGTAGAATCTGGGACTGTACTGGGGGAATTACATATGCATACCATAGCCTTATCTTAAGTATCTGCTTTGCACACTGTTGGAGATAGTACTGAACAGACACTTGGATTGACACAATACTGCGCATTTTGTGATCTTACTTGATGTTTCCAAACCCACCAGGACACCTTATGACTGATCCAGAGGCAGGAAGCCAGCAACCTGGGCCTTGGTGGTGCTGGAGTGAGCTCTGCACTCATCTGTGCTGAATGAGCAGTGGTCTCAAAATGGGAATGGGTACTGCCGCTGCTGTCACTGCCCTGTTACACAGAATAGCATTCCTCATTAGCAGTATTTTAAAAGGGTAGGGAATGTCAGTTCATCCAGCATTAAATGCAGTCTGATACCAGTAAGCAGCACAGGTTGTACTGACACATCCACGGACCCTGCTAAAGAGCCTGGGAGAGCAGCATTTACATGGCCATTGGGCTTCCCTTCGATTTGCCTAGACAAGAGTCCTGGGTCTTCACTACCATGAGAAGGTGACGATTATGGGAAAAGATAATATGAAGGCTTTGTGTGAGTTGATTTAATTACAGTGTGGCATATCTCTTAGAGAAGAGGTTTATAAATAATAAATGTACCTCAATTAAAAGCGAGATCAGGTTTTCCTCTGCAGCTATTTCACCTGCAATCAGTTGTCCATTATTTTTTCCAATTGCTTTTATTTGTAAATGCAGGGATTTATTTTCCATTTACAAAATCATACACAGAAATGCAAGTCAGAAATCAGGTGGTAAGCCATATTTTGATATATGCTGTAACCACTTCAAGTGTTATTAAGCAGTTATGTTAGGGAATGGTTTGGGGGGAGAGTTTCAGTATTCAAAGTGTGTTCTGTCCCCTCCTTTAGGAGATGAAGAGTAACATCTTAGTGTCATTACTGGCAAAATATCCATGTATAAGAAAGTTTTGCAGCAGGTATAGAAAACAGACTGGAACATTGTAGTCAGTAGTATCTGGGGTTAAAATTTGATACAACAATTTAACAGAGTATTCTTCCACTTTATGGACTTCAGAAACAGTTGCAAAAAGACCCCCCTTTTTAAAAATTTTTCTTTAAAAATGCTGAAACTTTTCAATCATTCCTCAGATGATTCCATAGCACTATGCTTTTTTGTAACATACCCAAATCCACAATCCCTTTTCAGTACAGGCATGAAATTAGAAAAAATAACAACTTTATTTATGGAGATAATCCTGCACTCGTTGCATACCAAACCTCCAGAAATGTCTAGCTGCATCTTTCTGAGGTTCAGTTCATTACTATAGGCTTCCAGTGAGGGTGAAGTATTTTTTTTCAAGTAAGCTTTTTTTTAAAGCCACAATTTATCAAAACAAGATGTATATCGGATTTTTTGCATCTTCTGCATCATCTATGTGATTTACCATGTCACACTGATGGTTTGTTAGATTTTTACAAGGCTTTGAAAGAGACATATATTTTTCAAAGTCATCTTGCTGTAGGAAATTAAAAATTGAGACAATTATAGAAAATTCCAGTGGAAAGAGAAAATGCATTATGGAAAAAGCAATAAAAGCGTAAAAATATTAAAGTAAAAATCAGTTCACAGTAGCCTGCATGATTGAATTGTAGATCAATATTGTGTAGTTAATGCATTAGCAGTAGAGCATTAATTTGCAATTACCACAGGTGATCTGATCCTCTGTGTTCTGTCCATTGACATAAATGACCTTTTGTTGAAAAAGATTCTGTAGTCATTCTTTCTAGCAGATGTAACAAAAAATAAGATAGAACAAAGAGGTACTTTCTGAAGTATACTTGTTTCATGGTGGAGTCTCTTAACACTATATTCTGGTATAGAATACTTTTATTAATCTTAACTATTTGTTATTAACATGTAAAGAATATGGCTTCCTTTTCAAACAACTTTCTTTTCTTACAAAGTATGGAGGTCACACATGTCCACATGGATGTCTGTAAGGCTCTCTACTTAGCAGTGGTTTAAAATTCACCCATATAATGCTGCTTTCTAGCAGGGCAGCCTGTAGCTTTGCCCCAAGCCCTCTTTCAGATCCATCTTCATCCATCTCCGTCTCCCACTTGCGTTGAATGGGATGTACTACCTTGCAGTCCTGTTCTTACAGGCAGTGTGCTCTTGTCCTCACCGTGTTGTGTTCAGCCTATGCACACCTGCTGCCTCTGGACCTTGTACCATGACCTTCCTTATCTCTCATGCAAGGGAATAAGGTGGGAATATACCCCACCTCAGAGACAGAGCCATTGTGCTGCTGGATCTGCCCCATGCCCTTTTCTCCTGCCCCACATAAGTTGAGTGAGAGACATCAGGGATCTAAGGAAGAAAAAACATTCTGGAAGTATGACAGTCCATGATAGTAAAGCAATAGGGGTATTTTTTGCCTCTGCAAGATAAAATCTGCCTCCAACAAGAATGCTGTTGTTTTTATGAGACTACTTGTGTTTTTTGTAATGTTTTCAAGGAGCATTCTTGTTGATGCCTCTTTGGAGCCAGACTCTCAGGGATTTAGGACAGTTTGATTATTATTTTTTCTTCAGCAGGCCTTTTTACTGAAGTATTTAGCTGAGGGATTTTTATAACAGCAGGATGGCCTTTTGTGTGTGAATAAACAAGCTTTTCTATCACAAAATAGTGGAACTTCAACTATGAGAGAGCATTGTTATTGTATTTGTGCAAATGTGAAACCTTGTGAGGAACCCTTCCACATGGTATAAAATGCCCTAGGTATCAGAATATAAAAGCAAGGCTCTGAAAATATAATCACTGAAATGACATAAACATTGTGTCACATCTTGATGTTTAGATGCTGCCATTTTCTCCACCCCAATCTCAAAATAGCACCCCCCCCATGAAGTAAGCATGTGCTGTAATAATTTATCACATTTTTCACCATTTAAAAAAAAAAAAAAATCATTAAGGTCCCCGATGCAATTTATCTATTATTATTTTTTTAATGGCTACAGAACTGCAAAGTAGAGAGCTGGTTCTCCATGCACTTCATGTTTTTTAAAGCCCATCTCAGTGTCCATTCCAGTCAGTGAAGACACTGATGTTTGAGTTAAGTAAGGACTACATGAGGCCAAAACCGTCTCATTCAGGAATTATTGTGTATGCCATTTAATGGTAAGGAGAGTGAAAAACTAAAAGAAATTGAAATCATGGAAGTGACATGGAAGTAGGGCAGTGATGGAGCAGGTCCTGAGTTTTACAATTCCAGGTTTATACTGATGACACTTGGAAAAAAAATTTGTTTTATAATGAATAGCAGTGATTTTGAATGGAGAGGAAGGGCTCAGTCTTTCCTTGTATATGATCTGATCTCTGTGTGAGGAGAATGTAGTCGGGTAGGTGGCTACAAGTCTTAAACAACCACAGGGTGCCACTGATGTGGCAGAGCAAAGCTGGGCTTCTGCTGCCTGGACTCGCCAAGAGCCAACCCTTCCTCTGCCCCCAGCCCATCCTTACACCAGCGCGTGGGGGAACAGAGGCTGAAGGCTTTTCTTTGTGCCAGTTGGAGAGTGCTCCACTGATGGATAAGCCCGAGAACAGGCACACTTTGGCTCCAGCTGGACACCGTGGAGTTTCTGATACAGGCTGTGGCTTGAGGATAGAAGAACAAAACCTTTCTGTACAAAGTTGTCCATTATACAGAGAAGTTAAGAAGTTGGAACTAATTCTCCTGTCACCAATTAAATTGATGAACAGTAGATTGCTGGACGCAGTGGCAGGCCACCAGAATGATATGAGACAAGATTCTTTACATCCACCAACAATTTTAAGGAAAAAAAATAGCACTTAATGCAAAACCACTTTTCAGATGAAAGTCCTTTGACTGAGATAAATATAGTCTCATGTAGAAATAGCAGTTTTTAGCCTGTATTCCCAAAGAAATGTATGTGTTTGTATATTCTTTTGAGTATCCTCAGTCACATTTGAGCTTTGTGGCCATTTTAACTGAAATTTGCCAGAAGATAGAAAGTATTTTGCTATAACAAGTTTTGCAAAAACAAGAAAGTCAGGCAGAGGAGAGCGTACCTGCATTCCTTCACTGTAAGCGTGAGCGCACTATGAGCTCACCTTTATTAGACCTCTGAGAATCCACATGGGACAGCGCTGTTAGGGCCGTGTCAGCCACAGGAAAGGCTTTAATTGGCAGTTACACCTTATTAGACGTCAGAGAACCCATCCAGGAGACACAAAGCTGCTGGAAGCCAGGTATCATTAGCTCTGCTGCTCACAGAGCTGCACGCTTAAAAAATCTTCAATGGATGCAGCGCTGAATGGAGTGGCCCTTCTCTGCAGAGCTGAAATTTACAGTACATGCAGAAACAAAAGAGGGAACAAAGTGCTGTTTGAACATGTCGTGGTAAAATCAAAAGGAAAACAAATGTGAAAGAGAAGAGTTGGGAAAGACATACTCAAGCAATCACTTCTGATAAACATTTCATTATTTTCTGCTTTTTTCTTAGCTCAGTGCTAATTACAGAAACTCAACCTGTTCTCAACTGTCTGTCTGTCTTCACTAATAAAAAAAGCCATTAGAGGACTGCCACACTTGCTCCATTACAGATGCTTGGGATGGAAATTGCTAATTGATAGTGAGAATTTTCTGTGAGAATTCCTTTTAATGGAAATCAGAATTTGTCAAACAAAAGCTAGAAAGGTTTTTGATTGTAGTTGGAAAAAAATAACAAATTAGAACAGGTTTTCATTTTTTTATTTTTACTTTTATTATCTTGCCACTTTTAATGAAAATTTGCAAAATTCAAATCAGCACATTGTAAAGTTACATTATAAACTCTAAGCTAATAATGCCTTTTATTTTGTACTGGTTTGCAATAGTTTTACATTTTATTTGGAGCTGCTTAGGGGACTTATCTATTAGCTTTCCTTTATTTCTTCTCATTTCACCAGCTAGTAAATGAGGTCTGCATAGATAGGATTGTTATTTCATAAATTTGTAAGAATGAATTCAAGCTCATTCTGTAACAATTGCTATTTGTCATTCTTATAATGGATTCTCATGCAAAGTAGGTTTAACTATCACTGAATGGTAATAATTATTTAATAACAATTAGATCTCAATTGAGCATCAGTTCAAACGCTGTCCTATACCAGTCACTCCCAGCCTTTGCAGAGGATTTGTTCTCTGCTCATATACCTGGGAACACTGAGCCTGCTTCTCTTTTCCCTTATGCCCAGGTGTCTACCCTGCTTCCCTGGGTCTGGTGACATAGGGACTTTAAGGGTTGAGGAGATGTGAAGAATAATTGCTTTGGCAACATGTTCTCTCCATCTCTCCTAAGGGTCAATTTTTTTTTTTTTCCAAACACTGATGTGGATTCATGCTGCTGCTGTCTTATATGAAATAGCACAGAGCTGTCCTCCGTGTAGATAAATACACATGGTGTGAATTGACATCAAGTGAGTTTTGTTTAAAAGTTTACAAAGTAAAAGCAACATGGAGATGACTTTTCAAAAGAGTCTCAGTTAAGTGTTGAAGAAATTGTGGGCAAGTTGTCTTACTCAGCACATGTTGCTTTCAGATATGAAGCTAGCTTTGTTATAGAGAGGGTTCCCCTTGTGTACCAGTGTGGAAGTGACTGGAAATTGAATCTGAAAATGTACCCAGCTCCTTGCTGGATATTGAAAATGTAAATAGAAGGAAAGATAAGCACAGTGGAAAATGCTGAGTTTCTTTTTTTGTTACTGCCATCTCCAGTACTTAGGGAAACTCCTATGTTTTGTTTTAAATTACATATATTGTAACTGTAGGGGACTTGTTTTCCAAAAAGGGAAAACATAAAGCATTCAGGATTGCAAAGTTCTGCTGTCAGAGAAGTTTTTCTCAGAAACATTATTGGTCATACAAAGAAAATACGCTTGTAGCAGCTCCATTGATCTTTCAGAGGCTGTAGCTGGCAGTGAAAGGAGAAGGGAGAGGAAGCAGTGGAGCAGGCTGTGCTCAGGGAAGGCACGGTCCTGGCACCCTTGCCAGCACAGGTGTGCGCTGCCATGCAGCTCAGCTCGGACACGGTGTGGGTCCAGTTGGAGTTTGGTGACTGATCTGCCTGTTTTCCCAGGGATAGAAAAATCTTTTTTCTGCCCAGGAAGGAGGGAGCAATTCAGGAATATGGGCCCTGATGCCATTTTGAAGTTTTTTTCCTGCTACAACACAAGCCCCCTGACAAAGCTTGATCTGGCTGCTGAGAGGTCCTTTTATCCATGCAATCTGAATGAAAGAAACAGAGAAACCATTTTTTCTCAAGATGGCAGTACGTTTAAGAAAGAGTTTAACTTCCTTCAATATCTGAGTTATGTCACTGCTTTTCTTGCTGATATTTATTATTTGGAAAGAGATAGGTAAAACAATCCCTAAGGAAATATGAAAGTGGGTTTTTATCTCAGACACGAAGGACTCAGAGGGTCAGAACTATTTGATTCACATGAATCTCACTCTTCAATGGACACAGCAGCTGCTGCACAAATTTGTACAGGCAAGCTGATAAAGGATGAAAGTAATTTTAACTGAAATAAAATGTGAGAGTACTAGAGGGAAAGACTCACAAGGATGAGGGGTTAATCATTGCAGGACTGAACTGAGGTTCCAAAATGGAAAAATTGCTTTTCTGTTTGATTTTGAGAGGTCTGCAGCTTTCAAAATTCTGGTCACAGGAGGATGTCCCTCAGTAGATGGTTTTCATTAGAGTTTGTTGAAAACTTCTTTGAGGAAACTGTTTTCCATTGACAAATTTCATTTAATCAAAGTAGATCTGGGTTCAAGTCCCTGCTGTGTTTAATTCAGAGTGTCCTGGGTTGAAGAATGCTGAAGCTTTACCCTGGATCCCTTATGAATTAATGAACCTGAGTATTACCAATGATCAGGAAATTCTGTTGTTCTGTCACAGGGAAGTTTTAAGGATGGAAAAGTTTTCCAGTTTGAACTGATAATCAAAATTCTGAAAATGTGTCTAATTAACATATTTAAAGAAAAAAAAAATGAGTGAATCAAATCTTTGTTTCAATCATTTTGCAACATATTTTAGTTTTGACCTTTTCATTCTGATTAACTTGGATCGCAACAGACATTTTCAAGTTAAATGGAGCTGTTGTATTCCATGTTGTCAAACAGCACATATTGGTAATTCTGAAACTCTTTTTCCACACATTTTTTAGAACACAGTTCTTTTCTGAAAAGAGTGTTTTCCTAGAACCACGCTCACTTCTGACAAATACATCCTTCCAAAAATGGAATAATGGACCAACTCCAGTCCAGAGAGGATGGATTTCCTTTTGGTTAGCTCTCAGAAAATAAAATCTTTAAAACTTTGCTATCTTCTGAATAGATGTGTTACATTATTTGACGACTTTGAACATCAAACCACCAGATCTGAGTGACTTAACTGATACCTGCTTTAGAAATATCTCTGGAGGAGCTGGAGGATACAGCTCATGGAAATGGGTTGAGTAAATCTACATCTACCTGGCACAACTGCTGATGCTGTGCCGGCAGCTGCAGAACCTCTGGGAGGACTGAAGGATTTCGTTTTCCATAACAGTATTTATAAGAGAGAGCCGAGACCTTTGGGTATTAATAAATGAAATATGAAGTGATATTCAACATAAATTTAAAGATAGTTGTAGAGCCTCTATATGTGATTGGATTGTTAACACAGGGGACTTAGCTCATCTGCTTTCAGAGATATCTTTCATTTTGTAGATCTACAGTACAATGATACTGTTTTCTATAGATGGCTGATTATGAGGCTATTTCCCACAGTCCTCAGTGCTCAAGGCATGCAGAATCATATTTGTTTTCTTAGGAAAGATGATCACGATCAGCACTTTTATCAGTGTGTGTGCCCACCTACTGCATAAAGGTCCACTTTGTAGTTCCAAGAACTGACAGAATGCTTTAGTGAGATAAGGAAATGTAACCATTCCTCTAGGGGTGGTTGACAGGGGGGAAAAAAAAAAAACAAAACAATTACCTCAGGGAGCCTTCTGAAAATTCTTGATTTCTTCTGCATTTCCCCTCTCAATGACATGGGATACAAAATTGCATCGTTCAGAGTCCCTTGATAAGTACCAGTTTCCCACTCCCAAACATCCAGTTTAGCTATTTAGATCAAAGATACATTAATTGGCAGAGAAGAACTTAAGGGGAGGAAAAATGCATTTGAGTAGGCTAGGAATTAATGCATTGGATAACATTCCTAAAGGATTCCTTACAGTGCTCTTATCCCCTGCCGTGCCCTCATCTCATAAGTGGCTAAGGGATTCTAGGCGTTTTTCTCCTCCTTCATTGTTGGCCTCTCACAGTTGCCCAAGATTGCTAGAGTGCAATACATGAACAAGGTCTGTCTTTCACCCCCCAAAATCAGGTACTTCGGGGTCTCTGCACCAGCAGAAGTAACCATCATGATGGTGCTGGGAAAGCTTTTCATTACAGGCTGTCTCAGGAGGCTGCTGTGGCTTCAACACAAGCTGTGTGGCTCTTCTTGCTGCCCAACTACTGCATCTTTATTTCCTTACCTAATGTCCCTGCCTTAGAACCACAGAATCACAGAATTGTCTAGGTTGGAAAAGATCTTGAAGATGATCCAGTCCAATCATTAACCTAACATTGACAGTTCCCAACTATGCCATATTTCTAAGCACTGTCAACCTTACTCTTAAACCCCTCCACGGATGGGGACTCCACCACCTCCCTGGGCAGCCCATTCAGATGCCTAACAACTCATTCTGTAAAGAAATGCTTCTTAATATCTAAACCTTCCCTGGCACAACTTGAGGCCATTACCTCTTGCCCTATTGCTTGTTACTTGGTTAAAGAGACTCATCCCCAGCTCTCTGCATCCTCCTTCCAGGTGGCTGTAGAGGGTGATGAGGTCTCCCCTCAGCCTCCTCTTCTCCAGACTAAACCCTCCCAGTTCCCTCAGCTGCACCTCGTACGACCTGTGCTCCAGACCCTGCACCAGCTCCGTTGCCCTTCTCTGGACACGCTTGAGTCATTCAATGTCCTTTTTGTAGTGAGGGGCCCAAAACCGAACACAGGAATCGAAGCGCAGCCTCACCAGTGCCGAGTACAGGGGTCAGATCCCTTCCCTGTCCCTGCTGGCCACGCTATTGCTGACACAAGCCAGGATGCCATTGACCTTCTTGGCCCCCTGGGCACACTGCTGGCTCATGTTCAGCTGGCTGTCAATCAACACCCCCAGGTCCCTCTCTGACTGGCAGCTCTCCAGCCACTCCTCCCCAAGCCTGTAGCACTGCTGGGGGTTGTTGTGGCCCAAGGGCAGCCCCCAGCATTTGGCCTTATTGAAACTCCCCCAGTTGGGCTCAGCCCATGGCTCCAGCCTGTCCAGGTCTCTCTGCAGAGCCTCCCTACCCTCGAGCAGATCAACACTCCCACCCCACTTGGTGTCATCTGCAAACTGACTGAGGGTGCACTCGATCCCCTCGTCTAGATCATCAGTAAAGATGTTGAACAGGAGTGGCCCCAAAACCAAGCCCTGGGGGACATCACTCATGACTGGATGCAAACTGGATGCTCCCTAAATGTCAGCTCAACTCTGCTCGACACTTTGTCAGTGTTATGTTGTCCTGTTGCAGGGAGGACCCAAGCTGGACAGGAGATAGAGCTTCTATCCCACAAACTTGTCTTGCATGGGCTGGAGACCTTCTCCTTTTAACTCATTTTGAGCTCCATTACTTACTGACATTAGCCTATATTTCTGATTAGAATGACAAGCTTGTCTGATGAATTCACTTGGAGTACAACAAAACAACTGAAATACTCCATTATTGACACCCACATGACATCAGACCATCCAGTCTTTTTTTTAAATATAGATTTCTTAAGCCCTGTGTGAGTGGTTGCCTACGCTGCACAGCCTGGAGTTGTTAGCATCTTTGAATCTTTCTTCTGTGTGTTGCCCCTCAGGTGTCACTAGTAAGCCCTCAGCTCATTAGGCCTTCAAGTCTAGGACTCGGTAAAAAACATTATGTATTTTTTTCCCCACAATTCAGACAATTCATAGATGTAATATTTGAATCCTTCAAACTGCTTTCTGAAAGCTGTGCTAGACATTGGAACTAATAGTGGTTCATTAGTTCATGTATATTAGATCAATTCTAATGTTTTAAAAAGGCTATCAGCTATCACCCAAATCAGTTTTGCATCTTGATCCAGTATCTGAAGCCTTGTTAAGTAACAGCCCATCTGCTAACCTATAACTCTAGAGTCATTTAAGCAGCTAATGTGAATGAATCAGATCATTCCATCTGTACTGTATCAATATTTAGGAAGCTTATTCTTACTTACGAATTTGTTCTTTAAAACAAAGAATCTCATTTTTTTTCCAGAGAGTGCACCACATTGTCTGATGATCCACTTCCACTAATGTTCTTAATCCTACAACCCTCTAGCAAAAGTAGTAATTGCTGATAGAAAGGCTAATTTAGGCTATGCATTTAATGTACTGGTAAGTCAGTGTTCAACAAGACATGAGGAGGAGGAGTCATTGTTACACAGGCAGTTTTTCCATAGATATTGGTATCTATCCTGAAGATTGAAAGTACAGAAACCCCTCTCAGAGGAGATTTTATTTGTCTGCTTACGCTCACGTTGCAGCTCTTGCCACGTTATTATGAATACCGTGTCAGACAACCAGTGCTGTGTGTACTGATTCTTATTTTGTAGATCTCAACACATCTAAATCATTGTACAGGCGCTAGAAAACATACATTTTCATTTCCGTAGGCAGGAGCTATGCAGCATATAGATTGCATGGGCCAGAAAGATCTCCCTTTAAAGTCAGTTTTTGCTAGTTGTTTTTGAGAATTAATTTTTAATTGTATGTATGTCTTACCCAGATTACAGTCATGCTCCTGCCCACTGCAATAAAATGAAGATTCTTAAGGTGTCATTTCATATGGATACCCAGGTGGGCACAAATAGAATCCTTCCTAAAGCACCTTGTGTTCATTTACAACTTCAGTCTTTTTCCACCAGAATCTTCAACAATAGACACTAAGCAAAAAAGCAGTAGCCTCAACTATACATTGAAAAACAACTTAGAGTCATTCATAAATGTTTCTCTAACTGGAAGGTGGATTTATGTCTCAATACTTATCAGGAATAATTTTTAGTAGAAAAAGGTTCTATAAAAAGATGATAAATAATGCTAAAATTGAAAATATATTATAAAATCAAAACAGTAAATCTTTTGCTTACCATTTGGGTATATCAGTAAAAATATTTCAAAGAAGCCAACCAAATTAATGGAAAAGCAAAATTATTAATCCATTGTAACACCTCTCACAGGTATCTCAGAGAAATAGTTGTTTATTCCCTTGCTATATTAAGAATATTAGAAACTGTGAAGTCAAAGGCCAATTTCCTAATCAGATGGCATTTTGAGAGCTATTTTATTTAGAGATCCTATGCAGTTTAGAACCAAAGCTGAAATAAGTCTCCGTCTTCAGGGGAAGCAAGATGGCATTCTGCTAAATGCTAGAATTTTATCATTTGAAGGGGAAAAAAAAGCAAAAAGAAAGCAGCCAGTGAGACCTAAGAATATAAAAGCATTTGGGATCTCAGAAGAGTTTAAATCAATGCACTGCCACAGTTACAGCACAGATGAAAGAGCCTGCTGTCTCAATTGCCAGGAAACTACTTAGAAACTCTCACTTTGATTTTTTTTTTTTTTTTTGGTAGTCCGTTACATTACCACTAAATGCAATATATGGGGACATCACTGCTTTGATGTTGTACAGCTACAACAAATGGAAACTAATATGGTGGAACAGTCAAGCTATGTGATTTGCGTTTGTGTATACAAATATATACCCATCAATCTTCTTACTTTGAGAGCGTGTATCACTGCCACCCATCTGCCTCCTTACTGTTACTTCTGTTTTCATAAAAATGGCAATTATTTTACACCCATATTCTGAAGAGAAATACATATATTTCAGAAGGGTGTAAAAATTAAGATTTTTCCAAGCTATTGTCTCCTACCACAAATTCATTCTTGGCAAAAGGGTTTAAAAGTGGTCCGAGACAATTTCAAACAGGAACATGACTGCTGCCAGACATTGCAGTGTTCTTGTTCTCACAGATGTAGTCACACCAAGAATACTTACACTTCTTGCAAAGCAACACATTATTAAACAGGCTATATTCTCTGACCTGCTCCAGTCTTTTGCAGTGAACTAGCAGTATACCAGATCATAGACATACTACATCTTGCTAGTTGAAAGCACTGTAGGGAAGAACTGATGCAAACATGCCTAGATCTGCATCTCCTCTGCCGCATCTGCTGAAATCCCTGCTATTGACGGAATAGAAAGAATGCAGATGGAGACTGGGCACCATCTTCCACACCATCACCTGTCCAGCTGAGATTTCACCATGTAATAATGAGTTTATGTAAAAAGTGGGGTAAGAGAGAGTGGACAGAGTGATGCCTGAAGAGGAGTGCATTGTTTCCTCTTTCTAGTGGTACAGAAAATATTTTCTCCTCTGCAACATCCCCCAGTGGGAAAGTGCATGCACAAGACTGAATGGAAATTGCTTTATGGGTGATCTGGCTGGAAATGCCTGAGCCACTTTGTTCAGGTTCTGCACAAATGGCACAGGTCTTCCACATGATCTGCCATGATATGCCAAAGTTTAGGCAGGAACCACATTCATTTTTGTAGGGAGTGAAACAAAAATTAAATGCAATGTCTGGGTATATTTTCCGTTGCTCCTAGAAACATAGACCATGGACAAAACTTTAAAGGTCTTACATAGACAGAGCTCTCAGTAAATAGTGTAGGGGATTTGCGTCAGCAAAGTCTTCAGAAACTGGCATGTCTTGGTTGTGTAATGACTGCTGACAGCAAACGCATGTACAATGTTTTATAACTGATGTGGTAGTACCTGTCACCAATAGTGAACTACTTCTTCAAAATATATGTTAAAAGTTTCACTGATGTGAATTACCAGTAACAATCATGTAACCTTTAAAATTATTTTTACAGAATAATAATCTCCTGCCAATTTACTCCAGTTCCTCAAGTATGATTTGTAATGGCTCTAGATCCTTTGACAAAGTTAAACTTAGTATTTATTTTTATTTAGTAATAGAGCAGACAGTTCATTTCTTATGCAAGACATCAACAGGGACCTTTGCATGACTCTCCCATAATTTCATTTTGCAGAACAGTTTTACTTAGAGCCTTACCCTGTGATTCATTTCACATCCCCATTCCCCAGTGAGATCATTTGGTGTATGTTTGATTTACCAGCAGCAAAGCAGGCATCATGTCTTTTAGTATCTCAGACATGTCTGTATAGATTAGAATTGTAATCCACAGTTGCAACTTATACTGAACAGTTTTAGATTTCAGAATAGTGAGAGCACGATATAATTGATCATATATGGCATGTTGGCCTGCTTGTCTCTTTTGGGACATAAGGGGCAATCATTGGAGTCTGGATCTGGGGGAAAGAGGAGGAGGTCAGATGTTAAAAATGAAAGTGTAGCAGTTCTACTGCCAAGGCAGAGTCAAGCAATGCAGTAAAACCAATCTTGTGCAAAATTATCTCTCTGTATATTAGTGCAATATGAATAATATGTTACCTTTCGAAGCAGGAAAAACGTAGCACCTTTCTCTTCTAGCCCAAGTTCCAGTCCAAACCTAGAGACAAACACAAACAAGACAGCAGGACAGGACTTGTCAGCAGGACAGCTAACAGCTTCATAGTGACCTGGACCTCACTCTGTCCCATAGGTTGCTCACAGGGCCTGTCTCTCATCTTCAAAAGAAAAAGCTACTTTCTACCTAAACGTTCAGGTGAAGGCTTAGGTCAGTGAATAGTTGAATGTTAGTTTACTCATAAAACAGATTCACTTGGATTATTTAGGATCAAGGGATATTAAACAGGTGCCATGCAAAGTCCCAGCACTACTGCTTGCCAGAACGGGGACTGATGACCCACGTGAGTAACTGATCTGCACTTGCTCTGTTTCTTATACTTGTCCATAAGTGGTTTCTGTTGGTCACAGGATACAGACTGCTGGTCTGGCACAATATGACCATGTGTATGTTTTCAGTTGTGAAGTTACATTTTTCTTCAGGCTTTTGCTTCAGGGTGTAAAGGGTAGCACATTTCACTATGTTTTTTCGGTAAAAGCATTCTGCTGAGGAGATGAGCAGGTAGGGCTGGTTGCAGTTCAGTTTCATTCTGCTGCTCCAGTCAGTGTGCAAGGCAGAGATCCACTGTTACAGCAGGACCCTGCTCGCCTTTGTCTCCTGTTCTGGTGGTTTAATAAGACATTAAATGAGAGGTGGTAGCAACCAAAAGGTAGTTCCATTTTAAATATGACCATAGGTGGACTGCTCTTCCTGCTCTTCACCCTGGGAAAATAGATACCAGGGGACGCAACGTTTAGCTTTGAAAGGGAGGAGAATGCCTGTTCCCAATGCAAGCAGCAGGATCGAAGTGGGAGCATTAATGATGTGTGGAGACAGATTGGTTCAGTTCTACATTTTTTCCGGATGCATGAGTTTGAGTCTCACCTGGTCTATTGCCCGGCAACTTCTCTTGTGCTGAAAAGAGGGCACAGTGTCATTTAGGCTGGTGATTCAGAGGCAGCCAGGTATGATGCTAAAAATCTCTCTCTGTGGTTTAGAAATTGTTATGGCTGATGGGTCAGGGTGACCTTTTATCTTGACTTTGTTCACCACCTTTTAAAATGCAGCAAAGGCTTGTACTTTGATTCACGGAAGATACTGTAAGCCTAAAACACAAATCTCATCATTTGATGTGTGCAACATAGAAATTTCAAAGCTCAGAATGTTTTGGAATTTGCCAAAAGCATGGCAAAATTATTTATATTAGGTTTGTATGTGTTAATGTTTGAATCTCTCTCTTGTTTTAGGAAAGGCCCATAAACATAAGCACTTGCTTTTATCACAGTGAAATCAGTGAAAGGCACATCTTTTGTTAATTATCTGCACCATTGGGCACCATAGTCATAAGGCTCCTACAGAAAAGGAGTATCTTCTGAAACCACTTGCTAATTCTGTTTCTAAGTCTTTCCATTTCAGATAACATGGTTTTTTTTAGTGCAGAGATTTAAATTTTTCTTTAAAAATTCCATTTTGCCTTCAGTTCTGGAACCTACTTGACTTTCCAGGGGAGGCAAACAGGGCACTGCACATAGACTCCCAGGGATCAAATGTTAGCTCTTAGTGTGATATCATCTTCTGCACATTTTTATATTATTGCTGTTCATAACACTGCACCACAAGATGGAAAACAGTAAAAGCCTCTATTTATAAGGTTATTACAGGTATCCTCCAGTGTATCTCATGTGTATACACTCTGTCAAAATATTTCAGAATTTTGACAACAGCGCCTGAACTTGTTTCAAGTGACATGACATGACTTTTAACCGTATTTTTTTACAGTTTTAGTATTTTTAAGAATAACTAATAAAAGTGTTACCCCGTGCACTAAAATAATAGAGAATCCCTCGGTGAACAAAAGGATTTAAATAAGCATCAGCTGAGTTGTGCAGTTAAATAACCTGTACAGGAAATTATTATGAAAAAAAAAAAAAAAAAAAAAAAAGTCTTGAAGTCTATGGAAGGTGTAACAGACCTAATTAGTGCCCACACTGTTTCTCCAGAGAAACAGATTTTATATAATGTAAATGCACTGCATAGAAAATGTTCTTGTGCTTATTTTACAGTTTGCCCTTATTTTTCCCTTGTACAGCTGTAGTGTATGGTATTTTACAATGTGATGTATACCTGTCTTCAGAATTGCAAGTTGTATTATCACTTCTGAAATGTGAAAAACAATTATATATTTCCTGTACTTTTTAAGTGTCAATGTCAATTATGATCCATGTCCAAGGAGCGTGGATGTGTTTGTGCACGTGCACACATTCATGTTCTAAAATAGATGGCTATTTCATTGTTGTGTTCATTATGTGTGCATGTAAGTGTAGATATTACCAGGAGCATTCTTTCTAGCTTTTAGAATAAAAGCTGAATCAGAAACTGAAACACTCACATATCTGGAATTTCAGAGCATTTCCAGGGACTGACAATTAATGGTACTCAACCAACCTTGCACCTCGTCACTGATGGATGATTAGAGTTTAGCTAATGAGAAGGTGTTCAGAGAATAGTCAGGGATTTTTTATTCACTTCTCAGTTTGATAGGGGATCTCTGGGTATAAATCTGAGTCAATATCCACAAATCAGATATTCCTGAAGAATTCTTATAAATGATCAGACTGTTCTCTGCTGTCAGTAGTTTTGTGTTTACATGTTAAGCTCTGAAGGTCTGGGTTCATTGCTTTATATGTTTATGAAGCTGTACTGCTATCTGTGTTTCTAAAGTATCTAAAATAAAGTGGCCTGGCCTCCCAGTATCACTGACTGGCAAATGGTGATTAGCAGAAGGGGACTGTACTGTTCTGTGCCTGGCAACGCTCACCCATACTTAGAGGTCAACTTAACTCAGGTGTTTACTGAGACACTTCTGTTGTAGCCAGATTATTCTCAGGTGTATCCAGTGAAAGGACAAGAGGCAACGGGCACAAACTGGAACATGAGAAATTCCATTTAAATATAAGAAAAAACTGCAAGGGAGATTAAACACTGGACCAGGTTCCCCAGAGAGATTGTGTAGTCTCTATCTTTGGAGATATTCAAACCCTGACTGCATATGGTCTTGGGTAACTTCCTCTAGTTGACTCTTCTTTGAGCTGGGAGGTTGGACAAGACAGTCCCTAAAGGTGCCTTGCAACCTCAGCAAGTCTGTGGTTTGTTTGACTGGGACATAACTGGATATGTCTGTGCTTGCTGAACAGAGTAGGCTGGGGAATATCACTGTCTGTCTGCAGGCAAAGATCTGAGCATAGCTGGTGGTTTGCCAGTGTGCTTGACACGCTCAGCATCAGTGCGCTGGAAGACACATTGGGACTGGGCTTGCAGACTTACTTCTAAACAGCCTTCAGGTCTGGTCTAAGAGCTGACATAAGGAAACCTAGGCATAACTAGTGTTATTGAGTCCTTTTTTACCTGCAGTGGTGGTATCATGACATAGAATTAAGCAGCCAATTAATACCCTGAATTCTTGTAATTCTTTCCCAGTGAAATTGCAGGAAGAGTCACTTGATAATTGGTAAGTCCAAAGAACTTGCTAATTCCATATGCTTCTCTGCCAGGATATAGCTGATAGATGGCTTACATTTCATAGGTGTGCAGTGCAATCCAGAATCAAGATTTCACTGTTATTGATGACTACTGCACTGGACTGCGAGCTCTTCTTTACCTGAAAAGCATTGAGGAACTTGAAGACTGGAATGGACAGAGTCCTGCAACCATGAGCCATCAGAAAGGAAAACCAGTACCTAGAATTGCTGATCTGATGGGAAAGGTTTGTTATTTCATTGTCTTTCCTGTATAATGATGCTATGTCTTGGCTTTGAATGCAACTCCATAATCACTGTATGCAGTTACTGCTACTTACCTTGGTCAACCACTACTGCTGTCACAATTAGTCACCAAGTCTTTTTCCTTCTGAGCATTAACAAATATCTGAAGGCAACTCAAGAAGATAAACTTGAAATGACTTGATACAGGATAACATTTTTACTATAAATATGATCTCTCTACTTTATTCATAACATCATGTCTTTTACAAAGGTGTAGGATGTAAAATTACACAGTTCTAGAACTGCTTGTTTTAATGAAACTCAACTTGATTCAGATTGATCTAATATTGTGCCAGAAGTTCCTGGGTGTTCCAGCCACAGTGCAACATTCAGGAGACATGAAAGCCCCCTAGCACTGGACCTGACCAGCTGAGACAGCTTGTCACAAAGCAGCTGTTAGTTGGAACACTAGATCAGGTAGGAGTGGCTCTTTGATCACTGTACCTGAGCATCCCATGGTCTTTCATGTGTGCTGACTCCTAAACCCCCTACAAGGCAGGGAAGTTCCAGATGAGGAACAGTGACACTGAATAATTTAATATATTCTGGAAGATCATTTAAGCCTAGAAAGTCTATGATGGAATAGGAATGTGAATTATGGTCTCTCTGAAATCCTAACCTCTGGACTGTCTTTCCTCTCTGCTCTAGTAGTTCCCTGCTACAAAAGCATCTTTGGAGATTTTTGCCAGATGCATGGGATGCAGCCGCCCCAGTACTGCTCACTCCTCCACCAGGACACTGGCTGATCCATGCTGAGAATCAGGGAGGTGTAACTGGCTTCCCACTGATGCCCCACTGCTTACTGCTCTAAGCAAAATACCTGCACAGCAGGGAGGCTGAGCTTTTGTTTCTGGTTACTAGAGGGGATCACTTTGAAGACTGATTTCAGTTATACATCATGCCTATTGATTATCCTTCCAAAAATCTGATATAACACTGTTGAAAATGTTGTAAAAAGTAAAGAATTACAAAAGAATAGGATTTGGAGTGTTAGAAACCTCCAAATCTCTGCTTATCGTTGCTGATGACTGGAGTTGGATTTAGCAGGAGATTAGAGACTCCTATATTGTTGTTGTTCTCTGTGGAGCTCTGAAAATTATAACATTACCTTCCAGGAGAAAAGACAATCCTATTCCTAAAGCTCTGGATAATACGCTGCTTAAAAATAAAACAAGATATAAGCAGTTTCATTTTCATCTACTTATGTTAAGCAGTTAAACCAAGCTCACAGGGTTATATCTAAAATTCCTTCCTTTAACACCTGTAGAAACATACACAGCATTTCCAGCTCATATAACAGAGATTTGTTCCAATTCTTCTTTAAAGCTGCATTCAGCATACTATCTTTGTATCACCTTTGTATTTTACTAAACAGACAACTATTGTCAAAGATGTTTCTCATGTCCTTTTGAACGAGAAAAAAAATTATAATTCTTAGACTTTTCTGCTTGTCACTACATCAATAATTAACTGTAAAAAGGTAACATGAAAAGATGCTTTAAGGAAGCATTTAATAATTCAAAGGAATCTTAACTTGAAACAGGTCACATGAAAAAGAATGAAAAACAAAGCCCTATGTAATCTTGTCTGGCTATCTCTGTTAGACTTTTAAAAGGAACAAGTCATACAGAATATAACTGATTGTGTAGTAGGTTGATAAGGTAGTGATATGTTTAGGCATAAATTCAGGATGACTGTTTGTCCAGGAATGAACATTCAAGGTAAAAAGAAGAAAAATATAATACAACATGAGTAAAAGGAAATACCATGATAAATGATCCTACTAGGGGCAATCAAATACAAAGGTTTGATATCATTAATATTTATAATATCATAATTAGCAAGAATGTGCCTAAGCAGTATTATTAGTGTAACTAATTATGTTATCATAAACTAAGTTTGCAGTATTATAGGAATCAGTATTCTTACTTTCATAAATTATTATCAATATTGGATTTCATGTACTTGTGCCTAGTAAATTTAGTTAAGTACTGTAGTTTCATCTAGATTCAAACACAAATATCTAGTTTGATTGGTAGAAAGTCATAACGCACACTTCTGATTCTCTTTCTAAAATAAATTCAGTAAAAAGCATGTCCTTACTCTCTATTTGGAAAAGACAAGATAGCCGGTTGATGTTTTATATGTTCTCATCAATAAAAGTAATGTGTAGGAATGTATATGTTATATGTGGAGTAAAATGTGACAACCAAAATCCTGCAGTCAGATTTTAAAAACTTACAAGGAGCTGTCCAAGTTTGTCTTGGTATTACTATTGAGATGAAATGCAGTATCTTCAGTAACGCTCCATAGAATCTAAACAGTGAATACTGATGAACTTTTGCATTAAAAAAAAAAAAAAAAAAAAAAAAGAAAGTGAATATGCTAATTTTGATATGTTGGTTTTTTGGTGCAGAAAATTTAAAAATATAAAGGAATCAGCCTCCATTTTGTTACAAAATTCCTGTTAATTTTCATATAGAATCATGAGGATAAGAAGTTCAGGCAATTGACGATGTAATGAGAATGAACTGAGGTACAAGAATTATTTTTGACAGCATCGTGAACCACCTGCCTTCTGACTGTATACAAATTCATTAAGCCTCTCTCAGTTTTGAATGTATTACAGACTTAGGACCAGTCCTATTCCCAGCTAACTATGTTCATAATAGTATCTATTTTGATTCACAGTGCAATATTGAATGTTAATGTCCATATTTTTATATAGCAGTGCACTGTTCTTTTGATGATTCATTTTCTGATCTGGTTTCAGCATCAAACAGATGCTGAGTGCAGAGTGTTCCAGTAGAGTTCTGCGATGAAATGGTACAGTATTTGATGACCAGAGTAAACTAAAAGACACTTTCTTCTAAATGGTACACCAGACATCAAAGTGGAGCTGTCTTGCTATGCAGTCACCAGATAAATGACAAACTGAACAGTTATCACTGTCAGTTGTTACATTTATCACAATCATTTTCTTCCTCAACAATACTAAAATGCTGTGCTAAATAGTGTAATATAATCAGCAGTTTAATAGCAAACATATCAACTTTTGGCTGAAAAGTGGAATCATGTTGATTAGTACCTGTTCATGCTTCTGCATTAGTAAAACTAATACTTTCATCTGATAATTTATAGCCTTCAACATATGAGAAGCATCATAGCATTGAAAAATATTTTGGAAACTTGAGCGCTGTTTTTATGTTTTTCACTGTTGTAGAATGTATTTTTTGATATGTAGACCCTAAATTTATCATCTTTGAGCCAGCTAGTACATAGTCTTTTCAATAGGACTAGCTCTTCCCTTTTGCTAACGTAGCAGTTGCTGCTGGAGTCAATAGTTGCCATGGTCCAGGATGTGACCTGTGGTACCACGCTGCCTGAAATAGCTTAGAAATGTTAACCTCAGTCTTGGCTTCCAGTCACCGGGTGGTACTGTTTTCCATAGTTCCACAGTTTTCCATATTTTATTCATTCTTTCCTGTGGTTGTAGCCTTATCCATAACTGCTCCAAACACAGTTCTAGCACAGATGCTGCATCAGACTCACAGAAGTGGACAAAGCCAGTCTTCTGGGCTTCCTTTGTCATTGCTTTTCTGGTGTCTTATTTAGTTATTTTTTTTCCTGTGGGTGGGCCTGACATTTGAAGCCTTGACACATATCATTAATATCACCTCTAAATCACCTTTCCATTAAATGCATGGAATAAAACTTGTCATCTTGTTTCAGCTATAATCTCAGTTTGCAAATCTCGACACGGAGATGAGAGAATGGCAAGGTAATGATGACACCAGACTGCTTCTCACTGACTCCCTCGAGGAAGAACTTGTAAAAGCACTTACCTCAGCATGAATTTATAACTGAGATTGAGTGCATGATGCAATCAGGCAGACAGTTAAGATCTAGATCATGCTCTTACAACCCAAAGTTGTTAGGGTAGCTGCATAAGAAGGAGGGAGAGCACAGGTAGCATCCCTATTATCCAAAATTAACAGAACTGGGTTTTTAAATAGTGTTCCTGAGTTTCTTAGGAAGATACATGACCAGGACTGATAAAGATTAAGTCTCTTCTCACCAGGTATCTGGATAAGGTACAGTATTCCCCAGAGGTGCAATTTTATCTCCTGTGTGTAGTCACTGTCTCACCTTCTCTGTTTATTACAGAGCTCATTTATTAGTTGCTCACTGATCTTACTGCAAAAAGATGAAGTGATAATGTCCCAGAAATGCACTCTTGTCAGCGGGTGATCATAGAAGTGGTATAGTGTTTTTCTGTATTAACTTCCACCTAATGTCAGCTATAAAAATCATACCTAATGCAGTGGCCTCTATACATGCCAGGTAGCTAAACATTAAAAATGTCAGTGTGTTCAGTTGGTAGGTGTGGGTTTATAGGAAGAGATAAATATATATGGATGCTTCATACCTTGTTTTGCAAAAACTGATGTTTGTTTGATCATGTCTAAAGTTTAAAAAACTAAAGAGAAATTTAAGTATCTTGATTGAAGAAATATCCAAAGCCCAAAACAAACTTGTTTTCATAGTGGATCCTCCTCAAGACTGTGCTGTATTAAAAACGTTAAAGCCTCATCTGATAAAAACACAATTATAGAAGGTGGTTTTCTCCAGCAGACAGATGAGGGACAATGATCCTGAACATGCAAAGTGTATGAACTTCAGTGAAAATTCTCATCACCTTAAATTTAGCAAGCTGCTGATTTTGTTCTCTGAATCTATGGGCACTAAAAGTTGAGTCTTATGAACAGTACAAACCTGCTAAATTCTAACTTGACTGCAGTCAAATATAAATAGCCTTTTGAATGGCAGAGAAAAGATCTTGCTATGCTATCAAGATTTCATACAAAATATCAAATTAGCTCTTCTATTAAATAAATAAATAATAAGTGAAACCAGTCATGCAAGAACAGTATTGCAATGCATGCACCAAGTTTTGGCTGCCTTCAGATTCTTCAAGACCTCTGACTGACTTCACTGAGCAGAGGTGTTCACCTGTCATTTTTGGAACTTCTCCTGTTGTTCATGGAGGCAAGTTTGCCCATTATGTTAAAGAACTGTCCCTTTTTTTCCCAACACTGTATAAAGAAGACAAAACAAGTGGTATTTGTGGCCATGTCAAGAAATACAGACCATCTCATCATATGGTGGTATAGAGATTGCAATAAAAAATTTAACATCGATGAAGAAACCCTTTTTTCCATATTGCCATCACCAGTTCTGAAGAGTCAGAAGGGAGAAAAAATTAAAGTTTAGGCTGTTTGATCCTTTTTCGTATTAGCTAAGGCTTGCATCTCTCAGCCAGGCAAAGCCTCGTGAGGGTAAGCCAGTACTGATCAAGAAATCTCTTGGCTTAAGATATTATGGGGACTGTTGCTGCACGTGCTTGTTGGGTTGACCGAAAATAAGGCTCTGCCAAAATCTATTGCACCAGCATCTGCAGGTGGATGAGGAAGTCCTTTCCCTCTCTCAGTCTTTCATCTCCTCCCCTGATGTGGTGAAAGGTCTCCACAGGTGTGGCTCCAGATGGGAGCCTGATGGTCCCTCTGTGGAGCACCACCAGTAGCATTTCGGGGAGTGCCAGCAGAGGAGACCTCTGCAACCTCACTGAGCAAGTCGCGCTTACCAGGTTTGCTGCTGTTGATGAACCTCCCAGCGTCTGCAAGCTGAAAGCAATTATTAGCAATCCCTGGCCTGACCAATTTGTAGAAAAAAAGGACCTCTCTAATTTTTTTTCTTTTCCCCTAACTGGTCTATTATGGAAGTTTATGTTGTGATTATCTACAGTGCTGTTTCTCATGGAGACTGCACGTTGTTACATAAAAATGTATCTTCCCTAACGGTGAAGCCATTTGCAGTAGAAATGGATAAAACAAAAGGGACTAGGATTATTAAAGTGGATTTAAAGTAGTTTAATCTTTGTGGGTTTTATATGTGCTGTATGCTAAATTTGCTTCGAGCACTGAGTTTAAAGTTTCATATTCACAGCCAGTAAATGTGGCTATTAAGAAACAATGTATTCATGTTAACTCCTTGGCTGTGGCGGTTTTAGTGCATTCACTGCTGGCAACGGACATCAAGCCAGGAAAATCCAACTCCTGATGCAAAAGGATTTTAAAAAAATATCCAGGCACTGCCAAAAATACATAATTCTTTTTTTGTACTCTGCAGTTTGTTTTACTTGGGGAAACGGCCTGGTCATACCCTGCAGCATGCATTCATTACAGTGATCTTTGACTGGCAGATGCAGAGTAATAAGATGCATATTTTAGTGCTTATTATAATACCCTGTCCAAAAACAACTTGACAAATTTGTGATTTCGACAGTATCTCATTTTGCTGGCTGCAGTGCTCTGTGATTGCATGGTCCACGTGGCTTCCAGATTATGCATACCACCAATACTGCTCATTAAAATGGCCACAGTTCACCAGTTTCGGTAGCTTGGAACGAACTTGGAATGAATTATTATACAACAAAGAGGCTGCTGTCATGCAGAACAAAAGACAAGCAAAAGAGAGCTTTGGCTTAATGAGGCTAAGTGAGTGTCTCCCCTGCATCACCAGCTACTTGACGGCCTTTGAGCATGGATTTTTTTCTCCACAGGCCAAAACCTTTGGTCTATTATTTTGTGTTTATGCACCTTGAGGCTAATATACATTTTAATATGCTGCACATGGAGAAAAAAATCAGCCTTTAGATTAGAACATGTGCACTCCCTGTTAAGTTAATGACAGCCGAACATAGAGATAAATTTAGGTTTTCATATTTAATTATAGCACAGTGCAGTACGTTTAGCAAGGATAAATTGCACTATTATTATGCTTCATTTTTTTTGACATCTTTTCATATTAACCATGCGCACTTACCCCCACTTCCTCCCCAGTGTCACACATAATGTCTCTGTGCATCATCCTTCTCTAACACCATTAATTTTTTATTCTGTACAGTTGTATATGTATTGTTGTATTTGTTCCTTAGGGTTAGCTTGCTAGTTGGATAAAGCCATTCAAAACAGCCCTTGTGTTAGGTGATCTACATAAGCAATAAGGACAGAAAAGACATAAAAAGAACTGGCCTCCATGGCCAGACATGGCTTCTCACATCTGCTCCCAGAGCAGGGGTTCCCAGCCCTTCTCCCCTGATGCTTTCAGTGCAGTGTGCGCTGTCTGCGACTGCAGAATAGTAGCCCCTTTCTCAAGCAGCTGAACTAGAAAAGCCATAGAAATAATGCGTGGAAGGTTAAATGAGTTCTACAGAATTTTGTAGTTGGATAATATTAATACGGACAATAGTGGTAATATAAAATGTCTCTGTCATGAAGAACTTAGTGTTGTTTTATTGTATAAGAACTAAAACAGAGCTAATGTTTCAAGGTGGTATGTGCTGTTTGTTGGGGCTTTGTACATGCATTGCCTCTGTTTGTCAGAATGGTTGCTCCAAGAATAGCACAGGAATTAGGCCAGACCTCAACCCTATGGAAGACAATATGAAATTAAACATAGAGGCAAGCTGGCATGCAATTCAGGCTTTGCACATCCTTATCATGTTTTAATGGGAATATTTGACAATTTCTGGGCTGCCATCACATTTGGTGGTGATGTTGGATTATTTGTTGCTACCTGAGAGAGCTTTTAGATTAGCTTTCAGATCTGGGCTGAGCTATTCAGGTAGCTGTGGTTTGTGAAAAATATGATTGCATGCTTCACAAAATTAAGGAAATACTGCTATTTTCCAAAGTGGATTAGAGCAGGTAATAACTCATAGGAAGAAGATTTTCCTCCTCCTGCTGTGTGTATAAGCAAGTAGAAGATATTATGCTACAGGCTTATTCCTAGATTATTCCTTATTGGATAGTTGTTTCATGACAAAAGACACTGTGGCTTGATGACCAGAGGGTCATGACAGGAATAATAATCACTATATGAAAGGGTGTCTGGATCTTGGTGATAAAGCATTCCTCATCGCAATCAGTCAGCACTTGCTGGTGCAAGAATTTTCCTCAATGGCAGAGATCAGCTTTTTCATATTCATTGAGAGCAAATCAGTCTCTCTCTCTCCCTCTCCTTCTCCCCCCTCTTTCTCCAACCTTCAGTTCTGTACCAGCTTTTACTGCCAAAGAGATTTTTCTTTGTCAGGTGAAACTCACAGAGTTTGGGATGTTTAGGACAGTATTCATGGGATTGGTATTAGTTGCAGAGCCTTATTCTTTGTGGCTTCACTGTTTAAAGCCCTGGTCAGTAGTGATTGATAGCTAATTGTCTACAGTTCAAGCACTAGAAAATGTGTTGGCAATTAATTTATGTGTGCAAAACTCTTCTCACTGATTTTGTAAGTGCAGATTTTGATGCAAATTGCATCCATGAAAGCAAGGTTGTGCCTTTCAAAGTGTAAGATCTATAATTACTAGTCTGAGAACCTGATGATATGAAATTCTTCCTCTAGAATCTACCCCTAGTGAGGGAAGTAATTTATTAACAATATTGTGTATTTCTAAGCAGTACTTCTAACCATCTTCTTATTCATTAAGCACTAGTAAAATGCTTGATTTTATATGAGATGTAGTCTTACAGATTTGCAGTCTATATCCTACAGACATCCAGATGGTTTAGAAACATCTATGCAATCAGAAATGTCTCTCTGTACCTACAGGTAGCTGTTATTAGTAAAACCCACTTTTATTTATGTGTTCCCATTTTGTTTATGGTACTAGTCACAGATGTACTTACTGATGTGCATGTAAAGACCTGGACTTTTAGCTTCTGAAAGAATCATTGTCCATTTAAATTTGGAAGGCTGTTTACTTGAATAGAAGGTGCTCTGTGGACCACCATGCTCCATGCAATAAACTGCAAAACAAAGTCTGTGGTATTGGTCATAGACAACGGACTAAGTATTCATTTTCAGCCTGTTTTCTAATAATTGTGTTTTTCTTCTGCTAATTTTGAGAGTAATTTTGTCTACAGCATCTCTTAATTCTCTTAGGAACAAGTCTGGCCCTTAAGCATGTAGTGATGTGCACAGATGTACAAGAAATCTAGAAGGAGTGATTTATGGGGAGAGGCTAAAGAAGCTAAAACACTTACATATCCATATGCCCTGCCTAAATGATGCGTGTAAACATAAGAGATGGAGAACTCGGTGGTCTACAAATATTTGAAGTTTGCAATCAATTGAGAGAGGGGAATTTTATGATGTAGAGTGAGAATTCAACCAAGACTGATGAGTTGAATTGGAAAAAAAAAAGGAAGTGTTCAGGAAAAGCAAGAGAAAATTTATCCTGATTGGAAGGAAAGTCTTTTTGTAGAAATAATGGAGGTTTCATGCTGGGTTGTTGAGATTAAAGGTAGGGAGGAATTTCAAAACTTGAATGCATGAGGTCTAACAGAAGTACTGCCAGGAGAAATTTCAGGTTGACAGGAGTATGTGCTGGACTTGTAGACTTTTCCTGTCTGATTTGCACAAGCTAGCCTATGGCCCTTTCCACCATTTCAGCTGCACACTAGGGACTATCCTTGGAAGCTGCTGCATCCTAACAAAGTGTTCAGACAGTGACTCAGTATAAGCCACTGGAGCTAACAGTATCTAATAATATGAAATTGAAATGTCTTTTTGCTTAAAGATTAAGATCATACTTAAGGAACATGGTTATGTCCTTTCCCACCTATTTTATTGTTATTGCCATAAAAGACTTTTGAAGGTTTTTCTGTAACCTTGTGAGGTTTTGATCCAACCACATGGATGCCTCAGCAGTCAGAGCAGTATTTTTTGAGTTCTTATGAACAAATGGATTAAAAATGTCTTTCTGTTTCATTGCCCATTAGTCATACACTGGCACAAGGCAACTGTGCCAGTAACTGAGCAGTGGGGCACACCATCTCTACATGCAGGAGTTTGGAAAAGATATTTCTGCACTTCGCTGACCTATTCATGCTGTACAGAATTCATTAAGGCCCAGAAACTGTGTTTGGGATGTTCCAGGGAACAAATACAGCCAGCCTGTAATCTGCTGCTCCACAGCACATTGGGGCTCTGTAATAGTTTGAAGGGGCCTGGCAAGAATTTTATTGATTTCTTGGGATCTCATTCAGGCTGATGCACTTGGGTACTCTGATGGCTGATGTTTAAGAACACCTACCCTAGCTGTTATTAAGAAGGTGGGTCTAATCCTGACCTAGGTAAGACCTTGTTTGCCCTTCATTCAACTCAGCAGACAAGTTTTAATGAAATAGCTCCCTTTTATTTTTCATGCCACAGCTGTGTTTTGACTGCCACATTTGGAACTATCCAGTGTAAGGAAGTCACTGTATAACCTGTATGTTGGTCAGGAGATGTCATATATATCTGTTCTTTCATTAATCATTTTGTCTCTTTCTTGTTTGACTGCTTGGAATAATTAATGCTTTTTTTTTTTGCTATTACCATGTTGTATTTCTTCCAAATTTCTGTTTTATTTATACATAAAAGCTATAAAATATCTTATTGTTTTATACAGTATGTCTGGATTCATGAGAAACCCAGAAGTGTATCACTCAAATAGTACAGGTTTTTTAGATTGTTTAAGACAAGACCTTGCAGTTGAGTTTAAAAGTAATTCAATTCTAGAACCTATTGATTATAATTTTATTTATTCATACTACCCATCATTACAGCATAGAGCATTATATCCTATATGCTAATCATTATTTACTATTTTATGAATAGTTGTGCTCTCTTTTTAAATATTAAATATATGTCAAAAGGCATCTTCCAGACCAAAAGTCTCATCCAGACTCTCCAGCAGTTTTTCACTGCTCTTTACTAAGCCTTCTTTCAAATGCTGAGCACTCCTGACACTTTGAAACATCCATTTCAAAAATTTCCATTTGTAGATTTTAAACCATTGTAAACCCACAAAGCTCTATAAGCACAAATATATCTACATTTTCTCCTTTACTAAAAATGTATCACTAAGCTGTAAACAACTCACATGCCATTTACATTGGCATAAATGATATTCTGAAACCTCTAAACTTACCTGTTAAAGCAGGAAAACAAGAAATCCTTTGGCAACTGTAGCATGAGTGTGCCTTTCATAGTCACCATTTGTATAAGAGCACCCAGAAGAAGGGAGCATGGCCTCTCGGAGCTGCCATTGTGGGTGGTACAGTGAAGGGCCATTAAACGCCTCATGCTCCAGAACTCCCCTCTGTCTTCACAACCAAGTCATGATCATTCATTAGATAGACTGCAGCCATTTCATTAGCAATTTTGTCATAGCTTGGTTTTTGACCTTCATTGCCTGGTCTGTGGATGGGTTTCTATGCCTGCTACTGGATTTTGGATTTAATTACCAGGATAAAGAAGATAGAGGAGAAACTTAGTGTTTACATTTTTCCATAGGACTTAGTTTGGGTTTATGTTGTTTATCACTGAGGTATTTTTGTCTACATAGTGTGAATTGTTTGCAAAGGTATTTATAACAACATTTGGGTGATGAATGTGCAGTCTGAAAAGCTTGAAAGTCTGCCTCTCTGCCTGCATTTTTAAAAAGCATTTCCTTCCCATTCAGTTTGTGTCTTTAGTTGTCTAGTTGTTAAATGACAGTTTGGGAGGTGATGCCTGTGTGAAGTCATGGACACTGTTTTGACTGTGTGAGCACTGATTCATAATTCAGCACACACCGAGAATTGAGCATTTATTTTGCAGTGAAGTCTTAACACAGTCTATTATAAGTATCCCACTTAACTGTACAAATACCGTCCCCAGCTTGTTCACTAAGAGGTCTCAATTTATGGTATCTGACTGTCTGAATTGACCTTAGAAATCTCCAGCACAAGGAATGAAGTCCCTAACTGTAAGCATTGAAATCAGTTATCAGGACATTGGAATAGATAAACATTACACACTCAGAGTGGGATTTATTTGCCTCTAGATGTGGTTTAAGACCTTACAGGTGTCTGAGGTATCTGTGCAGTTCTGGATCTTGGAGCATGGCACTGGAAACTTGCATTGGGATGAATTAATACTTTCCTGCCTAGAAGTTTAGTGTGGTTCAGACACTGAAAGCTTGACAGGCAGAAATACACAGTCAAAAAAGGATGCAGGAAGCTGTTTCCAAAAGTCTATCCTCTCTCAATGAGGGAGACCATTACTTCTCCACAGGGAGCAAAGAGTTTAAGTGAAATACTGACCCAGGCTTACTGCTTCTAGGGGTGCTGTCAGACTGAAGGGGTTGAGGCATTTGTCCAAAATGTCATCTAATGTTTTGAGCTTTTTGAAATAAAAAATATATGTGCAGCCATGCATATGTGCATGCATGTGCAAGAAGTGTTTTGTAATGTTTGTGTTTCTCACCTGTTCTGCAGAGATGTCCTGAAACTTTAGACAGGTTCCCTCTTGCTGCAGTCAGGGATGCAGAGAAGACTAGAGGACTCCAAAATTTTGGATTCCACAACTGATGGGACCACCTCATGTGGTCACTCTCCCCAAAAATAGTGTCAACCATAAGGGTTTTTCCTGAAAGCTCGTTTTAGAAACCCAGAACTGGGAACTGTGATGTCACATTTAAGCCCATCTAGCTCAAAGACAAGTAAGGCTCTGCTGTTAGAGCCTATCCCAACTGACTGAGGTTCATTTATAGAGTGGAATTGCTTCAGGATATGACAAATGGTTCTTGAATAGTACCTGGGTACATTGAATGTTTGCCTACACATCTCTATTGGAATAATTGTTAGTTCAGTTAAAATTCGTTTTTACTTCACTCAAGGCTAGCTTTGTCATTTAGCCATGATATAATAAGTTGCTAGTGTGAAAGGGACTGTGTCACAACATAACTTGCTTTCAGTTTCAATCATTCAGCCCAACACAAGAAAATTCTATAATGCAATTGCAATGATAAGTTAGACACTCAAGAATTAGATAGGTAGTGGTGGATTCATGAAAATCTCAGGTCATAACCAGTGAAGTCTCCCTGCCTCAGTCCCATAAGGGTACTTTAATTTTCTTCCTGTCTTGCAGCTCATAAACATGCTTGTCTTCACAACACACACCATATGCTGTTGGAAAAGGGCTGTAAAGTTTTATAGATATATTTGAGGGTATTATAAAAGTATAATAAAGTAAAAATAATGCAAAGAAATAGAAATCATTGAACAACTGAATTACAAAATTAGGCTGGGATGGTTTTATTGCATTTAGTTTCTACTTGGCTTTTACAATCATGAAGAGATAGAATTCTTTTTAGAATTAAAATTAAGAATTTTGATTTTAACGATACTTGTAAACATTTGCTTAAACACAAATAATTTCAGTATGTTGCTGAAGACTATTTAGTTTTAGCTCAGTCAGTACAAAACTAATTTCTGATGTTTATCTTTCAAAAATGTTTTACTTGGTTTCAGAGAAATATTTCTAGTTCAGAGGTGAAAGGTTTTACTCATACAGATTGAAATGTTAAGTAGTTAAGTAACATTACAGTGAAAGTTATAGTACAATAATAGTAGTGACCAAATTACAGATATTTTGTTTAATCTGAAATCAGTTTCAACCCAAAATGTGGCCCCTTTCCTTGGAAACACAGCAGAGAAAACAACATGATTGCTGTCAATAGTGCTGCCATCTTTTTCCTGTTTAGAAGTGAATAATACACCAAATGGTCACCTTGGAGATGAAGATGGACAGTAGGAAAGTCTGCTGATTTGAGTAGCATAGTTTACCTACATTCTCCCAGACAGAAGTTTCTGCAACTCAAAGTTTTCATTCCAATTTATGGGGTTTTTTTCCCCTCGAAAATCAGCTGGAGTACTGGACATCTGAACTTTTCCCATGGAGAGTCCTCTCAGAAACAGCTGCAAAGAAGTTCAGAATATTTCAGCACTTTCTCTCCTACAATAGCTCCACACTGGCTGTTCCTAGCTCACCCTCCATGGCCCTCCCGCCACCCTCTGCCCGTCTTGCCCTGTGAGTCCAGGCCCCGGGGAAGCTCTGTGCGAGCCGCCAGGAACCATGAACCCTGCTGTGGGGAAGCCTGGTAACCCTCATGGCCCAGACCTGACCACTGCATCTAACGTTCTGTAGAAGGGGCAGGCTGGCAATGAAAATTTTATGTTGCGATGTTTGTCTGGGCTTAAGTTCTGGAGGCATTTTTGAAAGATAACATGTAGCTTAGTGATCTGCACTACAACCAAACTGCTGGTTGTGAAGTGAGCTCAGACGAGAAGTTCAACTTTGTTTGTGTCCCTGATGGCTTTTATATACATAAGAACAGTAAGACTTTAAAAAAGGCTACTGGAAATTTTACTGTGATCTATTATAGCTGAGAGTATCTTAAATTATTCTTCATTCCTTATCACAGCAATCAGAAGCTTCAGATAAAGGTTTAAACGTGCTTTGCTTTGTCTCACTATAGGGGTACATTCTTTTCTTCAACTTATAAAAAATAAGAAGCCTTTTAAGACATACAAAGAATACAGCATGAAATTCAGAGTGTCTGTATCTGGTTTTCATGGGGGATGCTTGAAAGGAATTAGACTATTTTTCAGGGGAAACTTATGGCACACTGCTCGGGTATAAATTAACAACAATGAAAGTGGTAAATTAAAATTGTGACATCAATTTCATTTTTAGCTCTGCTTTACATTTATATAGAAGGATTTATTATTACCGTGATTTACCTTCTACTAAGAGGTAAAAGAAAGGAAAGTATGAAGTAGTAACAGTTGTAATTATCTTCTGGAAAACTTCAGCTTGCAGAAAATGCTGCAGCATGTCTGCTCAGAAACCAAAGTTGGTGCAAGCACACTAGGCCATCCTCCCTCCATTTCCTAGGCTGGATTCCCAGCATTTTCTGACACAGCAGTTCAGTTGTAAGGTTCAGCACACGTTGAAGGAAAGATCTGTCTTCTATCTCAGGTGAAGCACTGACTTCCTGTGTGGCCTCCAATTTATTTTTTTTTACCTCCTGGCTTCCTACATGTGCTGGCAATGAGGTGTGCTGGTGGCGTGGAAGCCCTAGATGGGACATCCCAGCACAGAATAGCAAACCAGCTCTTAGCTCTTTTCTTCGGCACTGTCAGTACTGAAGTTCCTTTGTATTTTACGTGCTAGATTAAACCCCAGGGGCAGGCTATAGCCTATGACTCCATTCATTCCTTGTGCTTGCTGGATTTTCAGCAATGCTCTGTTTATAACAAGATGTAAGGTGACTGAGTTGGCTTAGGAGCATGTCCACAACTGGAACAAGCTCCCACAGGACCTAAGATTCAGTTAGTGCCTTTGCCTTTTATCCTGAGAGTAAAAAGCACTTTTCCAACTTTGCCTTCTCTGTGCAGAAGTGCATCTATGTTGCTCTTTGCTATTGTTTTTTTCGGAAAGGAAATTACTAAAGTCAGTGAAACAAAGCAGCCTGTCCCATACACAAAGAATGAAAATGAGAGAGCAGGTGAGCCATGCAAGATAGGTGGTGTTCATTAGTTAACAGACACTGCTGGGATATTTTAATGATGAAGGTGACATAAAACCTTTGCAAGGGAAGACAACAATATGAAACAAGTGTCCATTTTATCTCATTTCTTTTGTCTTCTGGAGCAGAAACAGAGACACTGAGAGGCAGGCTCAAGAAACCTAATTAAATACTGAAAGGAAATTAAAATTAGTTCCCAGTTCTGTTGCCCAGACTGATTCTGTGCATACTCAATTTGTATTATTTTCAAAAAAAAGACATTATAACCAGAATTCTCAAGGTATTTCTCATTCTTGAAGACAGGAACTAGATGTTTGGGCTAGTCTTCAGATATGATCCATACTCCCAGTATTGTCATTAGGACCTGCCAAGTATTTGGCATATCTCAGATCAGTTCTGTTGTTAGAATAAGGAGTCAGTGAACCCCCAAACCTGCTAATTTCTGGGGGGAAATGTTTAAAGACTTTGAAGCAAAGTTTTCCTAAGGAAAAAACATTTGATAGCAAATTATATTAAATAACCTGAGTTCCCATGGAAGTAATTAAAGCTGTTATTTCACTTAGAAAGGAGAGTTGAATCAAAATATGATGATTTTATGATCTGTATATACCACTGATACAAGTTAAACTGTCAAAAAGAAAACTTCACAGCGTCCTGAGGTTACTTCACTTCCTAATTAAGACTACAGCAGCATTTTGCAGAGTGTGAAAGGAATTCTGTGTGGTGTAAAGTAGCTGTAGAAGGGAGAAATCATTCATTTTAAGGACACACCTGGTACAGGAGATTGCTTTAAGACTAGGTTGAAGATACAGCTCATACTTTGGCTCATGATGGAACATTGTTTATCTTCTTGGCTTTTTAAAGCTATAATTGTACTTCTATTTTGGAAAAAAAAAAAAAAAAGCTGAAGAGACGTCCTTATATGTTAAAAAGTGCAGTGATATCTGTGATAAATAAGTCCTCACTAGGACATACTTTTTATGGTTACACCATAAGCTTTGTAACTCTAGATCCTGAAAGTCCCCAATGACAAAGAATAGCGTTTATTGAAACTAGTTGGATGTTGCACTGTTTTACTTCACTCTTCCTGGGCACTGACATCAGAAGTGACTAGATTCCTATAGGCATCTATCTTCAGAAAGGAGAGATATGTCTGTACTTTCAAATTAAATGTGCCCGGGAATATTCCTAGGTGCTCAGGCCAGCTGGCACCGAGCAGCCTGTGCCGATGATCAGAAGCTGTTAGTCTCCAAAGCAGGTTGGCTGCAGGCAGGCTGCCTGCTGGGAACAGCTCCTGGAGCATGCTGACTTCCAAAGCTTCTCCCAAGAATTGCCTGGGACACTGATAGTCAGCACAGGCCAAAAGCAGGCAAGAAAATGTTGTAATGCTTTGTTAGGATAGATGACAATGTCCTTGTGCTGTGGAACGTTCCCAGACACTGATTTACTACTGTAGATACAGACTGAGTGTCTTGCAAAAGTCTAAAAAAAAAAAAAAAAAAAAAAAAAAAAAAAAAAA
>NW_020799109.1:20057287-20100198 GCF_003259725.1 Athene cunicularia | reverse complement strand
AAAAAAAAAAAAAAAAAAAAAAAAAAAAAAAAAAAAAAAAAAAAGCGCTATTATTGTAGCAGTATCTGAGTGGACATGAAAGATGGACAGATGGACATAAAAATGAGCTATATTGGATGTTAGTGAAAATTGCACTGGGAAAAAGAACTCTCACAGCCTGAGGCCCCAAAATAAAAAAAAATAAATTAAAAAAAAAAAAAAAAGGTGAGATTTTTGATAAAATCTCCAGAAATATCTTCTATCTAAAATATAATGTAATGTAATATGTGTGACTAATACACATATTTTTGTATGGTGTGACTAATATACATGTGTATGCATGTATTATCCAAGTATGGACAGTCTAAAAAAATGACAGCTCACTCTTTCTGAATGTTATAGAACATCTAACCCATGAATTCACGGCATACTAATGGGATTACTTCAGTTTGTAGGTGGGACAAAGTTGCAGTTATTCAAATGAGAGCACTCAGAAGCTATGTTTACATTAAGAAGTAGGGCAGACAAATATGCCAAATAGGAATGGAGTGCAGAATTAAATGGATGATGGTGCAGACTGGTGTCCATACAATATGTGTTCCATGGTTTTTTACTGTGTTCTAGCTCTAGTCTGGTCTCATGGGCTAAATGCCCATTAGCATCTGGAGCTCATTTTAGTGCACTCCTGGGGCACACATTCTGGTTTCATTTAATCCAAAATAAAATCCAGTTTGTGCTTTCTGAGACTGCTTTGCCATAAGAACCAAAGTGCAGTATGAGGGGATAATCAGGAGATTTTACTTAAACTAAAACACTCATGTAGAGGCACCTGGAGAGCTCCTGCAGCAGCATTACAGCAATGCAGAGCTAATGTGCACAATTAGCAGGCAAGCCGAGACCAGCCATCGGTGGAACAGAGACAGAAGTCTTTAACCACTCAGAAAAGAAAATGTTTGCATAGACAAGGAAAAATTTTGTGCAAACATAAATGCAGTAGCACAAAGCAAAGAAAAATCTACTGGTAATTGACTTGCATATGGGATTCTTTGTATTGGCAAGAAAATTGTTTTGCCAAAGCTTGCTTACAATAGCAAAACGAGAAAATGCACCACATCAGGAAAACAAACTGACTCAGAAAATGTAATTTTGCACATATCTGGCTTTGATGCACTACACAAGAGCAAAAATAAACTTTTGGTGCCCTTTGCACAAGCATGAACTTTAAACCAAGAGCAGCAGCACAAAAGCAGAGACGAGTTTGAATAACAGCTGGATGGTTAAACATCAGTAAATGCTAGATAACAGAGACTGTTGGCATTTTGTGAGAATCTAAAACTGCTGACAAAAATGTACAGCATAATATTATACAATAGAACAATCAAAATACCAGCAGGACAATGTAAATTACCAAGAAAAGATGAAAACTTAAAATATCAGGAAGTACAGATAACACACTACTTTTAACTGAATCAAGTGAATGAATGGAGCATGTGACTAAACTGGGGCAAACAATTCATAAAAGTTACATACAAAAAGTTAGAAAACTTAGCTCGAATAGGTAGTAAGCTGTAAGACCCCTGTAGCAAATTATCTACATGGTGTTTTAAAGGTCTGGGATGTCTTCTAGGCAGATGACAGCTGGAAATGGATACAGCAATGCAGCCAGGAGAGCACTTGCTTAATAGAATGTCCTCTGCACTCAGAGAAAAAGCAATAAGGCATGTGAAAAGTCAAGAGGGCATAAGTCTCATTGCTGAGGTTTTCCAGAGCCACAGGTCAGATGGGCAGCAAGCCAGCTGTTGAGAAGATGGGAAGCTGCACATATGCATAGTCTTTTAGCAATTTAACAGGGCATTATACAGACCTGCAGGTGGTAAT
The DNA here is from genome assembly GCF_003259725.1 of Athene cunicularia. NCBI lineage: Eukaryota > Metazoa > Chordata > Aves > Strigiformes > Strigidae > Athene > Athene cunicularia. The sequence goes on along the minus strand of NW_020799109.1, from coordinate 20,098,341 downwards.
ATGCTTTCCATCTTTAAAAAGTAAAAGTAGTTTCAGTTTCTGATATAATACTCATATATTTGCAAATGTATTAGATACTAGAATTAAAGTAACTACCTCAGTAACTTTTGAGCATCCATTAGCATGGATACAGGTGGAAGAAAACTCAATTTGATGCCAAACCTGTAGTAAAAAAAAATGCGAACAGTATCAGCAAGAAGAACTAAAAGGGCTGGCTGGGATTGCTGCCGTAGCTGTATAGATGCAGAAACAGAACAAGAAAAGCTGTAGCTGGTCATGATTACGTTCTCATCTATCTGCTTGAAATGGCCAAGGCAATAAATCTAAAATGAAATAAAATGAGATGAAATTGCATTTGACTCCTGGAGCACTGGGATAATTGCTGACCTCCCAGAGGCTATTACCCAGCTCCTAAAAAGTGAAAACCATGCAGGACAGACCCACACCTGAAAATAGGTAAGTCAGTTTGGAGATTAGTGGGATTCATAAACCATCTCACAATACTTTTCCATGCTTTTCAGATCTGTACAGTCTCCTGAGGTGATTACTAAACAAAACCTCACTATGAATACAACTGCTGTAATTCACTGGAGTCTTCTCATATATAAAGGAGCTGTACAAAATATCCCACAGTGCAGCATTGCAGCATGTACATTATATTACACAAGGCAGGGCGAGGGAGGCACTACTGTTTGCATGAGGCATACATAGAACACAGCTCCTCCAAAAAGGCTTCTACATCCACCAGCAGAGTGTAGGAGCAGCCCAGCTGAGACATACTGGAGTAATGTGTGCAACTGAAAGCTTCAATCCTTATGTTTCAAGGGCAGGAAACTATACGAATACAAAATGACCATCAATTTTAAAAAGTGTTTTATAAAGCCGGAACTAGCGCCCCTTTAGTAACCACAAGGGAATTCTGCTAAACCTGCAGTAGTGTGCATTGCTCGACATCTGGAAAGGGATTGAGATATACATCCCTGTCTTCTTACCAGGCTGCCATACACAAAACCAGGATGACTGAACAAGAATGTCAGAGTCTCAAAATCATAGAAATGGAGAAAATTAGGAGATTCAACATAAGTATTATTTAAGCTGGGGTTTTGCCAGTTTGAGGCAGAGGCTACAAAAGAATCTCAAAGGAGTGTTTGAACAAGGCGAAAATTTAGTGTCAGCTCATGCCCATTGAACTTTCACATTTGCCATATGAGCAGGGAGAACTCCCATGATGTCCTGGAGTACTGCAACCCCACAGGTAAGTGGAATTGTGTAATATGTGTTCAAGTTACAGCACCCTGATCCCTGAGCAGAAATGCCACTGGGCGCCTGTGAAAGCTATTCTGGGACAGGATCCTACTTTCAGAAGGATGACTGTGTACTGGGGAGCATCAAGTAGTGCAGAGAGTTGCATTACCCCTGGAGAAACACAGACTGAACAGAAAGGAGAGACATAAAAAATCATTGCATTCGTAACAGACTTTGAGGAACAGTAGAGCAAAGGACCTGATTTTTAACAAGCAATCTCATAACCTAACCTTTACTATATTAGTCAGACTTCTGTGACTCAACAATCATTTTTCAGCAATTGCTGCAGATCGTGTCATCAGAATCAGGCACTCTGACAGCCCCACTACCAAACTGTGTTTGGAGACAGTGGAGCCTGTCTCTTTCTTGTTCAGTCATACAAATAACCTGAGAATAAAAATCTAGTCCAGCTCAATGGGGAGGGAAGTGACAAGTGGCATTCCTCAGGGGTTGATTTTGGGACCAGCGCTGTTTAACATCTTTGTTAGCAGCATGGACAGTTGGATTGAGTGCACCCTCAGCATGTTTGCTGATGACACCAAGCCGTGTGGTGCAGCCAATGTGCTGGAGGGAAGGGATGTGCCATCCAGAGGAACCCGGACAGGCTGGAGAGGTGGGCCTGGGCAAACCTCATGAAGTTCAACAAGGCCAAGTGCAAGGTCCTGCACATGGGTCAGGGCAATCCTAAGCACAAACACAGGCTGGGTGAAGAGTGGATTGAGAGCAGCCCTGAGGAGAAGGACTTGGGAGATGTAGTAGATGGAAAACTGACTATGAACCAGCAATGTGTGCTCGCAGCCCAGAAAGTCAACCATATCCTGGGCTGCATCAAGAGAAGTGTGACCTGCAGGTCAATGGAGGGGATTCTCCCCCTCTATTCTGCTCTTGTGAGACCCTACCTGCAGTCCTGTGTCCAGCTCTGGGGCCTCCAATATCAGAAGGACATGGACCTGCTTAAGCAGGCCTATATGAGGCCACAAAGATGATCAGGGGGCTGGAGCACCTCCCCTGTGAGGACAGGCTGAGAGAGTTGGGGTTATTCAGCCTGGAGAAGAGAAGGCTCTGGGGAGACCTTAGAGCAGCCTTCCAGTGCTTAAAGGGGCCCTACAGGAAAGATGGGGAGGGACTCTTTATCAGGGAGTGCAGTGATAGGATGAGGGGCAATGGTTTTAAACTGAAAGAGGGGAGATTTAGATTAGATCTAAAGAAGAAATTCTTTACTGTGAGGGTGGTGAGACACTGGCACTGGTTGCCCAGAGAAGCTGTGGCTGCCCCCTCCCTGGCAGTGTTCAAGGCCAGGTTGGACGGGGCTGTGAGCAACCTGGGCTGGTGGAAGGTGACCCTGCCCATGGCAGGGGGCTGGAACTAGGTGATCTTTAAGATCACTTCCAACCCAAACCGTTCGATAATTCTATGAATTCTCATCACTGCTGTCATTACCATCCCCTTGCAGCAAGTTGAATAGCAAAACTTAGTCAAGAACTGAAGTTGCAATTTTTTTAAAAAAGTGAAGACATCCTTCAGTGGAAAAGTGGCTCTCACAGAAAGCAGTCACAGTAGCCTGGTGCCATACTGATGTCAGGACATGTGTACACCTCAGTGCTTGCTGCCTCAGGAAGTATTATGGCTGACAATGGGGAAAGGAATAGCAAAAGAAATCAAAGGGCAATATGATGATCAGCAGGCTAACAACCACCAAGAAATATGACCCAGGACTCTGCCAAGATCAAACATTTTCCCCAAGATAAATCATGAACTTGAGTGCAAGCCACCCACATTGAAGAGACCCTGTAATTTGTCTAAAGCAGGAGTGGATGACTGTATTTTCCAGTCTCACCCCAAATGTCTACATCATATAAGCAGATAAAGAGGATAAGGAGGCACCTTTTTCACCAGGGCTTGGTCAGTGGGACAGAACACAAATTCATGAACATGCCATTGACAGCCTTTGTAGCTGACTTGTTAAACACCACACCACTGCAACAGCTGTGTCACAGCCAGTCTCTCTACAGAAAATAATCCATCTGGAAGAAGAATTAAAGGCTGGAATGAGGTGCATTCTCTCACTTCTGACATCTGAGCATAGAAAAATATTTGTCTAAGCCTGTAGATAGCCTGAATCGGTGGCTGAGGGGCACGAGCTGCTGCATCAGTCAAATTACTGTCAGAGCAGGAAACAGCCTGGGGGTGGCATGGGGGGAGCAGGAGATTTGAGTGGGTGCTGCTGCTGCCCAGGAGAGCCCCATCATTCATCAGTCTACTGCTCCCCGTCACAGCCTTGCCCCCTCTCCTTCCCCCTGCCTGGTCAGTGAGCACTCCAGCTCCACACCAAGCATTTCCGGCAGTCATGGAGCATGGGAGGGCAACCGTGCTCTATTCCCAGCAAAATCAAGTGCTGCTTAAATACTTTACATCTGTGAGCTGGGTTTGTGCCACAGCTATCTGTGAAGCCCATGTGGCTAATCTGCATTTTGCTACCTTGCCTCATCTCCCTGCCACCCCACCCCAGATGCATACCTGATAGGAAGCGCTTTGTCCTGCTGTCATATCATGGGAACAAACTTATTGCTCATGCAGAACCACTCTGCATCTTCTCTGGAGGCAGGAAATGGTCCCAGCCTTCCTGAGGAGAAGCAGCAAATCTCTCCTGTGTGGTGACTGCCTCTGCCTTTTTAAGCCGCTCAGACTTGAAGATCTCCTAGGAGCTTTTTCCATCAGAATACAGAACACATCTGTAAAATATGGAGAAAAAACAGCCAGGCAGACAGACGACATGGATTATCTATAATAATATAAATTATGTCATCTGTGACCTTTGTAGCAGTAGCACTACTGTAGACAGCATTAATGTAGAGAAGCTGCACTAAGTAGAAAAATCTGCATCCCTTACTGTTTTATGGTTGAAATGGCCATAGACTTTTTCTATTGAGCTCTAGATGAATCACTATAAATATCTAGCATAACTTTAACAAGATTAATTATGTCAAGAAATAAAAATAATTTTGTTTTTACAATTTAAATGAGGATAAGATTTTAAAATATGGCAGGTTTTTTAGTAGTGAAGCTCTGTAGGCTTGCATGATCACTCATCCATGAAGAGGTATGTTTTCTGGAACTATCTGGGTGTAGAACAGCTGAAGACATGAGAGTTTTTTCAAATAACGCAAAAGAGGTGTACACTATATGCTCCATTTTATCTTTCATTGGGTACCTGTAACTCCTGTGATGAAGTCAAGTGGAACCATGTGTGTGTGTCCAAAAAGAGTGGGTTGGTTGCAGTCAGTCAGCGAGACATGGTGCTGGTTCCCCCGGTCGCTGCATGGAGGCTTAACCTCAGCCAATGTAACTACATGTATGTGTAAAGGTCAGCCAAGCATAAAAGCTTGTAGGATCAGTACAGGCATTTCAAGTATAAATTACATAGTTCTTGTGCCATGCCAATCCCTTTGACCTGAAAAATAGCCCAATGAGTACATAGTGCAAAGTGATATGTAAAGGAAAGGTTTATGTATCTCCGTTGTTTATCTGTAAGGAACACATAACCAATGAAAAAGTGGATGGCCTGTTGAAGCAATATGTAATTGTGGTTATATTTAATAGTAGAGGGCAAGCTGAATTCATCTACTCACGAGCTTAACTGCATACAAATCAGTGAAGTCTTGTAGTAACAAGATGATCAGAATTCATTTTAAAGCTATTATAGTAATTTAAAACAAGACAGTTTTTAAAAATACAGTGATGTATGCCCGTGATCCGTATTTCTAATGATTTGCACGTTAGATTTTTTAAAATCAAATTCTTCCTCTGATTGACTTGAGTGAAAATCCAATCAAATTAGCATTTTAGAATATATGACCATTGTAATTTTCAGAATACAATGATACTTTAGATATTATACTGCTGTCATAAAGACAGATAAATATGCAAGAGAGGCACTGTGGGGGACTTGGAAGGTTGATTCTAATGAGCGCTTTTGTGTTTGTCTACATTAGGTTTTTATATAGCATCTGTGACTTTGGTACCACACATTGACATCTCCTCACTGCTTGATGGTGATATAGAAAGCATTTATATCAGTTTAATGAAGGTATCAGTTTCATAATGCGTTATTGATATTTTATTCATGTTTGATATAATCATTTTAAATAGTTCAGCAAATACTTATTTCTTTTCAGATCTGTTTAAAAATTATCAAAATTCTTCATCACTTTCTTTCCGTCGACCATTCCAAATTTACCATCTGGCTATATTCTCATAATTCTTTTCAATGTCATATGTTATGTGTTGATTTGTCACATTTTCAAAACTGTTGGAAGGCCTTAATCAAACCAGAATACCCTAACTCTTCATAGGAGAGCATTCAGCATTTTCTCATCCTACTTCTCGCCAACTGAAGTGGGAGTTTTGACTATCTAGGGGTGGAAGCACTTCCTATTAATGCCAGAACTATTTGTATTATGACTCTCAGCATGAAATTTAGTGAGTTTAGATTATTGAGGTGATGATAAAAATCATTGTATTGTTGAGTTTGAAGACTCTAAAAGGCAGTGGTAAGCTCCTTGGTCATAACTGCAAAAGCTGACTAGAGCTCATTTGTCTGCACAGAATACTTTACATTTAAATTAGGATTGTGTGAAGTAGAGATGGAAGGATTACTATGTGTGAGAGATGAATGAGGGAAAGCATTGTAGTCTGTGCAGAAGGAGGATAAGTACTGTAGTTCATCTGCCATAAGAGATGGATTACAATGAATCTGAAGTGGAAGAAGGTTTACTTGGGAATTATTAGCAATGGTTTGCTTTTAAGTAATCTATTAGTGTAATAATATATGTATAGCTATGTGATGTGTAATCTACCAGGGGAAAGCAAAGTTTATTTCTAGATATATTGAAATGATGTGCTGTTTACAGTATAGGCAAGTCAGTAATAAATCTGGAGCTTCCATGCAAAAAACCTCATCAAAACAAAAAGGCAGGATAAACAAAAATCAAAACAAAAATTTGCAAAGATTCTAGCAGATGGAAAAAGTGTATGCTCTTAGCACTTGTGCAAGGTTTAACTGTTAGCAAAAAGTATTTGATGGGTAAATTTGCAGCTAAGACACATATAGCAATGGCAAAACCACACTTTTCTTTGCACACAACAGCAGCAGTGGTTATTTTACTGAATGTTCTCAAAACTTCATAGAGTGGCTTTCAAAACTTTGGTTTCTTCCAGAGGCTGGAAGAGGTGGTTGCAGGTTGCCCTCTCTGCCTAGTCTCCCATTCACCTGAGAGCATGAATTTGATGGGCACAACTGATTAGACTGTACGTTTATTACATGGCCATGGTGCATACATAGATTTTTTATGTCTAAATACTGCAGGGTGTCTAGAGCTGTATTTCCACAAGAAGTATGCTGGAAGGGAGTGTGGGAGAGCTAAAGAGGATGTGGATAGTGTGCATTTCACCTCATCCTGACCACAGGGTGTAATTTGCCCTCAGGCTGCATGGTAGTGTCAGGTTGCTCAAGGAGCTTCTGAACAAGTTCACATGGGTCATGTAGACTCTTTAAATGCAGCTTCATGGGGGTTCACAGTTCTAGAAATGGGGCTAGGCTGCTTCAAGTACCTGACCCAGCTCATTTAGCACAAGTGGAATTAGCAAATTCAGCTTAATACAGCTCCACTCACCTTGCTGGATCAGTCGCATCTGTGATGGACAGGTTGGTTGGTAACCATTAACGTAGCCATAGCAGCAAGGATATCCATGTTCTCTCATAGTTGTAAGAAAACATTTATTTTTTTTCCTTTTAATAGCCCAGATAGCACCTCTGAAACTTATTTGGAAGGACCCAGAAAACAGACAGCCATTAGGTACTGTTAGAGTTCAATCTCCTTGGCACATGTACCCCCAGAAGTGGATGGTTAAATCCAAAGAAACAGATGGTTTTAGGGTTGTTCTGAATAGCTCAGTTAACAGCCAGCTTGGAGGAGAAGGTGGGTAAAAGTATCTAGAAATGGGATTTTTTCATACGATCAGATAATTTATAATATTGATATGATGAGCACATAAAGTGAATGTATATATATATACACTATGGTATATAGATACACATAAAAAGGTGAATACTGGACTGATGTATTTTTACTTCTGTACCAGTAAAAGTACAAAAACTTTTTTGCACAAAGTTTTTTCAAATACTAAGGCTCAACTGATAACTTATACACATTTCCTAAATGTATTTGAATACAGTTATATTTCCTTGCCTGTCAGATATTTGTTAATAGCCATTCTGCTGACATCTTTGTTATGCTGCTGCTTAGTTGACAGAATTTCATCTGCATAAATGGGTGGAAAGTCCTCTCCTCGCATGTCCAACAAACTGGAGACAAAGTGCCTGCCAGTGTTTTAATTTCTTTTGCATGTTCTGGTTAGAGAGTGAGAAGAATGCTTTCACTCCACAGTGTCATGAATATGGTAATCTATGGAAATCACAGAAAGCAGGTACTTAAGTTAAGCACATACTGTACTACAGGAATCCCTAATGAATTCAAGTCTCTTCTGTTTAGAGAAGATGTTGTTGTCTATTAAGTGACAGACTGCCAGATGTTCATGAAGTAGCACAGTAATGTGTATCAGTATCTTCTTTTCTTCACCCCAGAAGGTAACATTTTCTTTATCATCTATGTCATCCTGGCTTTTGATTGTAAATGTCTAAGCTTGCTTCAAATATTAACTCCTTTTTGTTTTATTGATTAATATTTCATGACTTTTGTACATTTGTAGAATGTAAGGTTTTGCTGCATTATAATAAGCCTATAATCCTAAAATCTTATCCTTCACTTGGTATATATAAGCTGCTAAAAACCAAACATTTGAAATAGAACATGAAGAATAATTTGATCGTGATTTTGAGCTAGTAGAGAAAATTTTGGCAGTGTTAGAAAAATTATGAAAGAAGAAATAATTGTTATTTTAAATAATGGTTTTATCTGCACGCTCAAGCATGGTACTATTATTTATTATTATACTATATCTTATGGTGAGGTTACAGCAATATGTTTTCCTAGAACACACATTAATGTTCTGTTTAGTCTCAGAATTACTGCAGGGCTGGAGGTTAGCTCACCTGCTTTAAATAATCATGGTCTAAAGAGAGGGCAGAATAACTGAGTAACTAAATGCAATGGTATATACACACGCAGGGTGGGGAGCAGAGGTTACAGAAGCAAGTATATGTGCAGTAATTAGAGGTTATTGAGACAGTGCTGTTTACAAAGTAAATAAAAATTCCAGGAAAAAAAATTCAAAATAACTGAAAGGCAGAGTTCTTTTTTTTTTTTTTTTCCTGAAGAATTGTTGTGTTCTGTCCTTTATTTTGAAGGCATTTCCACATCATTAAAGGCAGTGATGCCAGTAATGTCTCAGCTCTAAGAAACAGAGCCATGAGAATGTGTGAACCCTTTAATACAAGGGACAAATTCTCTGCAGCTCCTTGGTAATGTAACCACAGCACCTCGGGGCTGTAACAACTGGTGTAGGCCCAAGAAGCTCACTATCATATGGAAACTGATAGAGTGAAGTATGCCATCCTCTCCATGGCATGCCGCCTGCCAGCATGCCATGGGAAGGACTCACATAGGATTCCCTGCTGGAGGTTTGACATGAACCCTACTGCTATCTGGATGACTCGGTCATGCCATAGGCCCTTATCATGCAGTGTATGGGAAGGGCCAATATATCACCATTGCCCGACTGACACAGAGAAGAGCAACTATTTAAGATAATTTAGCTTTGAATGTCTGAAAGTGTAAGAACATCTAAAAGAATAAGAATTAGCAGTTTCAGTTTCCCTGTTGCTGTGCATACTTAGTTTTCATTAGTTAAGCAGTTTACCCCATTAGTGGGGGAAGTTTGTACACATATTCTCTCCATATATCTATGAATATGAATATGTGCATTATTTGCCATGTTCAGAGGAACAGAAATTAGCTTTTGGCTTTATTGTTGGATTGGGATTTTTTTCCCAGAAAGAGCACAAGCTATCATGTCATTGTGACAAGATTTTGTTGTTGTTGCTGTTGCTGTTCTTTGGTACTGGGACTTTGTGTTTTCTTCCTCTCTGGAAATGTTAGCATCATGTTTCATTGTATTCTCCCATAACAAGGAAGAAAGCAGATACCACTTCAGGAAACTTCAGTAATCTTTTGTTGTTGTTGTTGTTGTTGTTGTAAAGTTGCAAGAGAGTGGAGGCAGGCCACTGAATGGAAACTGTTGTGCAGTGTAAAGTGTGTTTAAGGCCACATGTACGTGCAGCATATAATAAGGATTCTAGATATATGCAGCCATTTTGAGCACATTAGACTTTAGAAAAAATAAACTTGAAGGATTCAGAAGCAACTGGAAAAAATCATTAAAATTGAAACTGGTTTCTCTGGAAAACTTTATACATCAAATATAGAAGTTTTCCACATGAACAAATGGGGGTCAAACATTACTAAAACCTTTGTGCTGAGGGCATATAAAATGACCCATACAAACCTGATTTAAATTCTTGTAGCTCCTGGCTGAGGGCAGCTGTCTACCTTGCTTAAATGTTAATGTTTCCCTTATCTGATTGCCTTTCTGTACCATGCTCCTACTTACAGGGGTCCTGCTTCACCTATTACCCTCTTCAAATCTATTCATTCTTGTCTGCAGTCTTTATACCTTTAACTCTGTCTGAGGTGGTCACTTGCCTGTGTAGCCTCCAAGGCTGTTACACTCTGTTTTTACTTGCTTAGCTGGTTGTCTTCCCAGTTCTCTGAAGCCAATGAGAAACCTTCCCAGATGCAGTCCTGCCAAGGCAATAAAGGGATGAAGCTCAGCTTTTGTGCACGTTTACAGAAGGGAGTGGTATTTCAGGAGGATAGCTAAGCCAACTACAGATCAACTGTTCTTCATAGGAAGGGAATAGTCACTATGGATTTATGAAGGGAAAACCACATTGGACCAACTCAATAACCTACTACAATGCAATGACTGGCTTGGCAGATGAGAAGAGAGCAGTAGGTGTTAATTTTAACAAGGCTTTAAACACTGTGTCCCATAGCATGCTCATAAACAAATTGGTGGAACCTGCTGTATCTGACCCTGCTCTGAGCAGAGGGCTGAACTGGATGAAACATCTATGCTTGAAAAATATAAAGTATGTGAAGTAAGACAATTTGGCTTCAGTTCCATTTCCAGATTCTTGAGGGACATCACTGTGTCACTTCAAATTGTTTAGATGTTGAAAGTGCACAAGAGGAATTTAGAGAATGAATGCATACACATCTTCATACCTCAGACTGGAGGCAACCCTCAAGTGTAAAAGAAATTGGATAATGACATTATATCCAATATGGGAAATCCTTCACACAGAGTGAAGTGCTAAGGCTTGGACAACTGGCCCAAGCCAGAGTTGACCTATAGATGAATCCTGTATATTTTATAACTGAAAACCGTTGTGCTAGTAGGTATTGTACTAAGTTATAACAATGCACTTATTCTGATGTAAAAAGTGTTAAAGCATTGAAGTACTGAAGCCTGAACAACAGGCCCCAAGCCAAAGCTGTTTAGTGAGTAATCATTAACAAAGTATGTAAGCTCACTAGTGAAAGATGCAGCTTAGACAAAATATAATCAGTAGTGAGGAGAGAATGTATCCAACATCCCTTGTTTGGCCTTGTTCAAGGCTGAGAACCCAAGTATCTGGCCTTGTTAGAAACTCCCTTGGTTTCCCCCCCTGAGCCCTGGCCAGGCTTTGGGTGGAATCCAACAGGAGAATGAAACCAGAAATTTTCCGCTCAAAACAAAGGTGCCAGCTATTCTGGCTTGTCAATCTCTGGTATATAAGGCTGGACCCGCTCACAGCGACTTTGAAAGCCTCACCCATGGGTGGATGCACCGCGTAGGATTTCCCACTTGCCGGGACAGGCTCTCCAAATCCTCGCTGTGACCGGGGCTGCCCAGTGACTGCGGATCTGGATGATGATAATATATGCAAGTGGTGATGTATTTTTCTTAATCTCCATTCTCTCTCTTGTGTAGTAATGATTTAATGCATTACTCTGTTTTTACTGTTTGCTGCTTTAAGTGCACTGTTCTGCTTTTTCTTACTGCATGTTTTCTGTATTACACTGTTATCACTAGTAAAATACGCCTGCTCTTTTCACTCTGGTGTCTGAGTTTAATTGGTATCCTTAAGCAGCAGAACAATGAGGGAAGCAGTATTTTTGAAATATGTTGTCTCATAGCTAAATGATAGAGCTACCTCAAATTTCAATGATCCAGTGATCCCTAGAATTGTTTATTGCAAGTTCTTCCTTTACCTTGTGACCATTGCTCCCTGAAAATAATTTTTATGAAGATTATTATTTTCCAGAGTTATTTTAGATGTCCCATCATCAGCGAATACCAACAGGATATACTTCAGATCTACTGGAGTACTGTAGGAGACTGTTGCTGATTTTTGGTTTATGATGGTACCTAGGCAGTGTGTGGTGGGTTGACCCTGCATGGGCACCAGGTGCCCACCAAAGATGCTCTATTGCTCCCCCTCCTTAGCTGAACAGAGGAGAGAAAATATTAAAAAAGGCTTATAGGTCAAGATAAGAACAGAAGGATCACTCACCAATTACTGTCATGGGCAAAACAGATGCCTTGGAGAATTTAGTTTAATTTTATTACCAGTCAAAATCAGAGTAGGATAATGAGAAATAAACCCTAAATTTTAAAACACCTCACCCCCACCCCTCCCTTCTTCCTGGGCTTAACTTTCATCCTGGATTCTCTACCTCATCCTCCCCACTACAGCGGCACAGGGGCACGGGGAATGGGGTTTGTGGTTAGTTCATCACACGTTGTCTGTGCCGCTCCTTCATCCTCAGGGGGAGGACCCCTCACACTCTTCCCCTGCTCCATCACAGGCTCCCCCCCCCAGGAGATAGTCCTCCACGAACTTCTCCAACATGGGTCCTTCCATGGGCTGCAGTTCTTCACAAACTGCTGCAGCGTGGGTCCTTTCCAGAGGGTGCAGTCCTTCAGGAACAGACTGCTCCAGCGTGGGTCCCCCACAGGGTCACAGGTCCTGCCAGTGAACCTGCTCCAGCATGGGCTTCTCACAGGGTCCCAGCCTCCTTCAGGCACATCCACCTGCTCTGGCGTGGGCTCCTCCACGGCCTGCAGGTGGGTATCTGCTCCACTGTTAATCTCTGTAGGCTGCAGGGGCACAACCTGCCTCACCATGGGCTGCACCACCGGCTGCAGGGGAATCTCTCTCCGGCACTTGGAGCACCTCCTCCCCCTCCTTCTGCACTGACCTTGGTGTCTGCAGAGTGGTTTCTCTCACATGTTCTCACTCTGCTTTTTGGCTGTCAGTGCATTGGGGTTCTTTTCCCCCTTCTTAAATATGTTATCACAGAGGCTCTACCACCATCCCTGATGGGCTTGGCCTTGGCCAGCAGCTGGTCTGTCTTGGAGCCAGGTGGCATTGTCTCTGTCAGACATAGGGGAAGCTTCTGGCAGCTTCTCACAGAAGGCACCCCTGTAGCCTCCTTCACTACCAAAACTTTGCTATGTAAACCCAATACACTGTGCCAGCTGAAATGTGGGTCTTCTAACATTAAATAGTATCCAGCCCCTTAGTAAGAGACAGCTCCCAAATAAGCAACCCATGACTACATCATGGAGATGTATGTGGACTTTCCCAGAATAAGGAGCAGATCAGTTTCAAAGTTAGAAATAAAGTCTGGGTCGTCTGACACGTCTTCCACTTCCCTGTTCACTAGCCTGTTCCACCAGTTAGGCTACTTGCTGACGTGCCCATAAAAATTGCAGCAATTTGAAGTGGTGGATTCTCTCTACTTTTTACCATTAGGAAACAAGCACCTTTTTTAGTTCATAATATGCTCAATTACCTTTAGATTGATCCATGAATAAATTATAATCAAAACAGACTTATTCACCTTAAAGCTCTCCCAGCTTAAGGTTTTCATTGTTGATTCATTATGTTGTCAGTTCTCTATTGGCAGGGTAATGCTTTTTTATATCTGGATAGAGACAGTTTTAGTGGAAGATACTGTTATCTTTAAATGAGTAGGATTTAGCTTTTCTGGTGAGAACAAATTCATCAATGATGAATCCCTGGAGAAACTACTGAAACAAAAATCACAATGTTGCTGGCGATTTATACAGTTCATCAGTTAAAAATCAGATTTTGGAAGTCAGGGGGCATGGATATTTTTCCTTTCTTTCTGTAAAATACTCTAGCACAGTATTTCGAGCTTCAGTTTTGTGATAATGCAGTTATGAACAATGAAATAATACTGCTTAATATTTTTATTTTGTTTCCATTCTTGATGTTATCACTCCAATATAAACACATTGAATTATTGCTATATAGAGACAGATGGATACAAATAATGTGGCTATAGACATCCCTGATACAGATATACAAGTAGACAAGAATTATCTAATTACTCTGCTTGTTGCAATCTTCTAACCGCTGGCTATGATCCACATATTCATATTAATTGTTTTTTTCTAGGCAGATGTTGATATGACAAAGATATCAGTGTGTGAAGAGTATAGTGACATTGGAATATATGGAATTTAAAATAAAACCCCACAACATACTGTAGAAAGATTTCAAAAGCAGACTCACCAAGTTCTGTGTTTGTACTTTCATTGGGAATTGTGCTGTTAAATCCCCCATGTTCTTAGGAAGGTATCCCCTATAATGATTAGAGGTGATTTAATTTTAAACTCTTAAATATCCATCTCTTCAGCAGTTCTTTCAACATGTTTCCACTTTGGCTATATCCAATAACCAGCTTCATTAAAATATTGCTTGCCATTTCATATGGCCTTTGACTCCAAAACATTTGAAACCACAGCTCTGAACAATAAGAAGTCTCATCAGCGTTCCCTGTATCTGCGCATTGCTCATAAGGGGAACCATCAATAAGTCCTTCCTAAGATCCTGAGGCTACATTTTCATGTATTATTTATTGTTATAGAAAAGATTGCTGGTTTTCAGTGTTGTTTGATGAAATTTGACTTGGCTGCTTGTGAACTATGAGAGTCCAAACACAAAATAACCAGACCATTTGTATGGGCACACAGTCACCTTCTGTTAAATCAGTGGAAGTTCATTGTGTATGCCCAAACCTGGACTAAGACCTAGCTGTTTCTTAATTAACTTAAATTCCATTTAATCTGTTTATTGATGGAAAACCAGCAATGCACAGCAAAGACTAAGGTTGGATATGTGTTTTCTAGATTAATCATAATGTCATTTATTTTTAAATGATACAGATTATATATGTTAATTTAACTGCATGCATGTTATTATGAAGTGTGAATTATGGTGCTGATGCTATTTGCACACTTCAAAATTTATGCTGTGCATACATGTAGCTATGTTAGACATAAATATCTAAATACCTCCATCTCACAGCTTAGAAAATTAACTCATTGCCTTTGTAATTTGCTCTGCACCTCTACACAGAAATATTTTTTTTCCCACACTTTTCCTTAGATCACCCATTTCATTTTAATATTCTCAGTATTTCTGTCTGTAGAAATTAGGAGATTGGGCATACATTAAGACAACAGAAAAGTAAAGGATTTATTCTGCAAAGATTTGGCTATTCTTTCCAAAGATGATCTTCAATCAGTCAAGCCATGAACGTCTCCTCTCTCTACTGCTTCAGTTCAAACCTCAGCAAAATTAGCTTTGCTACCTACTCTGAATGTCAGCAATTCAATTCCTGGACAGACAGGGAAGAGTCCAAAAATGCTTTGTCATCAGGTCTCCTGCCCTCTCAAACCCAAAGTTGTTGGCATCAGCACATAAATTATGGAGAGAAAATAGTTTCTCAGTGACACAGCTACTACTTATTCATAGCTAAAATGTATTTCTAATTAATGCAGCCTAGCAGACATACAAGAACACTTTTTATCAACATTTGTAATTTTTAGATTTTTTGCTAGAAGTCTTAGGCTTTCTAAAAGTCATATAAAGAATTGAGTAGTCTGTGTGCGCTTTAGAGCCGATTGATTAGATTGAAATTAGACAGATTTTTCCTTCTGTTCATTTTCCTGTTTAAAATAATTCTGGGTTTGCTGTCTTATTTGACTTTGGTATGTAAGACCACTACCTTACTGCTGTCTGCAGTAATACTTAAAGCCTTATTTTAAGACATCCTCAAACAGTTCCTTTCCAAAATCATGTATGGCAACCGCAGAAAAAGGAAAGTTTGTTTGATGTCTGTAAGGAAGCCCTTGAATACTCAGGAACAAAGTTTCCATTGAACAAACAAAACAAGAGCCCTTTGCTGATGGGCAAACTCAGGCTACATCTAGATATGGGACAGGTGGAGTCTGCAACATGCCCCACAGTTGTGGTCTTGCATTTGGCAAGACTAAGGCTTTGTCCCAGAGTACGACTCAGACCCAGCCTGCAGAGGAGGGCACCTCCTCTGGAGAGCACCATGAGACTGCAAGTCTTCTTCTGACTTGAAGTTAAGTCTTGAAGGCAGGGAAGCATTTCCAGGACTTCACCCTCTGGCTAAAAACCTAGCAGCCAAGAAGGCTTTAATTTGCCATAACAAGAAGCCTAAGGTCCCAAGGTTGGGTATCATGACTGACAGAGCTCATTGAGGAATTTTTCTCCTAAGGATTAGCCAAGGGGCAGGGTAATCTCTTCTGGATTTACTTCATTTTAAAAAATAATAATTTCTAAATTTTTTAATAATTCTGGTTTTAAAATTCACATTGAAATTACCTCTTAAAAAATTGATAACCACAGCAGTACTGTATCTTGTTCGATATGCTCTTTGAGGTTGTATTATTAGCGTGAATTAATGCTAGCAACTGCTGAGGCTATGTATCCCCTGTTACTACCTGCTAGTTTCTGCAATACTGCAGTAGCTTCTGAACAGGGTTTAGTTAGGTGGATAAAATATCTTTGCAGAATAAGGAACTAGTTTCAGGGGAGGAAGGACGTGGTCTTTTGCATTAAGCAAAAATCCATTATTTCTACTATTTTTCATTCACCTAAATCTGTGATTGTGGCACACTACGGTTGTCCATGTCTCTGCTAGGTAAGCAAAGGGAAGTTCCCTTTTTTCAAGAAGCTGGGTATTTATGAAACCTGAACCAGCACTTTCATGGTTTTGGGTGAGACATGAGTTTTGCAATTCAGTGATATCTTCCTCAAGAATTTGCTTAATTGGGTTCAAGGATTAAATGTTGCAGAAAAGACTGCAAGTGGGACATAGATGTAAATTAGGAGATTAGAATGTGTTTCATTTCATTTGATGTTTGTTAGCCTTCTTTGACAGGTCAAGACAGCCTTCTGTTATCAGAATGCAAAATGCATGTTGGTAAGCTTTAAAATATATATATATTTTTAATATATTCAGATATCCATACAAATAATCTTAAAGATGGAACCCTTATAAGTAAGCTGACAATTTTATGATACCTTTCCACGTACTACAGAAATAAAGTTATGCATTTGAATTATTTAGAATGATACATTTCATGTATAAGCAAGTATGCAATGGGGAAATATAAGACTGTTGGATGCTGACCTGCAATTCAGCTATTTTTCTGCTGTGGTATATTAATATTTCAATATTCAATATATATTTTCAAGTCAGATCCTGAAGCTCCTATTTGATTTTTATTCACTTCTCACTCTGGTACAGTCTCACTGATTTCAATTTCAACTTCCTGAATAAGAGGAAAGTTACACTCAGCAAGGACTTAGGATCTCACCCTTGGGATCAGACTCACCTTTTTGCTTCACCCATTCATTAAGCATAATCATGTTTTCTGGTTTTTGTTTCAGAAACTACCTAGTTTTGGGCCTTACCTGGAACAACGCAAAAAGATAATAGCTGAGAACAAGATTAAACTGAAGGAACAGAGCATGGCTGCTGTGCTTCCCAAGAAAAAGCATTTCATTCCGAAGAAGCCCATTCCAGCAATCAAGGTAACAAAAATACACGCTTATGCATAAGAAATGATCAGCTATCAGGCAGTTGACATGCACAGTCATTTCTAGCAGCTTGAGCTGTTTATTACTGCTTTTAAGCTTGTTAGAGGGCATCAAAGACAACTATTTATACAGACTTTCTAGCTTTTAACCAAAATCAATAGGAAATGATTTGTGATGTACATGTATAGGTATTTCCCTAATGTCATTTTTCAAAATGAAGATATTCAGGCAATGCAATGGTAATTGTAGAACAAGGCAATGGTAATGCCTTAAAGAACAAAGTCGAACTGCTAACAATTTCTTTCAGTTTGAATGCTACAGTGTAAGCTCAGTTTTGTATGATACCTTTTGATTACTTGCAATGTGCTAAATACCTCCATCTCTCATGTAGGATCAGTTGAAAAGGTTGGTGTTCAGGACATCTGAAACCTGTGTCATAGGTTTTCAGACTGAACTTTTAAAGCTGGAGAATGTTTATCTAAGTAGCTGATCCACCATCTACAATGAGTAAATGTCAAGGTGAAAATAAAACCTGTGACCCCATCTACTGCATAATCCATACATTGGAGCTTTTCCATTCCCTTATGTATCCAATAAATGTCAATAAAATAAAACATCAAAAGCTAATTACTGTAGGCGTTCACTTCAGGCCTTACTTAAACTTCATGTCTGAGTAGGAAAAAGAAGCAGGAAATTTTTTTTTTTTTTTTTAAATCATGTAGGCCTTTTTATAAAGCAGTGTGAAAATTATATCTCTTGAGTTTGTTGACTGTCTTCCTCATATGTGTGAGAATAGATATCTACAGATAGATAACTTTCACTGTATGATCAGATCTGTAAGAATTCTTGCAAAAATAAGGCCAAACATAAAATACAATACGAGCAGTGGCTCAAAATAACACATAATTCCCCAGGGAATTTTGCAGTTTACCAACACATGCAGTACTCCAAGCTAACTCGTAGAACTGCAAAACCAGCCAAGAAGAAATTTTGAGTCATCTTGAGTTAAATAGTTTGCCACTTCTGTAGACCTCTCTCAGTTTTTTGGACGGCTTATTTTGTTTTATTTATTTCGTTTATTGAAAATCACTCCCCTCCTCTTGTGCTGAGGTTCCCTTCTTTATGTATACAAAAAGTTCCAAAGAACAGCAATCTACTCTTTTTTTTTCCTGCTATGGTGAGCATTTTCAAAGCCTACTTGACCTCAGAGGTTTTATGGTTCTGTTCTCTTTGCAGGGAAAGTATTGATGTAGGGAAAAAGAAAAAGAAGAAGAAACGGCCAATAACTGCATTTTCAATGAGATAGCTTACTTCTGAAAACAGCAGAAAACCAAAAAACTGATACCATCGAAAAGCAAATAAACTGAATGAAGGAAGAAATTTAGTGAGAGAAAAAAAACAGACATAAAGACTTGAAAAAAACATAAATAAAAAGTTGAGGTCAATAATTTATCAAGCCTAACTCCAAGTACAAAAGCAAAAAAGAACCAAGTAGTAGGAGATAGATTAAAAAGAATAAAAGGGGCCCTACTGCAGGGAAGAGGAAAATTAATTCCCCAAACAAAAAACTTCTGTTTATAAAGACATTGAATACTTTCATGTGGTGTCTGTGAGGAGCTCCTCAGCTAGAGAAATCAGGTTAGCATCTTTCACACAACTTCACTTAAATGAGACTGAAAAAGACTGAAGCAAGTAGAAGAAGGTTGGAACTACCAGAGCGCATTCTTGACAGTCTTTCACTCTGACCATGTCCTTAGAAGGGAATGTTTTAACCATAATGAGAAAAACAGCAATGAGAGATGCCGACTAAGAAATAGGAAAATAACTGGGTTTTTCTTCAAGTAGGGAACCACTACAAAGGGAGGTTTTAATAAATTTTATTATTAATAGATCCATCTATTATTATATTATAGGGAAAATCTGCCAGGAGGATTCTGAATATCCATTAAACAAGCTGAATGGAGCTTAATGAAAAAAGGTGATTTATCTGATACCCTTCCCTGATCAGGAATTCTCCACAGAGAGAGGCAGAAGAGCTCAGACTTGAGTGATTTATTCGTAAACTGTCCAAGAAGTATTCACATTTAGAATTGCAAATCCCAGACTGTCTCCAAGCAGTTCTGTCTTGGCTGACCCTTTAGAGAGGAGAGAATATGTTCTGTTAGTTCAGACTAGGATATCAGGTGGTGGGAATGGTCAACTCCTATAGCTAGTCCCACCCTAACTCTAGTTTTTTAGAGGAGTGAAGAGGTATGCTTGAAAGCTGATTGGATTTGAGAGATAGCTGTCCTTGAAAGAGCTATGACCCTTGCTTTGGCCAATTGTGGTTTTGGAAGGTTGCTGCAAATTTCCTGATGCCTGCCCAGAACTCCCTCATCTGCCTAATCGGCTGTTGGGTTGGTGATATGTAAATTCCAACATTTGTTTAAATTTCACATGCTGCCAAAATGCCATTTTTTGCATATTTTAAAACCCTCTGCGACTATCCAAAATCTAATTTAATTTTTGGATAGCTTGTCCCATGACTTTTCTCTTTATTTTCTTTATTTTTCAATATTAATTGAAACTGCATACTTTGATATTCAGCAGAGTTGCTTCTTCTTTTCTCACTTGTCTGTAATATCAGAATTTCTGCCATATGTGGAGATGTGCCCTGGATCTTTCCTTTTCAGTTGCATTTTTGTACAGCTCCCACTCATGTATTTGCATACCTCAGGTTACCTCCTTTCTACTTTAATTTCTTTCCTTATACATTCCTATGTGTTTTTCCTAATAATTTAGTTTTTTGTCCTTCAGGGCCTACACTGTAATATTTGAACACAATTTATCTGCTTGTTTTGTTTCTTCCCTTTTTAATCAACAGGTCTTGCTGTAGAGATTGCCCTGTTTGGTAGTTTAAATGCTCTGGCATAGCTCCGTTTGTCAGCTTAGCTAGGGCATGACATGTTGTTCCACCTGTTGCAAACATATCCATAGAGATCCTCAAGCTTAAATTCTTTGTTTGAACTATTTTTCACCCTTGTGTGTGCAGATATCACAGAATCAACTAGGTTGGAAAGGACCTTGAAGATCATCTAGATCAACTGTTAACCTAACACTGAAAGTTCACAACTGCAACATATCCCTCAGCACTATGTCCACCCTATTCTTAAACACCTCCAGGGATGGGGACTCTACCACCTCCCTGGGCAGCCCATTCCAACGCCTAACAACCCCTTCTGGAAAGAAATACTTCCTGACATCTAGTCTAAACTTTCCCTGGCGCAACTTGAGTCCATTACCTCTTGTCCTATCGCTTGTTACTTGGTTAAAGAGACTCATCCCCAGCTCTCTGCAATCTCCTTTCAGGGAGCTGTAGAGGGCGATGAGGTCTCCCCTCAGCCTCCTCTTCTCCAGACTAAACACCCCCAGTTCCCTCAGTTCCCTCAGCTGCTCTTAGTAAGACCTGTCCTCCAGACCCTTCACCAGCTTCGTTGCCCTTCTCTGGACACGCTCGAGTCATTCAATGTCCTTTTTATAGTGAGGGGCCCAAAACTGAACTCGGGAATCGAGGTGCGGCCTCACCATTGCCGAGTACAGGGGTAAGATCCCTTCCTTGTCCCTGCTGGCCACACTACTGCTGACACAAACCAAGATATGTTTACATAGTCTTTCGCACATACATATCTGCAGGTCTTTTTATGCTGATTTGATGCCATAAGCACCTGGCTGGAAGCCAGCACCATGAGAAGCATCTAGCCACATTTAGTCCTGTGCTGTACTTATTCTATTAAACCCTTTTAAGAAGTGACGTATATTGATCTAGGCACAGCACCGTTATACCATAATGGTACCATTTGGATCCTTCCTGGCATGTATCTGGGTGGTTCAACATGAGTAGTTTTGGCTTGTGCTTGCCTCTCTGGAAGAGACCATATTGTAATCTTCACCATAAACATGGAGGTTTTGTATATTTCAGGTGGAACTATGCATGTGTCTCCCATAATTTATGGGACTCTAAGTCTGCTTCTCCCAAGTATTTGCTCCAACATGAATCACAGCAGTAATCTCTCCTGCAGTAGCCCATAATGATCCCTTCTCTATCACAGTACCTCAGAGAATATTCTCATTACATGTGACAGTTCAAGCAAATTTAAGTTAGTCTTCAGATATGGGGAGAAAGCCTAGAGTCCAAACCTCCTCTCTCCCTCCCTGCTCTCACTGTAGAAGGACTGCCTCAAATGGAATGGAATGGAATGGAATGGAATGGAATGGAATGGAATGGAATGGAATGGAATGGAATGGAATGGAATGGAATGGAGTAGAGTAGAGTAGAGTAGAGTAGAGTAGAATAGAATAGAATAGAATAGAATAGAATAGAATAGAATAGAATAGAATAGAATAGAACATAATTTCAGTTGGAAGGGACCTATAATGATCATCTAGTCCAACTGCCTGACCAATTCAGGGCTGATAAAGTTAAAGCATATTATTGAAGGCATTGTGCAGATGATGCTTTAACACTGACAGACTTGGGGCATCAACCACCTCTCTAGGAAGCCTGTTCCAGTGTTCAACCACTCTTGGTAAATAAATGTTTCCTAATGTCCAGTCTAAGCCTCCCCTGGTACAGCTTTGAACCATTCCCACATGTCCTGTCACTGGATCCCAGGGAGAAGAGATCAGCAGCTCTCTCTCTAATTCCCCTCATCAGGAAGCTGTAGAGAGCGATGAGGTTGCCCCTTGGTCTCCTTTTCTGCAAACCAGACAAACCCAGACTCCTTAGCTGCTCCTCACAGCTTTGTTGCCCTCCTCCGGATACATTCACGTGTTAACACCCTTCTTCAATTGCGGGGCCCAGAACTGCACACAGTACTCAAGATGAGGCCTCACCAACACTGAATACAGCAGGATAATCACCTCTTTTGAGCAGGTGGTTATACTGTGTGTGATGTACCCCAGGATGTGGTTTGCCTCTTGGCTGCCAGGGAACGCTGCAGACTCCTGTTGAGCCTGCTGTCAACCAGCACCCCCAGATCCCTTTCTGCAGGGCTGGTCTCCAGCCACTCCT
The DNA here is from genome assembly GCF_003259725.1 of Athene cunicularia. Classification (NCBI taxonomy): domain Eukaryota; kingdom Metazoa; phylum Chordata; class Aves; order Strigiformes; family Strigidae; genus Athene; species Athene cunicularia. The sequence goes on along the minus strand of NW_020799109.1, from coordinate 20,075,974 downwards.
CTCCCAGTTTATACTTGGACCTGACATTACTCCATACTAGGTGCAGAATCCAGCATTTGGACTTCTTAAATTTCATCCCATTAATCATTGCCCAGTGCTTCAGTCTGACTAGATCCCTCTGCAAGGCTGCCATTGTGCGAGCAGCCTGTAAGAGGAAGGTCACTATGCTACTCTATGTAAAACTGGAATGACTGTGTATTCCAGATCATGGCTGATTAATATAACAACATTACAGTAATTATGGTGCTGTTTGCTATCATAACATCTTGCTAGTTTGCTTGTCTCTTCTCAGGACAGCACATCAAGCAGAAGGTTTTGTGAGCTGTCCACGGTGTGTCCTGCTGTGTTTTCTCTTTGAAGCTTTCTTTTATCTAGACTGTATCTTGTTGGCAAGAACAGCGAAAGTTACTTATTTTGATACACTGTTAGTCAAACTGCATTTTTTCACCATGGTAGTACCTGTTTATCTAGTTTAATACCTATGAAATTCCTTGGGTTTTCTTTAATTTAGTTAAAACTACAATCTGCATCAACTCTATATAGTCTTCTGGTTCAAACCTTTTTCTGGAACACACACACAAGCATATCTAAACCAGAAGATTGAGACACTTTGGTGTGTTCATATTTTGCCTTTTCTGAACATTGATCATTGTATTTCAGCTCTTTTTTCTTTGTTTAGCCAGCTTGCAATCCCACTTCATGGCTGCTTAAATTTCAGAGCTCTGTTGTGTCAGAAGCCTGTGTCAGAAGCCTCCTGAAACATAAAATTTGCCAGGTTTTTTGTTTGTTTGTTTGTTTGTTTGTTTGTTTTATTGCCTCATGCTCTTCTTAAAGAATTGTGATAGATTCACAAGGCATAATTTTCATTACAGAAGCCATGTTGAATTAACATGGTAAGGGTTAATTTGAGTTATTTTGTAAGCCCCTCTTTAGCTAGTACTGCAACTGTTTTACTTGTTTTACTGAAGCAAGGCTTGGAGGTCCCTAAATCCCAATGCATGTTTAATAACCTTTTTAACTATTGGCAAAGCATCTATAATCTTTCACTGTAAGGTTAGTTTTAATGACATTACATATTTTTGTTAGCCCCTTTACTGTAAATTGACCTTAGTCGTGTACTCTCGGATTCTGTTGACTTTTTCTTCTTTAATCCATAATTTTTTTCCTAATATTTCTTCTTTTCATCTCTCTCTCTGACAGTACCTCACTCTTATTACCAAAAAAGAACAGGTGGAAAGCAGGTATCTCCCTAATGGAGAGAAACACTGGTACAGAAAGTCATTTACTTTCTTTGCAACCTTTGCATCCCCTTTTCATGCTATCTCTGTATCCTAATGAGGGCACTTCTGCACACCACCTTGTTCTTTCACAACCTATTGAATCCTAAGATCTGCCCAAATACCCCATAAATAATAATCAACAGATAGAGTACATGGGATCAAGTGCACAACTTTGCCATATAAAAGTCAGATGCTTTGTTAGGAGGTTTTTTTATTACTTGGTGGTGAATCAGCTTCAGCATTTGTATCATAGTCAATGATCCCTCGGAGACTTAAAGACTGAGGTTGAGGCCTGTCCATAAGACAGACTGCTATTCACAACAGAAGGAACTCTGCTTCTGGTAATCTAAAGGCTACCCTGCTTTTCTTACCTGCTGTTGCTGTCATCCTCAAGTGCACAAAGTTCTCAGTCAGTGACCCTTTCTCTTGAACACGGTGTGACATGCAAGGTATTTTATGGTGACTCAAAAAAGTGCAAGAAGTGGACAAGCATGTGTGTTCCCTTTGAACTCTCTATACGAGATGCAGTACTCTGCACTTTGTATGGCTTTCTAATGAACTAATGAGAGGCCTGTGATGAGATCTCTAGAGCGCAGTATGGTCTTTATAGCGTGGTCTGCATGAAGATGGACACAGCAGGCCCAGAAGGAGCCATACCAGAACCATGAACTGTATTTACAAATATTGGTTCACTAATATGATGGCTAAAGAAAAGCTAATCCCCATAAAATATTTGATATATTAACATTAAAAATGCAGCTATAGTAATAAAAATAGCATTGTTAAAATAATACCCTACTGAATAGATCTGGTCCTTGTGTATACTCAAAACCACATCTGCCTAGCGTAATGACAAAATGATTTTTTTTTTCTGTACTCATTAGTAACATAAAACTAATGGATTCTGCTCTGATTCTCTCCATAGCAACTGAATTCCCTGCCAGTTCCAGTTGCAGGACTAAATTCCCAGTTTATTTTAGTACACTTCTGTTGAGAAGAGTGGGACAGCACAGCAGTAATCAAAGGAGCACTCCAGGTCCCTGAGATTGCAAAGGTGTAATTTAGGACAAAATTTAACTTCCAGGTTTTTTGTTTTGGTTTGGTTTGGGTTTTTTTAATTGCTGCTGGTAATGCATAAGCCAGAAAGAACACAGCTTGACTTTCAGAACCTGGCTTCTGTTTGCAGGTCTGGCAGTCGGCAAAAAACCCCATTATACTGTAAACAGTGCAAATTTGATCCGGAGGCCATTGAGATATACCAAGTGTGGAATCCCATAGTGCCATTTTAGACAGTTGCTTTTTGGAGTGAAACTGCACTTTAAACAGTGAAAGCTGATTATTTCTTGCTGCACTGTTTATTTTGTTCCAAACATTCATGATTTGATGGAAACAAGAAGCTCTGAGATAGCTTGAGATGCTGTAAAAGAGTGCACCTGCAAAACATCTTTTAAGTACCATTGCTTTTTTAGTCAGTAAAAGTCTTGAAACTTTGCAAATGAATAAAGATACACTTTTTGCTTAAGAGAAAGAAGTGATTAAAAGACACAACACCCAGGAGTGTAAATGAGCAGTAAATCATTGATAGGGTCTTTTGAAATCACTTTCAGGCCTCTAAAATGCCATCATCCTCCCTATTTGGGATTTTAAGTCCCCAAAAGTGTACTTTGTGAGCTGTGAGAAGTGAGACTTGGTTACGAATTCAGAAATCACCATGCCATATGCATTGGTTTTGTTATTCCCTTTGTAAGTTTGTAGCTGGAAAAATCTATTTTGATCATGTTCTTCTAAGCAACCATTTCCTGAGCTCTCTAATGGTATTCCTAAACCTTAGACTGTCTCTCTCCTGTCCCCCAGCTGCTTCTCTGGAAGGCCATTAACCACCTCACTCCTTTCCCATTTAAAAAGCCTTTTCTAGTTTCCAGCTTTAAATTTATTCATGGCTGGCTTATAGTCATGCATTCTTGTGCCAACATTGTCATTTAACTTAAATAGCTCTTCTCCCTCCCTGATGTATATATATGAAGAGACATCATATGCCTCCTCTGCTTTCATCTTCCTAGGCTAAACATCTTGTTGAGCTCTTTTTGTCTTCTCTCATAAGCAAGGCCCTCCATCCCATGATTATTTTAGTATCCCATCTCTGCAACCTGCTCGAGCTTTGTGGGTTTTGTTAACATCCAGACAGTATTTAAAGAATACAAATCTAAATCCAGAACCACCCTGAGAAAATTGTTAATTATCTATGCTGTTTAAAAGTCTGCTTTTGTTAGATTAAAAAGCCCTTCACTAACAGGAATTTCCCTTGTTGATACTTTTACAACATGAGCAGGCAGTGGAAAGCTACGTCATTGTATGTTGTGCAGATTTTACATAATTTCTTCAAATTCTTCAGTACACAGACCAGTACTTGCAGATGATGTGTGCATTTGTGACATACAGTGGAAACATGAAAGAGAGGCTTATAGGATACTTAGTATTGCTGGGGGCAGTAGATCACACAAAAACGTATGTATTTTGAAACCTGTAGCACGTACGATACAGACAAGCCTACATGAGACTTGAAACAATCTGGAGCTGAATTCTACAACTACAGTTTTTCAGCTGATACAGAAGACTGCAGAAACCTGGGAACTGTAACAACCTGAAAAGTGCTGAGCAATTCCCAGTAAATCCATGAACTTTTCTAAGACATGGAAAAGAAAATACAGGGGTGTGAGCCATTCCTGAGATCACATTTGATTTAGTTAGTTACTGTGGCTCATCAGCGGAGGCACAGTAAAGTTCAAGTCTAGTCCTTTGCAATACCAAAGTAAAAAGTATTAGCTGAAACACTTCCATAGTAGTTAATTGACCTTTTACAGTGGTTTAAGCAAACAGATTTTACTTCAAATTTGCAGTCAATTTGGACCATGCACATATTCAGCTTGCACAGCTCTATTGATGAGTGCGAACTCATTAAGCTGTGATAACTTGCTCACTTACAGTCATCTCTCCACTCTCATTATGTTGCCTTTAGCAATATGCCATAGCTGGTTTATGCTGGAAGAGCATTAATGTTCTCTACATGTTGCTGAGAAGAACTGGAAGGCTTTTAGCATTAAATGAATGCAACCAAGGTGTTTCACATGTTAGCAACTTGGGGCTTTGGCACAGAGAAACATTTGAGTGTTTTTGCAACAAGAAAACAGGACGATTTTCCTGTCCTTCTTCCTGGACTTAGGATATGGTTGAATTTCCTATTTCAACAGTCATTAAGAGCAACTTTGTAGATCCTACCACTGCATCCAACGAAAAAATAAATTTGTCTTATTGCACATATATTGTAATATAAGTGCTGAAGGCCGGGTAGGCCTTAAAGTTAAAACTTCACTGAGATGAATGGGAGTCATTCATTAAGGAAGTAGAGCTGTTCTTGCAAGTTCTCAGCAGACTTGGGAAGACAAAGTTGGACTCATTATTTCACTTAATTCATGTAGCAGAGTTTTCCTTTAGACCTAACATTGATAAAGACATATTATCCTATTGCTCTGATGTGGCATAGGAATAATTAGGGATGCTTAGTTTGTTTGAAAGTAAGGCTGCCCAAAATAACATATGCAATGAAAGTTTCAGTTACTATAATCTGGTTCTTCTACAGTGAGAATTGAGAACAATATATAGAACTTGTATGCGATTATAAATTATACAGGTTAAATATAGCATACTACTACACAGTTAAAATGGTTGCTAATCATTTCAGAATCATTTTTTTGACTGATAGGAATAAGGTAAGCATTGCTTCTTCAAAAGCTATTGATAAATAGAATACAAAAAATATATTTTTATCACATTTCCTGGTGGTGTAAGACCAAAGCTCTATAATTCTTATAAGCTTATAATTCTGGGCAGACTTCTCTGTGTCTCATATTTGGCTTGATTATTTTTCAATTGACTTGGATCAAATTCCATAATCAAAATCATAATAACATCTTAGTTTATTATGGTAGAACGACTTTGAAGCCAGTTCTGCTCTCCTGTCAGTGAGATTTCTCTAATACTTAACAGTTATACCCCTTTTTAAAGCAAAAGTAAAATGTATTGTTGTATCACATAACCTTACTTTACTGAGCCAAACTTTATGTTAACAGTGTAGAGTTTTGCACATAAAATTGAGCTTCTTTTACAACATGGGAACTGTTGTAGAAGCCTGCTTAGTAAACTTACAAAATGTGTCCACAACCAATACAACGGCACAGAGTGAATCTTTAAAAATGCAGTTGTGTACATCATCTGTGCTATACTTCCACAAGTTGAACTAATTTAATTGAGGGATAGCTGTAGTCCAAAGGTCCTGGGACGTGTCCCATCTCTACCATTGACTCAGTGAAGATGAACTGTCAGTGAACTGTGCATATAAAGTAGAAATGGTTTGCATCAGGTAGGTGTCCAACAACTTCTTTTAAAGGGCATGTCTTCCCCTTGTGGTATGTACCCATATGCTGTCCTGCCAGACACCTTTTCTTTTGCAGCACAGATGTGTAAGGTTGATGCCACAGATTGCTCTCTGTGAAGTTAACAGAACTGAATCAAGTCTCACAGGATTAGACCCACAGCTTACTTCTGTAAAAATTTGCAATAAACTGATGATCATGTGTGCATTTTACTAAAGACAGAAAAGCAATTATTGGTCTGTCAGTTTGTTTGATCATGCCCTTTTCTTTTCTTGCTGTGATTTCTTAAATCTGTGCTAATGAGAAGTGACCAAGGATGATCTGATTGTAGCATGTTGCTCCTGCCATGCTCCATTTTGTTCCTTGAAGTTTCACACAATAATGGTGAAACAATAGCACATTCCAAATCAAGTACTAAATGTGTAACCTATTTGTAGTATGTGTTTGTATATAGATGTGTATTTCTAATGCTGCCTACATTCAAAATGGGCCTCTATGGAACATTCTTCATATTATACAGAAGTTATGAAGGTCTGCAACTTGGAAATTTACAAGAAAAATCCTAAACATCATCACAACGCATGGCCAAGTCTTCCATATCCAAGTACTAGAGAGTACTCCTGTGAAGCTATAGAAACTACTTAGGTATCTCTAAATGAGTCGATAACTTTTTTTTTCCCTAGGATGTAATTGGAAAAGCACTGCAGTATATTGGAACATATGGTGAGCTCTGCAACACAGAGCAAGTCGTGGCTCTGATTGACGAGGAAATGTGTATCAACTGTGGCAAATGTTACATGACCTGTAATGATTCTGGCTACCAGGTAAGAACACAGCTGTACTTAGCAGAAAGGCACGATGAGTTATCTTTCTGCTTCTGGGAAGAATGAATCCACCTTCTGTTAATGAGCAGGTGGTGAAAACAGATGTCTAAAGTATTGGATTTGAACTCCAGCACGCTCCCAGGCTCTGCCGTGCAAGCCCTGCCTGAGCTGTTTGCACGGCAATGAGACCAGCACCCAGCATGGCTTCTTCTGGAGGGCTGTGCAGAGTGTACAACACCTCACTGGCTTGCTCTGGGTCACTCTCCCAGTCTCTCCCCAACTGCAAGCGGGAAGTGGGATTCTGTTTAAGAGGAAGAAAATGAAGGAGACACAACTCAGATGACAGTAAATGTAGTTCTTTTAGTATATGAGGAAGAAAGGTCAGAATGCATCTCTTCCCACCAAGGGAATATAAGGAGACAAGAGCTGTTCTTATTGCCAGATGCTTTTTAAGAAACCTAGTCCTTCTGTCAGTGTAACTGAACTTGAACTAATTCAGGTTTCAGGCAGGTGAGGTTTTGTTTTGATCTTGATTGAGGTGCAAATCCTTTCTCTAGGATAGCTGCCAGGCTTTCGAGAAGCAGGTTGAAGTTTGCAGAGTCATTGCGACCAGAAAATAGCACAGTTTTGAGCTGGGGCTCCTGTTTGCAGCGAAGTATTTCTCTGATGTCTTCTCAGTACAGTAACATAAGTTGTGTGAAATGTATCACCAATTCTGTGTGCCATTCCTGTTCATCGGCACTGGAGCTAATGGACTGGGCTGCAGTAAAAAAGGCAATACAGGAGGCCTCACATTCTTTTAGAAAACCAAAATACAGTCTAGCATAACTTCCATGGAATCCAATATACAGTAAGCAATAATTTCTACATGAATTTTTGCATTCATCCCAGTCCAAAAATAGTTTGTTAAAACCAAATACTTTAACTAAGCACCAAGTTTCCTCTGAACACCATAACTTTCTGTCTATGCTTAATCCACTCTAATCAGTAGTAGGTCTGATGAATTTAATGACATACAAAGAAAGAAGTCTTCCCATTTAAAATCAACTCCTGCAATTAAAAAAAAAAAAAAAAAAAGAAAAAGTGTCAGAGCAAAGGTAGACATGTTATTTCCACTGATACAAGAAAATTAATGCTGCATTTATACCAGATTAGATTACTATAGTAGCCTTTTAACTGTCTAAATTTCTTCCTGACACTGCAATCTTCACATCTTCTCCTTCCATCAGATTTCCCAGCAAAGGAGAGTATATAGCCCTTGGAGAGCAAAAGACTGTTTATATTTAGTAAATATTCCTATTTTTTTAACGGGAAAGAAAAAAAAACATCACAAAAAGAAACCAAAGTGTAAAACTCCAGGAGTTTTTCTAAGCATAAAAAAATGTTTTTTCCTTAATTAAGGAAATAGAAAAGAAAATAATTGAAAAAAAAATTGCAAAGAAATCAAACTCCGCCCCCCCCCCTTCAAAATAGCATCTGCTTTATGCTACTCTTTGTTTCAAAAATATCCATGCTCCTGTACAGAGCTATCACCTTGTATGACTCCAACAGAAAAGCTTTCCTTAATTTAAAGTTAGCACTGTAGTCCTGACTTCCTCTCCCTCTTGGAACAACCTTTCATGACGTGCATTGTTGTTAGGGAGAGAGGAAGGAGCCCTTAAATACTCACAAACCAAAGCTCTGTTTGTGCACAAGCTAAACTAAAACTTGTAGATTCAGAGCAGTTAGTACCTACTTCGTGCCCTTGCTGGTTGCTACAGCAACTCCTGTGCTTTCCTAGTAGTGAAACCCCAAATGCGGCAAATCTGCCTTTGGAGCCCACCTGCAGCACCACCTCATCCCTCCCACCTCCTCCCCGGCTACCCCAGTTGCTGAAGGTGGTTTGGGAGATTCGCTAAGGCACCGCTTGTTTACTGAGAAGTGAGTTCAGCCTTCAGGCCTGATTTTTCCTTCCTAAAACTCTTAAAAGTAGAGACGCAGTGGTGGGGTTGTTGGTTTTTATTTTTTTTTTACTTTTCTAGGCTAGCTTCTCAGATATTGAAGGTTTTGTGGTTGTGTGATGCTTTTGATTTTGCTTTTACTTGCCATTTCTATTATACCAGGAACTTATTTCATTGAGACTGCAATTGTTATTTCACATTCAAATACACTTATCACCCTAATTGGTAATGAGGATTCACTGCATGGAAAAGTGAGAACTAAGCAAGCTCTTCCTGCCCAAAACTCATATATCCCTTTTGAAGATTTGCAGAGGAAAACAATCATATGAGGCACAGCATGCTGTGTTTTTCTCTACTATTTATTAAATTAGATTGTTTATGGTATGCTGAAAATAAATACGTTGTGGCCAGCATTGTGCTGAAGCCAAACAGGCATGGTCTGATGTCTCCCCTGAATCATTAACCCTGGCAAATTGCTGTCTTATGGAGTATTTCCTTCATGCAAAGGAGAAATATCCCTCTGGGAGTTTAAACATCATGTGCCAAATGCCTCCTTTTGTAACCAGCCCTTGTGACCCGTGAGCTTTTGCTGAGGCATTATTTGGGGGGGGGGGGGGGGTGTGGTGTTGTTTAGTTCCCTGCCAGTTGAACAGTTGCTATAGCTGCAGTGCAGAATCACACCAAGATGTCTCCAAGTGCTGTAGCACAGGAAATGCAGACACTAAAATGGGAGCAGTTTTGACCTTTTCCGTGAGTGACATCAATAATGTTTATTCCTGTTCGCAGGCTATCCAGTTTGATCCCAAAACCCACCTGCCCGCAGTTACTGACAGCTGTACAGGCTGCACCCTCTGTCTCAGTGTCTGCCCTGTTATCGACTGCATCCGCATGGTTTCCAGGACAACACCCTACGAACCAAAGCGCGGGCTGCCCTTAGCTGTGAACCCCGCGTGTTGAGGTGATCAGTCCAACAGCTAACGTGAACTTTACACTTGTTTGATGCAATTGATTTGCTTTCTAATTAGTCCTCGAAAAATCTACTCTTATAAAAAATGTAATATTGATAGCCATTACAATGAACACTGTTTTCCAATTAATATTTTTACAAAATTAAGTTCTGAAATTACAGAAAGGCAGCAGTTAGTCAGTCGTAGCTGTCAGTTGTCCACTATCTGAAGTGTAACTTTCTCCTTACAATTCATGCTGTAATTTCAAAATTTCTCTATAGACTCTTTAATCTCTATGTATTTTCTGGCTGTAAATATAATTAAGAAAGCATTTTTAATGAACTGCAAATCAGTGTACAAGCTAACTGTTTTCAAGGACGCATTTTGTAATTAAACATTACATTCAGTTTAAAAAGAGTTTCTTAGAAGATGTAATTAACTACATAGCATTCAAACAAAGCAATGTGGCTTCTATTTTTCTATGGGAAGAAATGAAAGGGAGTTTAAAATAGGATTTAAGAACTGGATTAATCACTTTCAACTACTACAGCATATGGTAGTGTATTTTTATAATCCTTTCTAATTCCTTCTCACACTAGTCACTTTATAGAATAAATTTGCTGTGCACTGACACATGCTGGACTCTTCAGATTTTTGTGTTGCATGGGTAGCTCGATCGTTACTTTTCTCCCGCAGTGAACACTCATATCATCTCTCTAAAAATGGTTTAACCAGCTTATTATGAAGTCCAGGTTGCATTTCAGGATTCTGAGATGTGACAACATTTTTTTCTCCAAGCTCATCCTCTAAATAACTTTTTAACTGTGCCAATTAATGTTCCAGAATGGACACGTTACAGGTCAGAGATCTGATTATGTGCAAACGGAATACACACCCTGCAGACTGCGTTTGCCAAACACAGACACACAGGGTAAACTGGCAGGATGATTTCCCTCAGTGCCAATTCTTCATACTTATTGGTTATGTATGGTTACAATAGTTTCACAACCAAAAAGAAATATGGATTTGTCTGTCTTGCTAAATGATATCTCAGTTTTAATCAATTTTTCATTCACAGTAGGAACTTTCTAATGTGAACATATTGCTGTCTGCTTTACTCCACTTAAGAATATAAAGCCTTTAGTTTCATAATAATAAAAAATGATCTATCAATTCAATTTCATATACACTCTATTGTGATCAGCAAAAGCTTTGATTAAAAATATAACCTGACTTTTGTTTCTTGATTTATGAACTGTGCACTGAATTATAAATAAATGTTGAAACCAACTTGGGTTTGTTTGGGGTGGGTTTTTTTATTTACTAAACAGATTTTTCTTGTAGAGGCTTGTCAGGTGGTGTTTCATGATCTCTAAGATTCACTCCAGGAATCATTAATGAGTTAATTCATGTGTACCTCTTTCCATTAATTGCCTACAGTGCAGAATATAGCATGCTCTTTGCCCCCCTTTGGTTTTGACTTGTCTTCCTTTTGCATCCCTTCCCCACACGCACGCAAACATGCACACACACACATATGTACGCTCTGTGTCACTCTAACATTTTGTAGTGTTCTTTCATTTAATATCCTCACTCCACTGTTTTGCTGACACTTTGGGCTTTCTTGATTAGATCCCTTGGCAGGCTCAAGCCTAGTGTCTCCACTAATAGCTTTTTCATCATACTTTAATTTTTCATCGTTGTGGATTTTTCACACTCAGATGAAAACAGCAACAGATAGTTGTACCGCTTAGAAAATATTTGCCTGAAACTTCTTTAAAGCTCTTGCTCTTCTAGTAGATTCTTATCTTACGTGAGCTATATAGGGGACTCACAGGAAAAGCAAGCTGCCTTGTGAATGTTAGGGGGGAAGTCTCTGCATGTACCTCTTGTACCTCTTCTGAGGAGCTGGCTGACAGGCAGCATGCCTTTGAGTGGGGCAGAAAAAAAAAATCTAAATCAGATCCTCTGCAGGTAAAATTTTGTGTTCTCACACAAAGGTAAGGTAGTTATCTTCTCCCAGGCTGTTACCATGTACTTCTTATTTGGTATCCAACCTACCATGAACCCCGAGGGGAGGAGACGGTGTGTCACCTGCGGCTGAACTGGACAGCTTCTCCAGGTCTTGTCTTCCTGCATCCTCAGACCTATTCTAAAGGCATCACATACGGTAGTTTGGGTTCTTTTAAATATAGGACAATGGCAGGAGACCTAATTTAAGTAGCTAAGAACATGTACATCATAAATGTAGCGGCAAAATTAAGAGTTTGTCCTAGGATATTCAGTAGTCGCATGACATCCAGTATTCCCAAGTAGTTATAAAGAAATCTTTGAAGGAGTAAGGGCATTCTTTGTGAATCAAGATTATAATCAAGACTATATTTGTTTACCAAAGAAGGAATAACGGGTTATATTATGCATGTTTCTTTCTCACTACCTGCCTTCTCCCCCACTCTTGTTCTGTCAAGTCCATTAACAGTTTCAGGAAATACATTTGCAAATGACTGTGAATACTTTCTACCTCTTGACAGTCACAATAAATCTGTGTGTTGCAGAAACTCAAAAAAATGGCCACATTTAGGTCTACTGCAGGATTGTCTTTAAGTCATCAGGGTGAGGTGAGGTGTAAACAGGCAGGGGAGAGAGCCACAAAAGGCCTATTCCTGGGTTTTATAGGTTTTTCACATCTGTCCTGGGGAATCCATCCCATTCAGCACATTCAAGAGCCAGAGAAACAAATCAGAAAAATCTGGTCCATTCTGCAAATGCTGTAGCCAGTTATTAAAAAAGGGTTATGAATTTTCAAAATGTAAAAGGTTCCAAATTAAGCTCATATATTTCACTGATTTAGTTGCACATTTAAGGAATTATGTATTATTAAAGACATGCTGGGTGAGATCCTGCAACCCTAACCCTCGCAGTTTTTAGACATGTCCTATTGATTACTATTATAAAATATTGTAAACTATATTTGACAAATTAAATTATGATAAAAATGCCATAGCTCATCCTCCAGTAGCACATTCTAATTCACATCATATTCCTGAACAGAAAAAAATTCTCGATGTTCAGTGTACACTCTGCAGTCCAAGAAATACTTGAAAAAGCTGCCAAATCTGCTTGTGTGAATCCCAATGCACCCATACATGTTCATTGGAAAAAGAGATGTTTTGCCTTGCTAACAGACTATACAGGCAGTTTGGTTTTTGGCCTCTAGGATGAACAGACATAATATTTCCGAGGCACTGGATTGGCAACATTAAATGACTACATTTGAAAAATTACACAGGATTTAAAAAATACATGATTTCCTGATTTTAAATTAAATATTAATTTGATCTGTTGGCAAAATTAAAACTAGCCTTTGTGCTTGAATCTGATGGGTAGCCTGTATCTTCAGTCTGGAAGCCAATGTACATGCATACTGCTCCTTGCACTGATGCTTTACCAGTTGCTGGAGGAAGCCTTCTTTGCTGACACCCATCTGCTCAGTTCATAAAATCTGGCAGGAGCAAAATACAAGTTACCTGTCTAGAATTGCTGTCCCTCTTTGTTGTGTCTTGGAGGACACAGGGCCACCCTGTGGCCTCAGGGAGAGGTGGCTCGGCAGCCACAGAATGGATCCTTGTCATTTCTGCAGTGTCCCCACCTTCCAGCACATCCTACTGTCACATTTGGTTCCTCCAGCTTTGTTGTCTTTAAGCCTTTTAGCTCAAGGTGGCAAAAGCGATTGCTAGATTCAAGGCAAACTATCCAAACCTCAACTGAGTGCCATCAAGTCCATGCATTATAAATCGACTTTGTTTAATACAATCCAAGACTGTAGCCTTAGAAATACAATATTGTGTAGATATTTTCTATCAGTAAGAAGATCCTGCCAACATATTCTGTATGTATGTTTCATTATTTATCTACTGTAACATGAGGTTGGGCATGTTGTTAAAATTTTATATTTTCAACATACTTCCTAGTAGAAAATAATTTTTTAGATAAAATATTTATTTTATTGGCAAAGGTTTCACTTCACCAGGCTGCTCTACTTCTTTGATGAACTGTGTAAGATAGGCTTTCATTGGCAACATCTGGCAACCTGGCAGACTCTGTCGGCAGCTGGATTGGTAACTTCAGAGTTGCTTCTGGGTCTTCCATATAGTCTGCTTATGGCCCATCTGGGTTGCTGCATCTTTGCTGTTGCCATTTCCTTTCTTTTCTGAGGAACTGTAAACTCTGCAGTTATTTCTCCAGGATATCAGTTTTTAATAACTCTACCACGGGTTGGTCTGCTGGGTCTTGTACAAATGTCCACACTGGCCTTGCCCAGGAGCAGAGACCCTGCTTTTAGCCCTCTTTCTTTCTTGGAGGTCTGAATCTGCCCATCATGACTTTTTGTGATGTGGGAGTAGAGCTTCTCATTGCTACCAAGCAGTGAAGCTGGAGGTCAGCTCAGCAAGTGGACATGTATTGCCTCTGTACAAATAAAGCCATAAACAATCTCAAATCTTAACAGTAAACACACACGCGTGCACACACAGATTCCGCTTCTCGTTTAAGCAAACTAAAGTTACAAGAAAATGCAATTGTTCATTTTCTGTAAAAGAACTGCAAGGCGGTGAGTGTTACCTTGATATGCCTGTGTGGATCTTTCAGTTACTGGGGCTGGCCAATAGGTGTAAATTAACTTGGACTAAGCACTGAACCAGAAGAAAGTCCTTCCTGCTGTGACTCAGCAGCTGAAAACTGTCGCTGTTCAGTTTACCTAGGCTTTGCCAAATGCGAACATATCTTTGAACTCACTGGGGTTTCTTGTGGTGCTGTAGAAATACCAACACTCTCACATACACTCACTATTGCAGCGCAATGAGTAAAGGGAAGAATTCCTGTGCTCTGCAGCAAGCTGCCTTTGCACCATGTGGCAGGGGCTTTCGCTGCAGGGATGGCTACGGCATTGCCTTCTAGCCTCTAGATGTGGAGGTTAGCCAGTACTCGGCTGTCTGCATCACATGGGCCTTGACACATATTTGGCAACCAGGATCCTTAAGACAAAGGCAGCAAATAGTTCTAAACTGTGGCTCACCTGTTTTTGTGGTACTATGTAACCTTCAGGAAAACCTTAACAAATTATTTTCATTATTTTAGTTGACTAAAACAGTGGCATCTATTGATCTGCCTTGTCTTTTTTTTTAGGACCAAACATTTTACTTCAACATTATGATACAGTTGAAGTTGCTCCTCAGTATTACTGCCTTCTTCAATGGTGAGAAGTCTTTGTTGCATTCAGCCAAGAAAGACGCAGTCAGTATCAAATGCTTCCAGTGGGCAACTCACACTGCTAAGTGCTGATGAGAGGCACACACCACCAACTAAAGCCAATCATCATCCTAAAGGACATTTTTCTCACCTGTTTAGTCTAGAAACTACTTATTGTCACAGCTTTTACTTCAACTTATTGGAGACAGCTTTAGGCCTCATCACTGAAATCTTCATATTCAGTTGTTGAGAAATAACGTTTCTTGGGAACTGAACTCCTGTTACCATGCAAATCAGAAGGCCTGCAGATGAAAGTCACCCACTTTGTACAGGTGTACACAATGCCGAATTTTTTAAGTCTGAGTTCAGTGATGGCAGTTAGTGCCTTCTGCTTCTCCTATGGCTGTGCTGTATTCTCTTTTATCTTAGGCAAAGTGAGTGATGTGGAGTTTGACAAATCTCATTGTGAAAAAAAAGGAGCCAAAGTGAATGGAAGTGACCCTGAGCTGTGGCATGGGGCTCCAGCCTGTTGAAAGTGCTGGGGCTGGGCACTGCCAGCAACCCTCCCCAGGAGCTCCTTTCCCAGGGAGCACCAGTTGTGCAGGGGCTGTCCCAGACCCCTCTGAAGGGCAGAAAGGGCACTCCTCCTTCCTCAGCTTTGTCATAGACTGTAATAATAATAGTCTGTTCTCTGTGCCGCTGGAAAGGCCATGGGTCACCCTTTCCATGACTTTAATGGTAAAACAAAAGCTAGCATTGCAGGATTCCTTATTGAAGTCTTCAAGAATTACTATTTTTAAACAAAATCTTGTGAAATGCAAGTGAAAAGAATATAAAGTCTGTTTTCCAAAAGGTGAACTAGCTAGCAGGATGGTAAACACAGTTATAGCTTGGTGTCTTGGTGTCACTGCAGTGATTTCTTGTGCAGGTACCTGCTTTGTAACTGTAAGAACTCGCCATTGTAACACATTTGCTGGTTCACCATCACATGCAGCGCGGTCTTTTTAAAGAGCCCCATGCTGCACTCTGTGGATCTTTTCTGATGATTGTACATAGGTAAACCCCTTTCATAAGTTTTATGAGGTGCAAACATATATGCTATTTTATGCTGCTAGCCTATTTATTGGATTAGCTTGAGGATTTGATGCAAAAGCTTAAGCAGATATTGAAAACACACATCACTTCTATTGTAGCTAAGAAAATCAGCTTTAGAATTAGAGAGACCTTGTATCTGGCATTATGTATAGCCCTTTAGCTTTTTAGCATGGCTGTTCCTTGTTGCTATAGCAACTGAATTAACCATTTCATTAATATAATGGAATAAAACACATTTATTCATTTTTGCACTCACGTAGCAGTCCACATTCAGCTTTCAGCATACTCATCAAGCTGTGTCCCTTTCACCTCAGCCCCAGATACTTCCTCAGCATTGCCAAAGGGTTTTTATTTGTATTTTTCCTGGTTGGAGAGAGAGCTGTTGTTTTTGAAAAACGTTGTATTTTTTTGTAATTAAATTTACCTTCATTTCACTGGCTAGCTTCTGTTTAGCATCCCTTAGGTGGAAAAACAGACTTCACATGCAGCATTCGGCACAGAGTAGTGGTGTTCTTCGCATCAGAAAAGAATAAATCACTTTTTAAAACTAATGAAACCTCATGCCTGTGATCAGTTTGTAGGCTAAACTTGGCATGATGTGTTCTACTGTAAATACTAACAGTACTGCGCTATGTACGCTGCCCAAACAGTCATGTTGCTGAACTGTGGTGTTAAAAGCAGATGGAATGCTACACTCTTTGTTTACCTTGATTTTAATGCTTCCCAAGCCATGCCCACATGTAGTAGTTATTGAAATAATAGCTTAATTAAAATAATATGCCCACCCATCAGCAGAAGGACACGGGACTACTCCCTGTGTGTGGCATGAGCAGGGGCGGTGTCAGCTCTGTTTGCATTGCTCTTCTCAAGCACTGCCATTTCTGGTGCTGCCCTTGCCTTGTTCCCTCCTGGTGATAGTGCAGCGCCAGCTCTGGGGAGGAGTAGGCTGCAGCAGGACTTGGCTGAGGCCCACACAACACCTAGCACTCCCCTTGGCAGGCTCAGGGTTTGGCCAGCAGTAATCAAAATGGGGCCCATGGTCAGCTGGACAAGCTCTTCATCATATAGTGGTGCCAGGTAGCCGCAGAGGCTACAGTGGCGGGTGGGGCGCTGTCAGGAATTGGAGACACCCCCCCCAGCTCTAACTTGCTGCCTGCTAGTGACAGGGGCCATGGTGCCCAGCGATACCCCAAGACTGGGTCTGCTGGTTTTAGCCTTGCTTTGCACCAGCAAAGTGTACAACACAAGCACTTGGCTAATATTTATCTGACTGTCCTTCCAAAGCAGATACCGATGAAAAGTCACAGGCCAAATTTCAGCCCATGAAATTAATCATTATTAGTTCTACCTCTGAAGTCATTACAAATGAAGTAGCATATCTGATGTGGTGTGTTTTTTTTTTTCTTTTTTCTAACATAACTTTTAATTTAGTAATGTGAAACTGAAGTTTTACTGAACACAGAGCAGATGTGTAAATGATTTTGAGAAATGAGTTAATTAACATTGAAGGTATAAACCCTTTCATTAAAAAGACAAGGCATAGAAGTAACAGAGTGATAGCATATTGCCTGCTGTAAGCCTGTTCACTCACTGCTGTTTGAATGAATGTATAAATCATATAATCTACAAGGGCTAGCAGAGTCTATACCATTCATGTGTGCTGCCTTCCCTACCTGAATTACATTTTAAGTGCTTCGTCCTAGGCAATTCATTGTGTAAGAAATGCCCGAATACCCAGAAGGAGAAAGTTATGTAGCTGGCAAGGTGAAAGCCCACAACTGGCCCTGGACACAAAAGCCTAAGCACAAAGGCTCTGTGCGCATTGCCATATTCTCTTTGTTTCAATTTGTCTATGGAAAGCATCCTCCCAGCTGCCTAGTGAGACAGGACTAAGTTAATTTTACCATTACATATCATGATGTCATAGGCAAGGAGTTTGGACTAGTAAATGTTATGTTAACATTAAGCTTTTGAATCAATGGTTTAGTTTTGGGCAACTTGTCACCTGGGGTAAGTTTAGCCGGAATACTATGTCCTAGAATGACTAACAGAGGGCTTGTAGTTTTCAAACCCACTGTGTCTAAACACCTTTTCCCCACACACAGAGGTTAATGCTGGTACAATAATGAGCATACATTACTGTATTTTTTTTCAAACTTAAGAACTCTTTTCTAGCCTTTACTAGACCTTGGCATGCTTATGGCTATGGTGTACTTTTAGACATGAACAAGATGGAGTGATTGGGGGCGGGGGAGCACCCTTTAGCTGCCATTCATTGGTAATTCTCTTGTCCAACAATGAGGAAAAATCACCGCGTTTCAAACAAATTGGGGGCCCTTGCCTTGCCTTCCTTTCGCTGTTTCCATGGTGCAGAGAATACCTGAGCCCCTGCCCCCCACGGGTAAGTCTCTGCTCTTGTGGCTGAGGAAAGGTCACTTGGGTTCCAGCGCTGCAGCGCAGCCTCAGCGGCCAGAGGCATCGCCTGCGCTTGTGACCCTCAGGAAAGCAGGTCCTTATCCTCTGTTAACCTCCTATTATGTTCTGTAAAATGAAGGTTAAAAACTTGATCCCCGCTCTCCTAGGGCCTATTCTAAGGTTGATTTAACAGTTGAGCAATAAGCTGCGCCTACACCAAACCGGGTATTATTTCACCATCTAGCACAGAGCTGGTTTAATCCAGGTAGCAGTGGTGACTCCGGAGCCAAACACCCAAGTGAGTACGTGAGGGCTGCTACAGGCGGTCTGTAAACAGTAGGCGTAAAAAAAAAAAAAAAAAGTAAATAAAGAGATGTTGTCTATGTCTCGTAGCTTCCAACCGCACCCGCAGCTGCCGACGGAAGGGCCTGCGCCGGCCGAGAGCCCGCCGGCAGAGCCGAGGAAGGCGGGGCGGGCGCGGGGCGGTTGCCAATACGGATTTGAGGTCT
>NW_020799109.1:20021833-20057237 GCF_003259725.1 Athene cunicularia | reverse complement strand
CGTGGGTCGGCCGGGCCGGGGTGGGCAGTCCCCGGCGGCAGGGCGCTAAGCGCTGCCCGGCTGGCAGCCACTGCCTCGGGAGGGCCGAAAGCTGTTCGCACAGGGCAGCAGGAATTCCTAAGCTTGTTAACTGTTTTCCTGACAGCCTCGGGAATTGTGGCGGTACACTGCGATCCTAATGTTTGTATCACTACTGACAGTTTATCTCTGGTGTTACATGAACGTTTGAATACCCCGTTCCAGCGCCGTCTGCAGCTGCCCCTCGGTAATGAATGAACGGTGTGACCTCCAGGTTATGAGAGCATACCTGCTGTCGAGGCGCTGAACTCGGAGGGAGAGATTTATTTTTTTTTTCTTGGATGCCTGGCTTCATCCCAGTTACCTGTAATACGGATTTGAGGTCTTAAAAGTAAATCATTTCGCACTGGTTAGCTCCCCACAGTACCTGTGACTCAGTAGCATTTCCTTTTTCTTACTCAAATAGCAGCAGACACGCTCAGGTGCTGTCATATTAGTCACAGCCTATTTTAACTTTCCAACAGCCATCGGTGCAGACGAAACAGGAGGTAGAGCTATTGCCAGAGAGACTGGGTACCAGAATAAAATTAGCATCATAAGAAGAGAAGAGAAAGTATTACTGTTACCCAAGAGCTGCTGAATTAGCCAGCCGGAGCTAAAAATAGATTGGAAATGTCTATATTATAGCCGGAAGAGCATGACTTCATAATACTTAACTGATACGGTATTTTGCTGCATGAAAACTTAGGCATACAAACAGTGCCTTATATGTACTTATCTGCAATATGCTCTATGTGTGTGTATATATATATATATAGGCTTTATATATTGCACATTTCATATGTAAGTCTAGACAGATGCTAATAATTGCTCATGGTGAAGTTTCTCTTTCTAAGCAAGTCGTGTGAGACTGATAAAGGCTGCCTATCTCCAAAGCTATCTCCAAATACTTTTGTCTATAGGAGACATAGCTTAAAGCTCAGCTGGGGAAGAGAAAAAGTGTTAGAGGTACTGATGGATGCACCCCTAAGATACCTAGCAAGAGCCGTCTACAATCCTGGGTTTTTTGCAGCTGTGTTTTAGGGGTATGAAGGGCTACCCCTACCCAGTGGATGAGATTGTTTATCTGCCCTTCAACCACAAGACTTGTAGCTCTGCTCCTCTTTCAAGGCCTGGTCTATTCATAGGCACACAGAAAATCTGTGCTCTTCTCTGCACTGAGAGAGCTACTTCAGGATATAATTCATCTGCGCCATGTCTTTACATACCAACATGCACTTTCACTGCCATCACCACCAACCCAGCTGTGTAGCCAGACAAGATCTCGGGAGGGTAAGGTGACATTAAACCCAAATCACACAAGGGCCTTAAGTACACCAGAGGCAAAATACTAAGGTTATTTTCCTACTGAAGGGCCACAGCTTCAAAATCCACCCCCCAGGACAATGGGAATCCCTCAGGATTTCTCCATCACAGGAGACCCAGGTGGGTGTATTACCTTGCCCCTCGGCTGGCAAGCTGCAGCCTGCATCACCTGAGAGCCCCAGTCCTACATGGTTTCATTGTTTTTCAGGCTTCCCACTGTTTTCATTTCAGTGAAAAATACGTTGGCTTATAAGTGGATTCCTTGCTATTGATTCAGAAGCACATTTCCGTAGCACAGCCATATTTTGAGGGGGTGAATACAGGCACTTCTCTGTCCTTCATTGCTCTGAAGACGGCAGCTCCCCATCTCCTCAGTCTTGCAGGACATGTCTCAGTGTCACATCTTGAGGCTGGATGGGGAAATAACCAGAATATTGGCTCTGTTTGGAAATGGCTCCTCATCTCTGCCTGTCTGCTCCAAGCTGTGAGCAGAGCATGCCAGAGCCCAAACGGATTCTGTGGTCCACTGTATGCAAATCCCTCTCCTGGCTGGTGTGCAATAATTACCTGTGATTATTGCACAGTTCAGCTCATGAGTCAGCCTGGCGTGCTTGCTGCCTCTGAAACATCGCTTCACCCTTCACACCTTTCCTGACCTTGCACATCCTCTGTCTTTACAGACGCCAGTGCCTTCTGTCAGCTTTACGCATTCATCACACCACTGGCTCATTACTGCTCACCCCAAATCAAAATTAAGGTCACCTCACGCATTTTCAAAGTCCTCAGCTGTCTGAGGGCAGGATATCTCAATGACTGCCTCCATCCTGCTAACCCTCGGCAGGCAGCCATCACCACCAGCCCCAGATCTGTTTCTTTTGAGCCAAGCCCTGAGCCCATCTCACAGCACATGCTGAGCTGCTCACCCAGCCACTGTGGTGACAACAGTGAGCAAAAATCTCAGCACTTAAAGTATACCAGCTTTCTCTGACCCAGCTGTCCCACATGATAGCCAGCTGATCACTTAAAACTGGCAGAAAACAGGGACACAATTTCAATAGCCCATCCATGAGGTTGGTTTTCTCCCTCCTCTCCTCAGCAGTTCTGCCCCCAACCATCCTCCCTCCTAAAGAGCAGCCTGGAGGCATTTAACATTGCTGGTATGGTGTGAGCAACCTGTCAGTTCTTCCACTGTACCTTTTGTTTGCATAATTAGTTGCATGTAGAGCTTACCAACAGGCCAAGCTGAGTGGCAGAGACTGTCTAGATCAAGGCTGACTGACACTGGAGATTAGCTGGGGAGCTTGATCATTGCTGCAGCACACCTAGGACATGGCCCAAGGTTGCAGGCAGCTACAGAGAGGGGATTTGCATGGTGACACTGCCCTGAGCAGCTCATGTTGTGTCTTCCATGACTGCTGCAAGCAGTAAGGATGAACAGCACCCAGTAAGCCCAGCCTTTGGTTTCTGTCGTAGAATACAGCCTGCTTTTAAGGCACAAGACCCTCCTCTGTGTTTGAATTGTTAAATACATGTGTGGCAGGGGGGACTGCCTCACTACTGAGAGGGCTTTAACTCATTTGTGACTCATTTTAGAGCCATGAATACTGCACTGCCACTCAGGGTAGTTTATTAACACTCTGCAGCCAGAGCCCACACCAGCTGTGTGTGGCAGGGCAAGAGCCCCATGGCTGCTGCCACCTCTGGCACAGCCACCCAGCCGCTTTGCCCACCTCTGCCTGCCCTGCCTCCTTGGTAGCTTAGTTGAGGCCCTCACTGCTCACTAGACTGGGCTGTAATAATCCAGAGTTTGCTGCACATGTGACAAGAGATGAAGACACTGACAAAGAAGATTTCCTTCTTCATTTCACTTGTTAATTGAAAAATATCACTTCAGTACAGTAACAGCATATGTAGAACAAACATAACAAGCCAGCAGTAACAAAGTGGTGAAGCTACTCTGTCACTTCTGCTTTAGCCTTTCGGGTTCAAATGACCATGTTGCCAACTGATTTTTTTTATAGTATTTGTTAAAACATGTTTACAGAAAGGCTCAGGCACAAGTGCAATGTGGCGTGCCAAGGTCGTTGCAAGTGCTAATGCCAAGGGCCACAGTGGCCAGGTGGAGAAGACAGCAGCTGCGATAGCACAGGGAGAGGAGGCTCCTGGAGGAAGGGACCAGAGCATAGACTGACCATTTGAGCATTTCTTCTGGCAGCCAGCTGAAAAGACGCAGAACTTTTTTTCCCAAACATGGCTGCTATGAATTTGGTAAGAGCTTGCAAGTTTTAGTGTTTACAGATGGCTTAATTTGGCAGTCATAATCATTACAGGAGTTACTAATAATGGGAGTTAAAGGCTGCCAGAAGAAAAGTATGACAATTAGAACAACACCCCATTCCATGAGTGCTCATAACTTAGTACCATTACAAATGCCATAAGGTGCCCTGATGCATTGGGTGTTTGGTTAATTGCACTGCAGTTCAAGCAAGCACTGGCACCAAGGAATAAATGGACAGGGAAAATCACACCTTCCTCTGTCCCTCCCCACCCAGCTCCTCAGCCACATGGCTGGCATGACAGCAGGCTTAATTTCTTTTAATCCATAGGAAGAAAACAACACATGAAATCTAAGCAGTGGCTGAACAGTACACAGCTGAAGAACCTGCCATGAAGACATTTTCACCGTGTGCATTTAAAGCTTTTCATTCTTCCACATGTTCAAAAAAGTATATTGTCTGTGTCACCAAGGGCATAGTGACAGGTACTAAGCCTACTTCCCACCAGCTGAGCTGCAAGAAAAGTGAAGGAAAGATGCCCATACTAACCTGCATTGCCTGGCATTTGTTAATGATGTGCATGTGTACATTGCAGAGAGTAAGCTGATGTGCAGTACCTGCCGTCCTCTAACTCCTGTGTGTGTGTAAAGCCCAACACACACATGAGCCATCCCATTCCTTGTTGTTTACTGCTCTCCAGCTAGTAGACTATGCCTGTTTTCTTTTACCAGAGGCCCTGCCCTGCTGGATAAATTCTCTGGACCCATTTTGAAAGCAGCTTCAGAAATCCCGTAGTGTCCATATTATAAGGATGTTGTATTTTCCTTTGACAGTAGTCTGGTGGTTATCTGTTAATCCCTCTCTTGAAATCCCACCTAGAAAGTCTGCTGCAGAACCTTCTGCTGCCACAGGAGGTTCTGATTGCTAGGTCTCTTAGTAAGGTGGTTGAAAGGTGGACAAAACACTGTTGCTGGGATGATGTTGACATGCTGGACTGGGATGTTTTCAGGAGACTGTACCTGCTGGGGAAAAATCCACTTTTGCTGAAGAAGCTTTCTCAGGTTCAAGATGGGGTTTGCTGGCAGAAAAGAAAATACAGTCTGTGTTTCTTTCATAAGTGTCCTGAGAACATCCATTAGGGATGGAGATGAGTCAAATTCAAGTTGAAAGCAATGTGTCTCACTGCAATGGAGAGTTGGTTCCTCTTTGCTGGGGAGGTGTTGTCTTAGTCTTTCCTGGTACCTTTCTACTCCTATACCAGGAAGACTCATAGTTCAGCTTGAGCTCAGCAGCCACCTAAGAAGTGGAAGAGTTTACTGTTGTCTCTGTACCAATTAATACTTAATTAGTGATAATGGGAAGAGTTCCAATAGTCTATTGTGTGCATGAAATGCAGCATTTGGGTGGGTCTCCCCAGAGAGTCAGTATCAGTGAACACATATAGTTTGAACAGACATTGTGAGAACTCCTCACTCCAACAAAGCGCAGCGTAGCAGAAACAGATTTATTTCTCTCACTTTTGCTAGAAGATGTTTCCATCAGCAAGAGGGGAAAACAAATCTTAACCACAGACTTCAGCATAATAGCAGCAGAAGCAAAACAAGCTCCATTATTAAACTAACTCTTGGTAAGAGCCAGATGATTTCTACAGACAATTTTGCATGCAACTGCTAGATGTAATTTGCAGAGTGAGCGCCAAATTGCCATACTAATTATTTCTGGGCTGATGTTCCCTCTGTGACATAGTGGCATTTGGAGAATGGGGACTAACCAACAAGTGAAGTGCTGAAGTGGGAGATCACTAATAGGGTTTCTGAGAAAGAGAAATATAGCAAATACCAATCTTCCTCTTCATACGCTCACTCTCAATTTGCACTGAGACAATTTAATACGCAGAACTGTTCTACCTAGTTTGTCTATATTTTTGTCACCGTTCAAGTAAACGATGCCCACCCATCCCTCGGCCGAGCGTGGGTACAGCTGAGCAGGACCCCATACCCTTGGCAACGTTGAGAGTCAGGGGGTGACCCTGGCAAGGCCCCACCAGCCCTGAAAATCTCAAAGACGAATTTGTGTCCCTCACCATGCATCTGACATGTGACTCGTGCACACACAATGCGGGACACAGCTTGCCTAATTCTCCAATCTGTAATATGCGGGGGGTGGGGGAGGGCTGGCAAGAAACTCACTTAATCTGAGTCTGTGAGCAGTTTTGTATCTGCTTTTCTGCCTGCTCTCTTGCTAGCAGTTTGTTCTGAGTCAGTTTTTCAAATTGGATACTTTTACACGCTGCATGATATGAGATGGAAAAGAAAAGCCTGTCTGGCGTACTATGAGTTTTTTGCCTTCCATTCTTTTTCTCTGTCTTATTTTCTTTTTTTGTTGTTGCTGCAGTACTTTATCAAGTTTAAGCAGCATAATTTTAGTCTGACACTACAAAAGTGTCTAGTGAAAAGCAACAGGAAAAAAAAAGGAGTAGATAGGCTTCACAGATTTTTAGGTCATATTTTCTTCTGTTGAAAAGAGAATTTAAATTGTTAAAAAGACTAATTACTGAAAGTAGAATAATCATTTAATATTTGATTGGAAGAAAAAATTGATTTAGAATTTGAGTATCAAAAAGTTGATGTGCCATTGACAGTGAGATTTGGCCAAGGAAATAAAGGGTCCAAAACCAGCAAGCAGCAGTGGCAGGAATATGAATGACATTTGCTAAAATGTCAATAATTTTCCAATTGCCTTGTGTTTGCCATCACTGTAGGAGCAACTTCAGGCTAAGGGAGACATATTCCCAATGGGGACCACTGGGACAAACTGGATGAATAACACTGAGCTGGCATTAAACCACCACCAGATCAGTTCTTCACTGCAGCAGCACTACATGGACAGATTTTGATTCAATTTACACCACCATACGACCACAGAGATCTAATGGCTGGTTTAAGCATATGAGAGGTCAGAATCAGTAATTTAAATTACATCAGCAAATACAAGCTTGTCTGAGGTCAGGTCTGCATACTGTGTGTCCAGCTCTCCCCAGCAGTACATTGCCTCCAATGGGAATGCCCCAGGTCTCACTGGTGGAAGCACAGGCACTCTCTCCTAAATTCCTGTCTGGTTGTTTGGGTTTTTTTTGTTTGTTTGTTTTATTTTGTTTTGGTTTTTTTTAACGCTGTCTTCTATGCAAATCCCTTCTAGATGAGCTGTAAGCAAAATGCTAAGAAAATAATGTGAAAACACAGGACTGTTTCTCTGAAACCAAGGACTTCACTCTGCTACCAGGTTGCTTTTTTTTATTTTAGGCCATGCATGTTTACTTACACTTACCATTTACAATCCATGCCAGATAAAAGGTCTGCTTGTTTGAGGACAGCACAGAGACATGCTATCAGGTGTCTTGTTCCAGTTAGGTTAATTGAAGGTTGCATCAATTCCCTACCTCACCCCACATAACATCTATTGCATGTACCTGCAGCCACTACTACTCAGCTAGGTGGGCTGCAGGTGGTAGTAACTGGGGTCCAAGCATGCTGGTTGGTACCTGACCCCCCCTTGCATTGCAGGAGGGGCTCCACACACCCTACCTGGGCTCCTGCTGCTCACAGTAGACTGACAGCACTGGCAAAACCCAAAGCTTCCACTTCTGTCAATGCATGTGCACCACCACCCAGCACTGGGAGTGGCTGGTGAGCAGCACATCACATCACAGGGGGCCTTGCAAATATTTCCAGCTGTAACTGTACTCAGTTTTCACCAGTGATGATTCTTTGAAGCTTATTATGTCTATTTGAATCATATGCCTACAGCAAGGTGCATTACTTGCAGCCACCTGTTACCTGCAGCAGCTATCCTTCCATCCACGGAGAGGCCACTGCTTATTCCCAGCACAGCGCTTGCATGCCAGGACACCTAGCGCCACTTCAGACCCTGACTGGTGCTACAATTGCTTCAGGATTGCCTCAGACCAAGATGAACTCATCAGTGGTTTAGCCTGTCTAAGGCTAATCTCATTATAGATAATCTTGTTTACCACATGTACTGGCCATAAAACAATGTTAGCTGTTAACTCTTGCTCTCCTCATAAGCCAGCCTGTTAGAGACACAACTGTAAAGGCCATGTGGGGTAGCTGAATCCCTGTTCCCAACCCCACAGCTAGCATCACATCCTCCAAGGATGAGGCTGACAGCAGCTTTCCCTGTGAAGATGCAGCAGTGGTGTAGCACCAGACTGGTGGCTGTAGTCACACAGCACATCATCTCCAATCCTAATTTTCACATCCTAACATCACATCTCAGTGATAGGTCCTCAACATCTTCACCACCAGTGTGGATGCCTTTTGTGGTTAAGTTTAACCCTGCTAGGTTCAGCATAGCCTCATGTGAAGGAAGGATGCAAAATTTTTCCCCACTGACATCTTAAAAGTACACCTCCAAAAACACACCTAATGTCTGATGCCTTCACTGATGTGGCAGGGGATGTGAGACAGAGAAGGACATGAGAGAGGACCATCTTACATGGCTGGCGTTGGTCCTTTCTGGTGAGATTCCTGACTCCTTGATGGGTCTCCGTGGACCACATGCACACACACACAGGATGCACAAACTTCCAGTTACAGACACTGCAAAATTCTGCTGCAGGCAGGTGCCCGATACAACTCCAGGAAGGTAGATGTGGGTGCAACCAGTGCCGTGACTGCTCAGCCTCTCCCAAGCAGTCTGCAGCTGGAGGGGATCCTTCACCTTTCTATCCACCTTGGAAGCAGGACTGCTACTCTGCCTTGTCTCTTCTCTTCTGTGCTTTCAAATGCTCGTGATTCATTTTGGGTTAATCTCAGCTCAACCACTGTTGAGCTGCCATACTGCCAGCCTGTTGCAATACAGAATTATGGGACATGTTTACGGGTGGAAGTTTGTGTTCGCTCCGATTTAAAAAAAAAAACAAACAAAAAACAACAAACCACCAAACACAACCCAAAACGTTTTTCTCCTAAAATTCAGGAAATCTAGAAGAAAATTACCAAAATTAATTTGATTACAATTTAACATTTTTTATTTTGAATCTTGACTTTTCAATTATTTTACATTCTGTCCTATCTGGTCAGCTGTGGGACATTCCGTTCACTGCATCCTCTACTGGAATCATCATGTAATGGAAATACTGAAATTTTCCTATTCTTTTATGTCACTTGTTAAATCAGTGAGGATGGCTGCCTCTTAGAACTAACTTATTGAAAATCATTGTTTATCTAGATCAGTGTTTCCATTTATTTTCATCAGGTTGAGCTCACAATTGCTTCTAAATTAAAAGCTGAAAATGAATGTTTAAATTATTTTCCATTCCTAAGATGACAGTAGTCAATATTGAGAAGTAATTTTTAAATAAACATGCAGAAGTGAAATTTTAATTTCCTTTTCTGAAACAAAAATATCACAAACAAAACATTTTAAATTAGGTTTTTCATGTCTTTATCCAACATAAATATATCTAAAGCCTGTCATTTCTGTAAAACAATTTAATTTCACCAAAACAACATTTTTTTCCTTGCCAAAACCTTTTCCTTGACCATATCCTGACCAGCCCCACTCCCAGCTTCCCTGGCAGAGGTGATAGCAAAAGTGAGCTGCCCCCAACATTTGGGCTGCAGAGGAACAGGAGGGCATTTGATACTGTCACTAAGATCCTCCAGGGACCTTCTAACAGACTTGCTGCTGGGTTTCCTCTTAAAAAGACACCCTTAGGCACAACTAAGGAGAAACATGATCAAATAGGGAAAAAAAAAAACCCTACGTCAATTCAGGGGATGTAACCACCAGCACTGTGTAACTGACCTCAGCCCCAGCTGCTGCCAAGGTGAGGACTTGAGCCCTGATGGGCCTGCACTGCGCCCACAAGCTCTGCAGCCTGCAAAATCCTTCCCTGATGGGCCTGCAGGGAAACTGTGCTTTTCAGATGGTTCCTCAAATAACAATAACTTTAGAGGGAAACTCCTGTGTCACTGGCCGCCTTCTCCACCACAGAGGTGCTCTTTCATTACCTCTGCCATCAGCTGGCATCACCTGCTGCAGGGACAGTTTCACCCCTTTCCCCAGCAGCTTTCAGTGGGGCATCGCCCCTCCGCCGGAACAGCACCCCGTTCAGTCACTGCAAGTGGGGAGAGGAAATAGTGGTCGGCTCATTTCTCTTTGAATCATGGAAATAAATGTTCCCAGGCTACATGAATACCAACACCCTCACAGCTTCATTGCCATGGATTTGTCTACATCCTCTGCCAATACCAGCAAGTATTTCATAAATATTCCACAAGACAACCTGCTGTCTTCTGCACTGTTTCCACAGACAGCACAGTAAGTTAATTTCCATCCATAATATTTGAAAATACCTTAATTATGAATTTAGCAAGTCTGCTTGCTAATGCAGTTTTCCCTAAATTATTTCATGGTTGAGTGAGAATCCAGTCATTAAAAAGTAGTAATGAACATGTAGAGTGAAACAAAGCTGAAGCCTTTGGAATTCTGCCTTGCAGAGCAACGGGAGGAGGGAAAGCTCTTGTCTCTCTGGGACAACATCTGATCTTGAACTACAGATCTGATATTTCTAACATCGCCTATAGATGAGGTACTTCAACTCTGTCTCTCCCTAATTCTCATCTGCTCTGCTGCTGGTCCCCGAGCACTGCATAGGTCTTACAAGCACTCTGCACTAGGGATCACTACCGAACATAACATCATCTGGGATTTTACACACTGCAGCATCAGGAGTCGGAAGAAGATACACAATTCAGAGCACCAAGAAGCGCAACCGGGCGATGTGTGCAGTGGGGGGGAATGCCTGGAGCCGGGGCAGTGGCCACTTGTGCGGCACCATACACCAGTGCCACCTCACTAGACCTCTCCTCAGGTCAGCTTCTCAACCCATGTTTGGCTAAGTGTTTTATCCAGGGTTAGTTCCAAAGGTGGCAGCCCCACTCTTCATGTACAACCCATCAGCTCTCCTTTGCATCTCTAGTTGTTCCATTAGCAAGATCTTCACATGTATTAGCTATTTTTCACCCTCCCCTCTGCCAGATCTAAGTTACATGGTGGGAAGAAGGTGGTACTCACATACATGGGTCCATGCCTTAAGCCTGCTCATCCTTGTGCTGTTTGATGCAGACTTGAACAAACAGCCATAAGCAAGTTATTTCCAGAGTGCAAGCATGGCCAGAGATCAAATCCACAGACAAAATCCCACTCATTCTTTGCCTGAAGTCACTCCTCCTTCAGTGCACCAGCAAGGGCACAACTGTATCTCGAAGTTTCTCCAGCTTTGGCAAGTGCAAATACTGTGGTGCCTTCAGTCCCTGAACTGCATATGAAATGAAAATCAGAAAGCAGTTGATGTATTAGTTTCTTACCAAGGTAATTTGTAATTTTTTTACAAAATCCTGCATGTACACAGCCAAATGGCAAGGGCAATTGTGGCAGTGATTACCAAGGAAATATTTGTAGGATTTAGCGATTTAAATTTAGCTATAAGCCCATTTTACAGAATTATTGATTGAAATTTAAAGATGCTTTGGCAAATGCTGTTGTTTTCAAAGAGTGGAGATGTCATTCTTTATACTCTGTTTTATTTGTATACATCACACATATCTCAGTTTATATATTTTTAAGAGGCAATTCTAAAGGATGATCATACTCAAGGATATATCTACCAGATACCCTGGGGATCAACTATAAGGTATTGAATAAATCAACAAAAAATATTTTGGTTTGTATATAAAAACCAGAAGGATAAGTCATGACTGTTTGCTTCTGTTCTAACCATCCATCCGATGGAGATGGGAGACAAAGTTCAAAAGTCCCTCCAAGCACATGTAAATCCAGCTATAATTTGCAGTTGTAGAGACTTTTTTTCAAGAGCAAACCACTTAACAAGCACTGTGAATATCTTTAAAAAGTTATTTTCTCTATCACAAATGCATTGCATTGAATTTGTCTCCATTTCTTTCCTTCATCTCTAGCAAGGAACTTGGATGTCCACTGAATTAAAATTGGCTATTGCTGTCAAATATCAGTTAGAGAACACCAGCATTTTTCTTTTCCCATCTTAGCTTTAACTATGATTTTATATCTGTCTTGGCCTCCACTGACATATTTGAAAAAATCTAAATATTTAAAGGAATTACACTAGAAACTACTATGGCTTTCTCTGCAGGTGTTGCCCTCCTCATTCACTTCCTGTTTATTAGCTATTCCAACAGAAGTAAATAAACAATAAGAGAAGTGGCTGTGGCAAGATGCAGATGAGCTCAGTGCTTAGTGTTCACTACCTTGATGTCTTCCCCAGGTGGAATGGGAAATGAGGAGGAAGTGATGGACTTGCTTGGTGGGTAGGGCAAAGGAGAGGACAGGGCTTGCTGCTGATTAGATTTTCCTTTTAGAAATTCAGAAACAATTCTGCACCCTCACTGTTAGAGCCCTGCCACGTGGTATAAAGCAATGGGTTTAGAGACTACCAAGTGAATCTCATGAAGACAATTTTCAACCTTAAAAGGACAAAACACAGACAGGGAGAAATGATCTTGTATACATCACTACCCTAGCATCCCCCATTCATAAATGCTTAGGCATGGACGGTTCTTCTGTCAAGATGCACAATCAGCATTGCAGACCTGAAGAAAAATGTGGGAGAAACTACAGGAGCAAACCTGGAACTGACAGCAGAGTCAGGGAATACAGACAGGTGAAATAAGAGATTGTGGTGAGATTCAAAATGTAGGCCAAGCCCATTCAGCTCTTGCAATCAAGTGTTTACTGTCTGCCACAGCATCATTCTGCTCCCATCCTTGTTCCCTTCATTCTGAACAATGCAACGTTTCAATCTTCTTTAAATTCAAGGACACTGAGTCCCTGAGTGCCCCGCTTGCTAGCACTGAATAGGAAAACAAACCTGCCCGGCCTTAACAGCATCTTAGCTTACGTCAGTGATGCAGAACATATTGCTTCAAATGCATACTCTTCTAGGGGTGCCATCCATCCACCCTGACAAGAAATAGAGCGTTCCCTCCCTTTATCATGTCTGAGAGAGAGGAATGTGTGAAGTAAAGCTAAATGTGTGAAATGCAAATACAAGTCACTACATTCTGGTAATACATTTCCTATATTGTCTAAGAGTATTGCAGGGCTCCAGCTCAGGGATGCTAATCTCCCCAACAGATGGCATGTCGCCCCTACCTACATAAAAAAGACACACTTCTGAAAAAGTGAAGAGGCAGGAGCAACATGAAGCGTGTGAGGGGGGCAGAGTGCCACCCCTCCTATTCACAGTGTTGCGTATCAGGGCTGGGCATCACAATGAAAGCTAAGGGAGTTCTATCCCAAGTGTTCTCTCAAAGGTACAGGCTGTAGGATTATTTTTTCTTTTTAAAATGAGAGATTCATGGGATTTTTTAATTGACAAAATATTTTTAAAATTAATGTTTGATTAAGTACAGGAGTAATACTATACTAGTATAATATAATGTGGAGATTTGCATTCACATGTTCTTTCCACACAAAAACATACATATATATATATATATATATATATATATATAAACATAAATTCTATATACAAGAAGAGTTTTCCACATTCAGGCAAGGCAGACACGCACAAGTATAGCTGTGTCACAACAGTTCTATTGGGATATCTTGTTTTGGGCCAACATGGCTATTTCTCAATAATAAACTAAGCCATAACAGAGCTCTGTTCTTACATGCACTGGGCATGGTGTCACTGCATCTATTTAAAATAAAAAAATCATGACTGACCTGAAACAGTCATAAAAACTTGAAGCTTATAAAAGGCTGAATCTGAACTAGCTGTCCTTTCTAGACATTCCCAGTTGATGACATTATTATAATTCCTTCTTTCTTCTCCAAAAGAATTTTAAAACACTATTGACTTCAGTACCATGGATCTTTACAAATACATTATGAGCCAACTGAGAAGACATTGCAGAAGAACAAGATTGCCTGGACTCCTTACTCAGGCAAGCTCATGTCTATTCAAAAAAATGCTTCATGAGGAGACACCAGCAACAAGTGGTAGCCATGTGGACATGGTCTATTCTTCTGGGAGTCACTAAGGTCTCTTTGGAAAATAGGTTTTCATGCATGAACAGGCCACCCTGAGAGTAGGAGCAGTATTGAGTTCATGTCTTATCCTGGGGTGCTGCAGCACCTGACACAGCCTGTGCTCCAGCTGGAGCCTGTCACGGTGCTGGGGCACCCGCAACACCCGTTCCCCTCTGCATTCCCCACTGCTGCATGGTAACTGCAAAACCCACTGTCCCTAAGTGATGGTGCTGCAGATTGCTACAAAGCCTTGTGGTAATTTGATATCTTTGTGGTATTTATACTGTCAGATTTATTTGAAATTGGTTGGTATAGTTGAAAAGTTCAAAAAGAGGAAAAGCAGCGAGTTAACAGATCTGTAGCATGAGTGTATAGATTGAGTTTCCTTAGGAAACCAAGCTTTAGTAGTACCACTGTGATCCCTGAAGAAATTGTGTGAGGATAACTTAATTATTTTAAAGTATTTGGGGATTCAAGAATTTTGCTGGTGGCAACTTGAGAAATGTCAATCATTTTTATCCAGTGGAAAATACTATATTTAGTTTGTGAGTGGAAAAAAAAAAAATGACACTGTCAGTGCTTTGAGACTTTTTTCTTCAATGTGTTTAAAATACTTAGTGCACAGAGGGACAAAAAATCCTGGTGCAACCTCTGCAATCTATAAAACTACTAGTAAGAAATAGCAAAGGTAATAGTCAGTCCCGATAGAAGCTCAGGGGGCCTTCTGACAGAGCTGACTTGATTCATTTTGCCACAGACTTGAGGAAAAGTTAGTGAGGTCTTTCTTACTATTTCTTACTGTGAACTGCAAGTATTATAGCCCCTGGCAATCTGCTTGTGATTTATTCTCTGCATAGGTGCAACTTGACCGATCCCAAATTTCCTTCCACAATATCATAGACATGCTAAATAAGTATAACACTAACTTTATTACTAAAAACTACCTTCCTAGTAGATGACTAGTAAACTACTATTTTGCTAGTCCAAAATGTGATCACTTTCTAAATTTCCCAAAGGGTGTTAATAAATATTGTTACCCTGCACTGGCCAGCTTGTAGCCTTTTGGATGCTGAGCTATAAAAGGAAGGCCCAAGAGTCAGGATATAGCCTCAGAAGTACAGTGAGGGTGGAAAAATGAATGCCAAATTCAAACCTTTATGATTATTTTGCCTCCAAGGTAAAATTAACAGGACAGGACACTGATCTTCCACATTTTTACTGACTTGTACCTGGTCTGCACTGCAGTTAACCTAGGAAAGAGTTGCACTGTCTTGGCTGGATTAGAGTGTTCTATCCCAAACGCTTATGTTTATAAACTAAACTTATCCTATTTTCATACATTAAGTTTATTCTTGAAATCCAATCAAAATGAAATCAAGGATAACATGGTGTCTTAGGCCACCTCAGAAAAATTAATCATCAGCATCATTTAAATTTGTATTTGCAGAATAATATGTGCTTATATTACACCTGGAGATATTTTCCATGAACTCTTGATAAAAGCTGGAAAACACCCATAAAGACTATTTCTGCTTCAAATATTGCACTAAATTCTAGATCTTCCTGACCGCTCTGGATTTACCAGATTAAAACCTGTGTAGCTGTCGCCTAACTCCTCCTGTAGGTATTTAATCCAAAACTCGGAGCCTCCAAACCTTCTTACAGCCACTGAGCAACACTGAAGATGTCTCCCAAAGTTTCACAATAGATTTTCTAGGCATGGAAAGGTCGCTTTCGGGGCAAAGGTGTAACCATCTATGTCCTACCAGGTTGAGAAGTAAAATGTGTAACACACTCAAAATCCACAAACTGATTTTTCTGCCTGTCCTATTTTGAAGAAAGATAAAAATCGTACTGAGGAAATTCTAGAGAGAAAACAATTTGCATATACCAACCTGCTTATGAGTCTCTTCTGCTGCTCCTAAAGGCCACCAGTGCCTCAGCTTGATCCAATTACTGCACTGTACAGCTTATCACACCGACCATTTTCTTTTTCTCCTTTTCTTCAGAGCTGAGCCTCGTTAAGGAGAAATATGACAGGTCCAGTCAGTGTTAAATCCAAACTCTCAGGTTAGTTCTGCCACCTTAGGTTGTGTGAACTTTCATTCAACACAAAAGTGGCTTCCTCATACTCATGCGCTTAAATGGATTTGTTCCATTTACAGTAGTTGCGCTTTGTCATGTTTTCCCCCAAATTTTGTCTCTAATAAAGATTAATATTCATGTGTTTGCATATATTCATATTTCCTTGAAATGCCCTTCAGCACTCTGGTAAAACACCAGGAAGATATTTTTCAATGGATTGAAAGGATCTCTGTGGTTTTTTTTTTTTCACTCTGTTACTCTGGAATGTCAGCAATATCAATGAAGTGATGCTTTGTGGTGGTTTAAGCCCTGCCGGGACCGGAGACCACGTTGCCATTGCCCCTCCCCCACCCTCAGCCGGTCAGGCTGGCAGTGAGGCACAAACCCCGGGTTAAAATAAAAAGAAATTTAATACAACAGTGTAATAAGCAATCTGAACAACAACAGTAGCAATGATAACAACAATAAACAGCAATAACAGTAAGCAGGACAAAAGATATACAGAGAAATACCGCAGTGGTTACGGAACAAGCCCGCCGTATGCTCCCCACCACCAAAACCACCAAGGAAAAAGTTTCTGCACTCCCGTGGCCCAGACCTGACGTCAGCATGGTATGAATAACCTGCCTGGAGATCCCTTCCCCCTCTCTCTCTTAACCCTATGCCAGCTGAACCAGGACATGCTTGAAGTGAAAATACAGCAGTATCCCATCTTTAAGCCTGAATCATTCAGAACAGGCAGAGGCCCTATTCCTTTAAATTCTTTCTGTCCTTTAATTTTAACTCTCTTGTACAGCTTCTCAGATATACAACAGGAAATAAGCTAGTTTTATTTCTCTATAAAAGCATTTAAGAAAAATGAGTAGTTTCTCTGGGTCAGAACATTTCCACTGTAACATTTCAACATAAACACACAGAAATAGCTTACATACTAATTTAATTCCTTGTTTAAGATGTAAAAACAAGACTTTCAAAAGCGATACACTTTTTATACTTCAAACCCCTCGTGAAGCCCCGTCACTCACTGCCTTGAAGGCAGCACTTGGGAGCTCCAGCCCTGCTCCCAGCCCACCACCCTGGCAGCACCCCATTGCTACTGCACGCCCCCTGTCTCTGCTCGGCAAGGGTTTTTCACCATCATTGCTTTTTATAGCCACCTCATGCATTCAATTGCCTCCCAGCTTTTCCTGGTTTCAGAGAGTTTCAGTTTTCTGTAGAAAAAACACTAACTGTTTTTAACTGAGCTTAAGATACGAAAAATCACAATTTTTCTGATGCTGAGATAACCATTTCTAAAACTCCTTTTAAGCTGAGAGCTCATTTAGCCCAGAGTGAGTAAGAAAAAAGCAAGGAGCTGTAGGAACTCAGCACCACTGAGCCTGACCCGCCAGGCAGGGGCTGAGCATGCGGCTGCCTTTGGGTACTGGTACCAATGCCTGAAAGAGCCTGGAAAGATCCCCTCTGGGTTCAGACCTGCAGCTCCAGCTGCCTCCCTTTAAACAGGCACAGGCAGGCAGCACATAGAAACACACCCCGCTCTGTAAGAGCCTTTCCTTAAACTCCAGTTTTGAGGAAGCTGAAACATAAAAGCACAATTTGCAGCACCACACAAGACAGGATCTAGCCACTCACCTTTGTGAGGAGGCTTGCAACGGCAGAGCAAGACACGGCTCACCTCAGGGAGGCTCAGCAGACTATCTGTCCTTTATGCTTATGAAAACCTTTCCCTCCAGAATGAGGTACAGAAGCTAAACTGGGTGCTGCTTTATCACTGGCACTGCTACTCAAGAACAAACACAACAACAGGAAAAAATAATAACTAAAAAAGAGGCTGAGCCTTTCTCACTCACTAATTTTAGTTTCAAAGGAAGAGGCTGAACAAACAAGCACCTGACAGCACAGGCGTTTTGGGATGCCAGCTCTCATGGGACCCCAGGGTACACACAGGTGACAGCTCTGTGCACACCATGCTGTGCTGCTGTCTGCGCGGCAGCCTCTCTCAAAACATTACCGTAACTTCCACAGTAGCCACTGCTTAATGAACCATGGTTTAATCCATTAATGGAGCTGAGCCAAAATGAGTAAAATCATGCTCAGGGCAAATTTGTCCATTTTCTGGTGTCTCTTGAACCTGAGCTGGGGTCGGGGGGGTGTGCGGGTGTGGACCAAAGCAGTTCTCCAACAGTGATGCAGCCTTGCTGGGGAAAAAAGAAAACAACACATTACAATCAGTAATTGCACAATCCTTTCAGGATGTGTTCAGCAATTTTCAAGGTGTGCTTCTCTGAAGTGCAGAGAACCTCTCCAAACACCACCCTTGTTGCTGGCTTCCTTCTAAAAAAATCAAAGCCAAAAAGCAATACTGAAGTGGTATCAACAACTGCACCCAGCCATGGTCTTACAGTTTATACATCCTGAGTAAACAGAAGGGTTCATCTGAGGAAAACCAGAAAACCCATCACTTTTTAGGGGCACTTCATTCACTTTTTTAAAAGG
The DNA here is from genome assembly GCF_003259725.1 of Athene cunicularia. NCBI lineage: Eukaryota > Metazoa > Chordata > Aves > Strigiformes > Strigidae > Athene > Athene cunicularia. Next base: position 20,038,899 of record NW_020799109.1, on the reverse strand, counting down.
AGATGGAAATGACATGCAGGCTATGTACCTTTTGCCCACCAATGACTTTTGCAAGGCAAGATACAGAAGCAAATCTCAGAGCAAGAAGGTGATGCTGCTTGGGAAGGGAACTGTGCTCATGTAAGGGGCTGATGATGCTTCTGGAGGTCCAGCTCTTGTCTTTCCTCTTGGGGTTGTGTTTGACAGCACCGGCCCCTCCACTTGCTACCTCTGTGCCAAAGCAGAGGTTCCCCAACTGCCCATGGCCAGCCTCTACCAGACTGCCCCCAAGAGCCTGCCTGCGCGGCTCAGCTGTCTCGCCTGATGTAAGAGCAATCACTATCGTGTCTGCGAGCTTGGTGTTCACAAAAGATGCAGTGTTGCTCCCTGACTCTTCACTGTACTTTATACAGGGATCATCTTCTCTGGAGACTTAAGACACTGCCTGATAGATGCCTTGTATTCCCAATATCAGGTACACCAGAGAACCCCACCAGTGAAGCAACGACATGGGCAATATCTTCAGCTTTGTCCACTGCTGGGATGCCTGAATGGAAGGAATTTCTGGGCAGTAAACAGCCTTTCTCTAAGTTACCACTGAGCTGATTTAATCTACGGCACAGCTGTTACACTGGCATTACCCCACGCTCAATGAATACATGGAGGACAGCACCTTCCTGAAGCCAACATGGCCACATGGTGTCTAAAAAAATAAATTAAATATGAATACAAATAAATAAATAATAAAAGCTTAGGATCCTGGGTTGGGCTGCCTCCACACACCCCAGCCTTGAGTGCTCCTCGTCACAAAGAACAGCAATGCCAGAAAGAGCTAAGGAGCTCATCATGAGTCAGCATGGGGCTGGACAAGGCTAAAATCTCTGGCAGAGCTCCAGTGATGGCAATCCAGCAAAATTTTCAATACAAATGGAAACACAATGCAGGAAGCCACAAAGCATTTGCATGAAAAGCCACCTTAGGTCTGCAGTGTTTATTAGGCTGGACTCCTGGACACAAGAAAACACTTATTTTTCGTCTGGACTGCAGCTAGCCCTAGAAACCACACAGGATGTTTTTGCAGAGCTCATGTAAGCAGTAAGTAGGTGTCACCTTGATTATCCAGTGTTACATATATATATATATCTTTGAGGAGGACAGGCTATTTTGCACCAGTAGTTCTCAAGATGCATAATTAGTGCAAAGAAATACAGGAAGAGGTGGAAAAGCATTTCCCATCTTTATTCTTATACAGATGAACTGTAACTATAATTCATGGAAAAAGACCTGTTTGTGTCCAGTTTGACAACTAGTTGGATCCCACTGATTCCTAGGCTGGGCAGTCCACAGCAGGGCCACCTTCACTGAAGCAGAGGTGAAAGGGGACTTAAAGGAGAGTGCTCCTGTGGGACCAAGGGCAAAGGTGGCCGAGCTGCTGTGCACCATGAGCTTGGGCTGGCGCGAACCACAGCGGGAACAGAGGAGCTGTGCAACTGGGAGCCCACCTGTGCCCACACCACCAACAGTCACACTGGTGCACAGGACTCAGGAAGATCTCCTCTCTTTAATAAGGCCTTGAAATTAGTTTCAAAAAGGCAAGAGGGGGATTATTAGACATCCTGCCAAAATGTGGGGAAAGAGGGCACAGTTCATATTGGCTCTTCACTTACATTAGTATGCTGGGAAGATGCAGAAAGGATTTAGAGCAGTTTGGCTTTGCGGGGATGAAGCCTAGATTTTGCTGTCATGGAATATTAAAGGATTTGGTTCGATGCTGCAGATGAAGATACAAGTGAGGTACCACGTTGCTCAGTCCCCACAGGATTGAGACACTTCTAAACATGACCAGAAGCAGGATTTCAGGTACCATGGGAGCTTCAGTGTCAGAAATACAGATGCCTACTAATTTAGGCCCATCAAGGGCTGAGCTCAGCGTGTATTTGGAGGAGCATGGTTTGAGAAACTGAGGTGCTCAAAGGGGGACTGAGGTGTGCAGGAAATTTGGCAGGACTTTTGCAAACTTCATCTTCGTTTAAATCACTTACCTAAAGCTCATTTTTAAGCTCAAACACTCCAGTTTCTCCCTGTGGTAAAATCTGAATGTCACAATAGTAAAAAAAAAAACAAAACCAAACAAACCAAAACCAACACACAAAGCCAAACAACCCAAACTAACAAAAGAAAAAAACAAGAACATCTTAATATATGAACTGTAAAACTGTGCATTCTACTTTTCCTAGGTGAAATCTGGGCATGTTGTGAATTTATATGTTCCACCCAGCCATGCAACAGAAGTGACAGCAGACATACCAAAACTCCAGCTCTGTGGTCTGGGTATTTGCAATCCAGCAGCAGCAGCAATCTGGAAGCAGGGCAGTGGCAGTAGAGACCATGCACCTGGGGACAAGTTTGCACCAGTGATGGTATTTAGAAATGTGCTTATTCGACAACTCTTTTCTGAATCTCCCTTCTGGTTCCTGCTTTGCTTCTTACCAGCGAGCCCAGTGCAGTCTGTGCCAGGACTGTGGTGCTGTGTATCGGTGCAGTGATCCCAGCAATGATCCTGTGAGGGCCAGAGCTCCCTGTGGAAGGCCAACTACCAGGGTGAGCATACTCTCTCTTGTTTCTCTACACAGCCTTTCACAGACTGAGTTGCTTCCCAAGCTGCTTATCTCCATTAACAACCTTGTACATGACTACAGGCTGCTGGGGGCAGAACTGTCACTGCTTTCCTGAAGAAACTAGTGCAAGGTGAGATTTTTTTTCTAGAAGAGAAATTTTGCCCCCTTTTGAGATTCCACTTCTACGTGAAAGTATGCTTAAGGTTGTGGAGACCATTAAGCAGTATCACAGGTTACCTTTTAGGAGGAGAGCATCATCCTTCTCTTACACTCCTTAGAAGACCTAAAATTACCATTGGCTGTTGTTTAGCAAGACAGAAAAGCTGTGTTTCATGGTGATGGACTGGACTACTCCACTGACTTTTACCTTGAGCAACAGGCTCCATGTATATCAGGACATAGTTTAAAGGGGATGATCATCTTTTTAATAGATCACATACTGAGTCACAAGCTACATATTCAACAGAAAATCAAGCTAATTGCTCACTTCTTCTAAGATATCCCTGAAGGATAATCGACCTCTGCAGAGCTGTTTCTTAGTTGGAAACTAAATAATTAAGCTAGAGAAATGCATTTCTCTTTCAAGTTTCTCTCTGTATTTTCTTTTATTCTTCATACCAAATACATCAGCACGAACATAAGCTATTGACTTTAATTAAAAATTAAAATTAGCTCTAGTTTTGTTTTGTTAAATCCACAGCTGAAAAACAAAAGAGACTGTCAAGATAAAAAAAGAAAACATTGCAACCTTCCTGCCAGTTCTCATCCCTACCCATTTATCCAGCAAATCATAAACATGCCATGCAGCATCTTCTGCTGCATGTAACTCAAGAGTCTTCAGCAGGATTTACCACACGTGGACTTCAGCTCCTAGCAGTAGCCGTGCAGAATATGAATAAAGAAATGGACAGTACCATAACATGATAGATTTGTGAAGCTCCCAAATTTGATAGGAATCTTCTTTATTAATTTAATCTATTACCGGCTAATTGCTTATGTACTGTAAATCTGCAAAGGTCAATTCTCAAAATCACCAAACAATAAGAAGGTATGAAACACTAACAAGTCCTAATACAATAAGAATGTTAATCAATAGTCCAAATGAAGCCTTGTATTGCCAATGATGCATGAAAATGTATTATTGTTAGGGACTACAAGCCTGGGTTTCACTGAACGCAATAAAAGCCATGTATTTTGAGAGAAATACACTATAAACAGCATCTGTAAATATCGACTGTACAATTAACTTTTTCAAAAGAGCATCTTTAAGGGATAAGCCATTTCACTGAAAAGCTACTTTCTTGCATAAAAAGTAAAAGGAAAAAGAGTGCTGATGCAATAAATACATACTTGGCAAAGGCCAACGCTGAACTATATGGATGTAACAGCAGAACATGTTTATATATATTAAATACTGCATTTTAAACGTAAGTAAATAAATATTTATATACATTAAACTGTCATAATCTTGCTTATAAACCTGCAGCCTTACTGCAGACAGAATCCTATAGCTACCCCATGCAGACATGCAGACAACTGGGCCAAGGGACAGCATTACTGCAGATGTTCACTGCTGTAGGAGGAAGCAGACTCTTCTGGAGGCTTGCTCCACTGTATTGCTTTATGTCCATTTAGAAAATTCCTGCCTTCCTGAGTTTCTAACTGGTTAGGATGAATGTTAAGGTATTTTGAACCATCTCTGAATTCTAAAAGGCTGTAGAACGGCCTTCTGTTTGTAGAGGCAATTTAGCTTTATTAAGCAGCATGACATAGACTAAGTGAGCTAAGATAAGCTTTGTACAGTGTGTTGCAGCAGTCATCATCAGCAGCAGAAGCCAATCAGTCTAGAACCTGATTACCGAGAGCTGCGCTGACATGCTGCAAGGAAAGGTGTTAAAAAACCCTCTTCTCACTTACTCATCTGCCAAGCTAGACACCCCATTTCACCTCTGGTATTATTGAAAGAATTTCTCATGGCAGCAGAGGTTTGGCAAACTATACTTCTCAGAAAATGTTTTTTTGTTTCTCTGTTTTCATTAAATCTCTTTGCCACACTGCCAATTGTGAAGGTCATTTCACTTGCATGGCATTGTTAGAATATATTTCACAAGCAGTGCAGTCAGCACTTACTATGAAATCTGTACTTCTTATTTTCCTGCTGGTAGGAAAATAGAATACTTAAAAGCAGTTGGGAATCTAAAGAGTTAGACCTGCTACAGGCAGGTCTTAAATTGCTATTATAAAAAGGTCTATTAGCAGGTTTGATCCAAGCAAGGAGGGTGTGCTAGTTTACTGTATTAGTCTGATTTCTTCCCAACTAAATTCTGCTCATGAATTTTAGAAGTATTGAATTAGAGGAATCTGGTTTTCAGGGCCAGACATAGATACTTGGAACAGTCATATAATAACGTACTCTTACGTTTTAGGCAGAAAAAAAGGAAGCATTATTCTTTCTGAACATTTCCTTCCTCTTTAAATCTTCAGATACTCTGCTTTCTCTAAGGTCATTGCATGAATTTAAGATACACCATTCTGGAAACTAAATTAGCCTTCATTTACTGGGAAGTTGAATGCAGCCAGACTAATGGTGGTGCAAATATAATTGGTTCCCAACATGTGTCAGTGTGTATACTCCTCAAGCCACGGAAAAGATGCATTATGGGACTAATTTTTAAATGTTAATGGATATTGGATGTTTGCCAGACACCCAGCTGTGCACAAAACATTGAGATGGTAAATAGCTCTTGATCTGTTTAGAAACAAATTATAATGGCTGTTTGGATTCCACATGACTGAAGGCATGGTAACCAGCACAGGCTCACAGACTGACCCTATTAACTGCACTAAGGGGAATGTGCCGATTTTAAAAATCAAAATAAGTGACATAAAATAAGGCTATTAAGATGCCATTTAAATTATTTTAGATTAATATTAAACAAACAAAATCCCAACAACCACCCATAGCACCTGTTACCATTGCCTACACGAGCTAACTTATTTGAAGGAGTTCTTTGCTATGTTTCTTTGGTAGGAGGTCAAAATGCTTTCATCACTCAATTAATTTGATTCTAAAGCTGAGATCTGAGTGAAAATTTTACCAGCACTTATAGAATAAAATCTCTCCTGCTGCACATCAGCAAAGGGTCTCACTGAGATGCACCAGGGAACAAGACCTCTTTGCATTTGATGTGTAGTTCTCATAATTTTGATTTAAGCTCTGTGAATATCAGTATTTGCAGGAAATTCTCCACTTGAAATGTCTTAATACTTGTATTCATTTGGTCAGCAAAGCCCAACAGGGAATCTTTAATCAGCTGGATTAGGTGCTTTTGATTATTATACTGTGGCATTAGCAGAAAGCATCATTTCACAAGTGAAAAGCGTACTAATTGTCAGCAACACAGGAGAGCTCTATTCCATAAGGCTGTGTGTTCAGCAGTTTGAGACCCCTTTTCACAAATAAATAATACAGTCACAATGTATATTCAGGAAGTATTCCCCTCTAGGATTTTACTGTTTGGGTTTGAAAAATTCTGGAAAAAAGCTTTCAAGTCTAGGACATAATCAGTCCATTTATGATACCAAAGTTTCTCCATAAAACCCCACCAAAAATGGTATGTAATCCCAAGCAGAAGAACACAGTGTCATTGAACGAACAGGGAATGACTCAAGACTGCCTAAGAGCTGACTGTGCAATGACATTAAATCATAGCCTGTCAATAACGCAAAATTACTTTGCAGTTAAAGCTTTGTACCTTGAATTTGTGCTTCTTAGCATCTATTCTGTAGGCTGTTTTTTAACTGGGTGCTTTCTGCTAACTGTGGTACCTTATATAGCTCATTCTGTATGATCTGAAATACACTAATACATGAGGAAAGGAAGCCTGAAAGTCACTTTTCTGTTTTCTTCTAACTTAAGTTTCTCTTTCTGAAAAGAATGTTGCTCTCACCAAATGTAGAGCATCTACAAAAATAAAAGCATCCTGACCATTAGGTTATATGTGCAATTCTAAGAAGCACCACCAAAACATGTCAAAGGAGGATATTTTTTCCCTGACAGCTCAAGAGTCTTGATCCATTCTTACAGAGTAAGTATAGATCTTGGGGAAATTTTTTCCTTACTGTCGATTTCAAGTGCTAAAACAATATAACAAATGAAAAAAACCCTTCCTCAACCCTACGAACTTGATTGACAAGCCATGAGATGAAGTCTGGCCCCAGAGAGTCATGTCTGAGGCTTGCTGCCACCCCATTGTGGGCAAGAGGGCATCGCTGCCATCCTCATCCTCGGGCACATTATTTCAGTGACATCAGAACACCCACAGCAGAGGAGCCTTGCTCTCACCACAGTCCAGGCACTTACGGGCTCAGAACCACATGAACAACTTTACCTCCACTCTGCCAGCAAAATATGAGAAAGTCAGCACTGTCTACAGCTACAGGAATACTGGAAAAGAATCAGGGTTTGGATATATGAGCATTGGCAGTGAATTGGGCTCAGAAAAGAGAAGATGAGGTGGCAACTGGATCTCCTCTGAGTTTTAGGAGGGAGGATTTTATGCCTTTGATGCTGCACGGTGGAGAAATGCTGTGCTGCCAGCTCATGCTTCCTCTGCTGTTGTCAATAAGCAAATCACAACCAGCTGATGCCCCACAAGAGCAAAAAGGGTGAAAACAAGCTGGCTGGTGGTCTAGAAAGAGCGTGTCTATAGCCACATGCACGTCACACCTTCATAATGTTGTAGTATATTGTCCCAGCTACAAGCAGACAAACACCTGGTAACAACTCTTTCCTAGTAAATCACTGGTTCAACATCAGGATTCAAACAGCATGACTACTTCAAGGACCAAGCTATGCCTTCAGTTATGTTAGCATAATCTGAAATAATTCCACTAAGACGGGAGAATTCATTCTTAATTTTCAAAAGCAAATGAGAACAGAGTCTGGTCAACAGCATTCAGGGTTTGAACAACCTACATCCAAAATGTGTTTTCACAGATGGAGAGTAATTTCATTAGAGTACTCTGCAAAATCTTTCACTTGCATAACTTGTTTCCATTTCTTTTTAGTGTAATGAGATTTCATGATAAAAGCCAAATACAATCTAGTATAGCAAAAGTGCATGTTACGCTGATCCTAATAAGCCCAATGAAAATCAATAATGCTGCTAGTTTCCCTGAAATCAGCCTACATAAGCTCCAAGCACCGTGTTCTGCCTAAAGCAGAGTATTAGCAGCTTACATAAAACAGATATTTCCGAGTAGAAAATCTGAAAACAACCACACTTGAGGAAAAAAAATAGTTACAAAAACCACCCAAAAAATCAGAGATAGTTGCCTCCTGTCCTTAAACTGTGGATAAAAGATCAGTTCCCTTTTCATCCAGTTGCTAGCTGCTATCAAACCGCGGTGCAGACTGCAGCCTGCACGAGGGCGAGTCGCCAGGCCCTGGCTTCTTTGTCCCCTGCAAAAGGATGACAACATCGTCCACCCATTTGCTGAACAAGGATGAGAAATTTTGATCTGAGAGCAGAAGCCCCATTTTCCTTGGCATAAAAACGAGCATTATAATAGAACTGGAAAAAAAATGTAAGCACACAGTATCAAGAAGCAGTATTAAAAATTCAGGCAACCTGCAGCAATCAACTTTGAAAAGATGCATGTACTGTCTATCATATTTCACTCCTTTTGCTTGTAGCTTGCCCTGCATTCAGTAATGGGAAATCCTGAGTTAAGAGGGGAGGAGAGGGCAGATCTGAAAGCAGACAAGAATGCACAAATGTCAGAAGACGGAAACAGACAGTTCATATATACGTTTAGTCATATACAGTAGATCTGAGAGCAATACCCATCATTATGTAGACTTTTATACTGCATGTATTTCAAATAAAATCCTTCTTTGAAGTTTGCCTCTTCTTAAATAAGCTAATAAATGTAGGAAGCTTAAAATACAATTTCCATTGCATTAGTAAGCTAGTTTTTCTTCACATAAGAAAATGTTTCTCTGTAATGATCTACCTTATGAATGACCTGGGGAAATAATTTCAGGTTTCTTTAAAATGCAACCATTTGTTTCTTATTGGCGAGTTCAATTTCACTAAAAGTTATGGAGTGAACAGCAATAGCCTATTTGCAATATTGGATAGCCAAAGGTGCATAATTATTTCTAGTTTGCTATTAAAACAATATTTAAATGATTCAGCATGCAGTTGCTTTTTTATTTTTTTAATGATGTACTATTAACAGGTTGACAGATTTGCAAAAGTGAGGCATTTTATGAATTTTTTGAATTAGGAAATTCTTACAGAAGCAAATGTAAGCATGAGCTTTTATTTTTATGTAATGTTTGCATTAGAAAGTCTTCCCTCAGGACAAGAATATATTGAATTTCTGCAAGTGTATAACTTCATGTAAGTAGCATATATTTGTATTTATTTACCAAATATAAGTAGGGTAATTCTGAATAAAATGATTGCATATACAGATCACACATATGTAGCACGTACATTGCAGAGGTACTTCTCCCTTTGACAGGGGGATGGGGCATGGCTCATTCTGCCTAGTTCAGAGGTTGTAACAGCTTATGCCTGTACATCACAGGTGTACAGTACTGTTGCTATGGAGACTGGCTCAAATGAGCAGGAAATTTCATTTTGATAAAGTTCTATTCTTGGGCAGAGGAAGAAGGCTCTATATTCAGCATCACATAGGGCATTTATTAATGTTTGAAACATGTTCTGTAAATAACAACAGACTTGAAAAGCGACTTGCATTTTCCCCTTGTGGTATTAAACTCTGTAAATAACACCTTGGAAGGGGGTGGTGCAGTTGGGAACATCCCTGTATCACAGACCCGCTCTCTTCCCTGCGGAGAGCGCGGCTGGCCGAGCCGCTGGCAGCACCACCCGCGTGAGGGGCAGCGGCACCCGGGCGCACACCAGCCAGACCCGGCACTGCCTGGCCAAGCTGCTCCAAGAAGCGGTAGCACACTGCTGGCCAGAAACACTGCGAGGCTTTGTTCAGCTGAAATGTGGAAAATCAATTTCAGGTGAAATGTTTTGCTAATTTGAACTTATGTAAAAAGTTCGTACTTGTTAATCAAAAGAATCAATCTTCTTTAGATGGAAGATCTTTGTGAGGCAATCAATCAAAACAATGTTTTGAAAACAGTGAAATGAAATATTTTCACTTTTTCCAGCTCCCCACATACCAGGATTTATCAACTTTATCAATTCACTGAAGCTGACAGAAATTTGCTAGGCAATTCCACAGACCAGAACCTGCATTTTTCAGGGGAAAAAGGATTTGACTGAAAGCTGCCACCCAGCCGGCTCTCCACACTAACAACAAAGAAAAGACAATAATCACCAGGCCTGGAGAGCACCTGAAGTAGTTACCTCTCGGAAACATAGAATGGTTTGGTTTGGAAGGGACCTTAAAGGTCATCTAGTTCCAACCCCTCTTCTCTTTCTTTAACCCCCAGCTCTCAGTAGCACGTCCTGCCCTCCAGAGACATTGCACAGCGGGCTTCTAGCCAGGGGGCAAATGGCCACCGCTTTCCGAGCCTACCAGAGCCTCGCTACCCTTCCCAAACTGATGTGTATGCCACCTACAGAAGGGACAATATCTACTGTTTATGGGACATGTCACCAGGAGGATTAAAGCAAGAGTCAGGGACCAACCAGGAGACTGGAGGGGGCACAGGGCTGCAGGCGGCAGGGTAGCCCATTGCCACAGGCTGGGGGCCACAGGGGTCTCAGTGAGGAGCAGGCGGTGGGAAGCAAGAGACCAGATCTACTCCACAGTCAAAATCTCAGGAGGAGAAAAGTTCTTAGCACATTTGGCAAACAAAGCCCAGGAGGTATCTTCGGGTTTGGTTTTTTTTTGTTTGTTTCTTTTGTTTGTTTGTTTGGGTTGTTGGGGGGTGTTAAGTCTTGGTATTTTAAGGCTCCTAGCTATTTACTTCTAGCAGCCTTATGCAAACAGATATTATACTAAGACCTTTTTTGGATCATGGGAAGTTTTTCTGCACTTTGTAATAAAAATCATTTAAACAGTAAATGTTTAAAAGTAAATCCCAGATGTTGTGAAAGTCTTGGAAAATACAGAATATTAAAATCCATTTACCTGAAAAACACCTTTCTTTAATCTAACTAGTGTTACACTCAGGAAAGCCATGGCGAAATCAATTCTGCTTCTGGCATATATTAAGCACTAGTCATTGCTGGGAAGGCCTGTCGGCAAAACTGAGCCCTTAGCTATCATGTGTCTTTTTCTAAACTGTACCTTAACTTCCATAAATAACCGATGAGATGGAATCTTCTTTCGCACCTCAGTAGTGAGCTCTTTTATTATAAGAAAAATCTATTTTGTGCCATAATAATATCACTTGCCACAATAAAATAAGAGGATTTGCTTCTCCCCCATCCCCTCCTCAGCCAAGCACCTAGACTGCCGTAAGATAAAGAAAAGCCAAAGAAAATGAAAAATATCAATAAAGTTACACTGGTAAATTGAAATACTTACTATCTTGAGGAGAAAACCTGTTATTAAAATAAAAATACCTGAGATAGTGTCAGGCAATGTGACAATGAAGATGTCATTACTAAATAGGACTCTTTGGTCCCTTAGCTGTCAATAATTAATACATTATTTACACTTGCACGTTCTCATTTCCCAGCTTTCAAGATTTCATTTACACTCTGATCCTTTGCTTAGCAGCAAATTTAACATCATTGTGACCTTCTTCTGCCTGACACTATACACCTATCAAGCAGAGAAAGAGAATAGCATCTAATATGTGCATTTATTAAAGCAGAAAGCTTCAGTTACTGGAAGAAGTGACAAACGCCAGTGTTTGCCACAATAAACTAAGAGAAACAAATTGCTCCCAAAGAAAAATCAATTAAGAGGCCTTCTTAATAATACCATTTGTAGGAGCCTCAGCATTTGCATGTTTTAGGGAAATGTAGCTGAAATGTTTCTAATTAAAACCCAAAGGAATTAGCAAACTTATGAAAGCCATACCACAAACTGCAGACAACCTTATGTTAAAGATACACCATTTTGACTATCTGAAATTAAAATATTCTGTTAGGTTGAAATGGCATTTTTCTCATGATGGTGAGGAGATGCACCATTATATATTCCTAGGAGAAACAATGTCAGATGGTCATATGAGATGTAAATTGCCGTTACATCACAGTGTACATAAATGTACATATTTATTTAGTATAAGAATATGCAAACTATCAGCATAAAATTTAACATATGTTAAAACTGTGCTGTAAGTAAGGATTGCCAGAACATAGCTGACTGGGGTAATCCTTTTGAAGTCAGTGCCAAGTTTCATGTTGGAGTTAATTTTTCTGTTTCAAAAAGCAAGTATTCAGGACCTATTCTGGCACACTGGGGACAGACACTGGATGATCTTGATTGGGGAAAACCACAGAAATTTGGAGTTTGGGCTCTCAGGGAATTTTTCTGTTGGCTTCAGAGGATTTTGAAGCATGTCCTCAGTGCAATCAGAAACTATTAGGAATAAGGAGCAAAAATAATCCTACTCCAAAGGAAGAGCAGAGAAAAGGAGATAACCCAGAGATGCTTTTCCACATGCAGGCATTCTACCGAATCATTAAATTAAATCCCAGAGAAATTACTTTGTCATTTTTTAGTTGTGTGGAACTTATGATCATCATTTAGAAGACCCTTTTTGAAGTCCCTAAAAGTCTAAAGCCCTGATCTTAATTTCTTGTAACTTTGCAGAAAGGGGCTGTATTCTCTTAGCCAAGCAGGTTGCTTCCTCCAGCTGGAGTCTGCCTATGCTGCAAAAACAACAGGGTTGCATTAGGCAAAAGAGATGGTTTCTACAGCGTGACAGTGTCAGGGTTAACCATACCACTCTCTTGGTCTCTCCAAGGACCTCTGCTGAGTGACTGCCGCAGTTCTCGCACTTCTCTGTGGTGGGGATAGCAGCCTTGTTAATTGTATAGTCCTGGCTGGGTTTGGCACTTTCTGAAATTTTATCTCAGGACCTCTAATCAGAGGGAAAACACAGACACACTGGACAGCTTCTACAAAATTCGGTACCATCTGCCTGACCAAAAGGAGCACACCAGCTAGGAAGAAGTGTTGAAGTGATGTGAATATGTTGTCTTAGCTAAGGCCAGGCTTTCTCACTGTGTTCAGGCACTGTGGACTTGGAAATCTATCTGAGACTAGCTTAAACCTCAGTTCACCTATTCACAAACCACACAACAACCAGGTCAACAGTGCCATAAAACGATTGCAGTGATAACCAGCTTCCACTTCCTTCTTGTATAGCCAGCACTCAGGTGTCATTGTCAAAGCTATGTAAATCAGGGATATCTGCATTAAAGACATTACTACAACCACTCCAGAGTTAATATCTCATTAATTGATTTGCTATTGCATGTCATACTGACTCCAGTTTCTACAGCTCTGCCACTTCATCATCAGCTGGTGATCCCTAGCTGGCACTGGATTGGGCACATGTTGTTATTGCACCCTTGGTGCTTGCTGCATCCTACTGTCCCTCTCCTTCCAACCAGCTTTACAACAACTAATTGCTACAATGCCATAAAATTTAGTTAATATTCAACAAAAGGCAGTTCATGCATTATTTTGCACTCTGAGAAATTAGTATCATTCGCTGCAAATAAAAATTTCCAGGATTAATTCTTTCATGCCAGTTCTTAGCCAGGAGCACAATATATTGGTTGAACTGCGTTTTCTTGTTAGCAATAGAGATTTTACAGCAGAAGCCCTGGCACAATCTTTATGACGGAGGAGCAAACAGTATTGCATCCACTCTGCCATAAAAAGTAATCATTTCTGGAAGACTCTAACACAGTAAAAATTCCAGGCTGTGGACTGGATTCAAATTGGTGAATGCCCAAAATGTGTCCAAATGCCACCCAGTTGCAAGAAGATCTGTTCTGAATTCCTGAGCTATTATGGGAATATAGTGTTTATGAGACATGCTGGATTGATGGCATCTGCATGCAAATTTTTTTTCGCTTGCCATACAACAAGTACACATGGAAATCAGAGTGTAAATTTCCCTCTGCTGTCCGTTTCTGTAAATCACTCCTTGACAAGCCAGCTTTATTTAACGGGTTAAGAAAAGGGGTTGTGCTCTCATTACACTTGTTCTTAATTTCTATTTGCTCTCATTTTATCATTAACAGAAATATTTGTTAATAGAAATTAAGAGTTTTGCCATATGAATAATTCAGAAGAAATTTTGTTCATTCATGGACTACGAGGGGAAAGTCCAGCTCTTCTTTCATCACTATGCACCCCCATGACTACTGATGGCTTTGTTTTCCCAAATGCCGACCTAAAAATCAGCCAGGCAAGAAAGGATCTGGCAGACTCCATCATTAACTAGCAAGCTCCTTTGTCTTTCATCTTTCCTGCCAGAACATTAAACATGCCTAAAGTTTGGTAGGAAAAAATCAGATGCAATGTTTACTTCCAACTTGCACTGCCTTCACAGGTCGCTTTGCATCTCACACCCCTCTTGGCTCTCCCCACCGGGATGGCAAGGGCAGGGTGAGTGCTGGCGCATCCTGTGTACTGAAGACTGATGCCAGTGGAAAAGGGCAGTCTTGTGGGTCTAACACAAGGATTGTTGCTCCAAAGAGTGAGCTGAACACAGCTGACTCCTCAACTTCTTAGGCTCAAAAATAGGAGATAATACCCCAGATGCTTTTGAGGACGCAGGTCTCACTAGTTGTGTTTCTGTTTCATAACATGGGCATACTACACACCACAGGTGACTTCATACATCATTTGGAGGAGAAATTTCATTAATGCCTGAAGTACTAAAGAGCGATTGGTAGAAAACCTGGCTGAATGGACTAAAAGAAAGAGCTAGATAAAACAAGGAAGAAAAGACACCATTGATGAAAACAGAAAGACTAAGGAAACAAAAGCAGGACTAGCAGGGAGAGAGCAGGGGGCACCCAACACTGGGGCAGAAAGCTACCTCGGCATCGCTCTGAGCCCTGCTCGTACCCCCTGCAGCCGGTAGCTCCAGAGCAGCGGCTCCAAACACGGCTGTGCTGGCCTGGCTCCTGGGCTGAAGGCGGCCAGTGTGGAGCCTGCTCGGCTACACACAGGGCCATTTTCTGCTCCTGTTCCCACAGGCTACACATATGCACACTCATGCTGGCTGCAAAACCAAATATTATAAAGGGAATGTGGCACAAAAGCACTGCAATGAAGTGCACACATACATATATGTGAGCTTACAAATTTAGCTAAGCAGAGATATAAACAGATCTAACTAGAGGAAAGGTCTATTAATGCTCTTGGCCAAATTACAGGCTTTTTGCTTTTTTTTTTTTTTTTAAACATATTTTGTCTTGAAGATAAGAGGAGACAGAAGCAGCCTTGGTTTTATATGGTCAGGCTTGCTGGTTTTGATTGTTTTGGAGCATGGCTGCTGATACATTACGGAAATACAGTTTGGCAGTGTCAGCCCATGCTGCGTGCTGGTCTGTTGTCTGGGGTTGGGTATGGATAAGGATCACAATGCAAAATGTGAACTGTGTGTAAAACCCCAGTAACTTATCTCCAGAAGAGGAGTTTATGTAAATTACCATTAAAGCCTTTACTCTTGTTTGCTGATAACTTTATAGACATTAGCATCAAGGTAGCAATCAGGATTCATCAGCTTTACTTTTTTATAACCTGTTAGTCTCTGATAAGTTCTCTCTTCAAGTGACATACTGTAACATTGGGCAGTATTAAATGATATGCACAAATAAGTACCTAATGGTAGATTTAAAGATGTTGAAGCAGTCCAAGTTCTTTCATTTTCCTGATTATAATAGCATTTGCATAATGTATGAATTCAAACATTATTGCTGTTAAATAATGCATAAATATTCTCCCATGCTGAAATGCATCTATTTTCTCTCCATGAATTATTTTGAATGTATCATTCAGTTGTTTTTCTATTTAAAAATGTAGTTAGAACTCTGCATATATCAGTATTATGACTGGAAGAAGTATCATCACAAGTAGTTGGCTAACGCTCCAAACTGTAAATGAAGTATACATTATTAAATGGGCCATCTCCTTCCTTCTTCAGAAAGCATTATCACCAGAATACAATATTTAGTATTTCTAAAATGTCAGAAAGAAATGCAGGTACATATTTGATTATCTGGCAGGTCTTAGGAAAGAAAAACCCAACATTTTGCTCCCCGAACTGAAAGGGAATATGAACATGGTCATATATAAAGAGAGATAAATCCCTAAGAGGTGACTCTGTGAGTTCTTGAATAGTTCTTTGTGAAACTAAGCACCATCAACACTTATTGACTTCCAATCTCATATCCCCCAGATGATGGATCCTTTTATTTATATTTGATTTTATAAAATGTGCCATCCAGCAAACTCTTAGATAAATTCTGCCCACACTGTCACAGAAGTCAGTTACGTCAATGACAGATGACAGGATGAATAAAAGGACTTCAGGATTTAAGTATCTAAACTTGAGCACAAAAAAATTTTAACTCAGTGCATGACATTTAACAATAAAAATGTCAAAACGAAAATAACATAAAATGCATGTCCCTCTTGGGTCTATATTCCAGCTGAAATGGTCAAAGAAGGTAAAGAATTTAATAAACCCCCAAGGACTCAAAATACCTTCTATATATGCCTACTTAGAAATGTGCAATGTACAGATTTGCCTGCTTTGCCTTACTATCTTTTTCCCTGGCTCATGCCACTGCAACATCTTTGTTATGAAATATCCACTTTTTGCCATTTCAGTGTTTAAAGTCAGATTTAAGTATTGACTTCTAATTGTATTGCCTTTCTCTTTTCCCCCTCTAAAACTGATAAGGTGGTTTTTTTTAATTACTTTTTAGTTACCATGTAGACATGACTTAGTGTTTCAATTTGGACTCTAACTTGCTGGATTCTCGTCTCGGTCAATTTTCCATTTGGTGAAGGTAGGAAATAATCAAGTCTCCAATAAACATCATCTTTTTTTTAAAGTGTGTCATCTTTTATGATTTGTCATTATAATACTAGAATGTGTCTGCTCCATCAGTGCCATAACCATTACTTTACCCATATAAACCCACACACCTATATATACATCTGTACAAAGAAAATATTTACTCTGCCAAATAGATTTTCTGTCACTGCTCCTCCATTTTTTTTCCTTTACCGCTGTTGATGGTATAGTGGAAATGCACTTTTAAAACCTAATAAGCTGATCCAGAGGTAAAATGAACATATTTGGCTTACACTTATTTAAAGTGAGTCTGCATAAAATGAGGAACATTCTGAAATAGATTTGATCAACTTGAGCTATTGCAAAAAAAGCACATAAAAAGCCATCTCTTAAATTTAATAAACTTGTTAACCCAGATAAAATGGACTGTGAAAATTCATGTTGGTTTCTAATGCACGGACACCCGG
>NW_020799109.1:19984473-20021783 GCF_003259725.1 Athene cunicularia | reverse complement strand
GGGGGGGGCAGGGGGGGAAGGAAAGAAAAGTTGCTGCACAAATGTTTTACCATTAATAAAGCCCTTGATTTACAAGACTGACTGTTACTTCACAGATTGGACCACGGAGCAGTGAACATATAGTTAGAAATACTGCAATTTTATTCAGCTATTACAATTTCTGTAGCTGAGCTGTGATAGGGAAAGATCCCATCTGTAAAAACTTCATAATACGCACCCAGACACTGCCTAGCGAGAATTAACTCTTCCTTTCCCTTTAGGTTTGAGGTATTTTCTTTTTGAAGGGTCAGGGTTTTTCAAACCACTTCACACCTGCATCCTCAGTACAGCAGCACTGTCCTGCGGGCAGCTCTCAGGTAGCTGAACATCTGGTTAACTTTACTCAGACCAACAAGCACCACACACTTCAGGCTGAGTTTTCAAATCCAGTTAATAAATCTGAGTTACTTTCTCTTGGGAAGAAACATCTGTAAGACACAGCTAAACTGGAAAACTGGAATACCTTTTTTTTCTTTTTTCTTTTTTTTTTTTTTTTTTTCACCTGTTTGAACCAATGTAATCATGCAGAATCCCAATGTACAATTAGCAAAAGGTTGAAGAGCCTACAGCAAAGCCACCCTATGTGGTGTTTGCTGTACTTCAGCAATTTTCACAAGTCATAAAGAAAGGACAAAGACAGATGGAAAGAAAACCACTCTAATAAAAACCACCTTTGTTTAATTCACAAATGAATTAATGAAGTATGAAACTGACCTTATCTCATTGTGGGCTTGCTGTCAGGAGCTGAGGTGTGTAGTTCAGAGGAGTGACAAAAAAGAGCGGTGGTGTACATTTGAAACGCTACTTCCCATGGGTCCCATGCTTTGATTTTTGCCTATAATACTGATAACAAGTGACAGTAGTTGGATAAAACAATCAAAATCGGAGTTGAAGAGCTTATAAACCTCCTGACACTTCAATAAACCACAAGCCAATACAAACCTGTAAAAAAACTCAAAACACATATCCATTTTGACTCTGAGTGGCCACATGGAGCAGAACTAACGTGTTCAGAAGGCTAGAAGTTACCTCCTGATATCTTTTACTCTTATCTCATAAATTTTAAATAAAAACTAAATTTTAAATTCTAAATGGAGAAGTAAAATATTTTATAATCTTTTAGCCAGTTGCTACCAGTTCTCAAGAACAGCTTTATGTCTGCTGTTAAATGTCTACAAATCAATATGTAATATTTTGGAAGATGAAGTCTTAAGTATCCATCTCCCCTTTAAGGATTAAACCCACTTTCAGTGAAAATACAACCATTTGCTGGCTGATGGATTGACTGCTGCTTATTAGCACATCTTTTTCTGTAGGTCAGAGAGAAAGGCTTCCAATCACATTTCTTGTTTGCTAGTGTACATTTCACCTGATTTATCCATTTATAAGTTGATTACAGCTGGTTTTTAAAACTCCTGCCATAGTCAGTGGCACCTCCAAGCACACACTGCATCATGTCAGACTTAAACCCCTGCCCTGGTCAGAGCTGCCTGCTTCTCCCCATAGGCAACGGGGAGCACGGACAACTAGCCTAAACTACGTGACCAACATATAGACAGCAAACACTAAGTGAGAGATAAACAGCTAAGTTATGAAACCACAGCCAACTGAAAATAAATGTGAACATTAGAGAATGATATTCCTCAAATTTTTAATTTGAAGTCTAGACAGATCTTATTGCAGAATGTATTTTTCTCATTTGCAAGTACAACAGTTAAATGTGTGCTAAATTTATGTAGGAAATTCTGAGGAAGGCCAGATTTTCAGATATTTGGGCAACTAAGAATTCTGATGACTCAATGTTCAACCATTACGGGACTTCAAAATTTTTCTCTAAGCGCTCTAGGAAGAGATTCACTCATCTTCTATTTAACGGAGGTTGAAAGAAAGCAAAAGCACAGAATCCAGCAGTCTGGATCTGAATTATTTGAAAGTGAGTTACACATCAAACTCTTCTACTTTTGATACCCACTTTCCAGTTTAGTATCTCCAGACGTGGATTTTTAGCAGAGGACAGAAATGAAGTCCAATGAAACTAATATGAACTTTTTAGCTAATTTCAGTGGATCCTGGATAAGCCTCAGGAGCACAAAATCATTGCAAAACTTAAAATACATATACTCCAATTAAGTGGAGATTTTGACATGGGAACTATCTGTTCAAATAGAGCTGACAAAAACAAATGGATTTTTCTAATAGATGTTTCTATTTTAGAAAGCCGCTTTTCTTCTTTGTTGCACTTGAGCTTGCACTGAAGTCCTGGATTGAATATGTGGCATCACATCTGGCAAGTGATTCTGGGGTCACAGGCATAAGAGTCATAACTTCATTGCAGAAGATGAGTACAAAATAAGAAAGCATTATTTTAAAATCAAAGAAAAATATCTTTTGTCAGTATAATACTGAAAATAAAAAGTCTTTGTAAATTTAAAGGTTTAATATAAATGTAATTATTTTGTTTTCAAAAGCCTATATAAAGCATGCTGTATCAGACCAAAGGTTTATTAATACAGCATTCCTCCTCTGATAGTGGTCCATATTTGATGCTTACTAAAAGAGTTTAAGGATTTAAAAAAAAAAAAACAAAAAAAGACTACAGTACCTCTTTGCTGTTAAACACTCCAGGGCCCGGCAATCAGCACTTTCCCCTTAGAGTATATATTTCTTACACTAATATTGAGAAATGTAA
This sequence comes from Athene cunicularia, assembly GCF_003259725.1. Lineage (NCBI taxonomy): Eukaryota > Metazoa > Chordata > Aves > Strigiformes > Strigidae > Athene > Athene cunicularia. The sequence goes on along the minus strand of NW_020799109.1, from coordinate 20,019,055 downwards.
GAAGCTGCACTATTTGCATATCCAGCATCTCTGTTGTCAAACCACTTAATGTTCAGGTAAAAAAAAAAAAAAACCACAAAACAACACAATACCAGGGAGGTCACAGTATTCAGTTTCATATCCCACTAAATCAAGTGCAGGTCTTCTCGTGTCAACACATGTGTGTGTGTGAACACGTACTCTTCTGAAGCAACAATGATGGGCACAATTATTTCTTCTTATCTGAAGACTTAATGAAGAGTCTAGGTCTAAGAAAAGGTGCCAGTACAAGTCAGGTTAGTGACATGGGCAAACCTTAATCCCAATACAGAATTTGAATCTTTAGGGTATAAAGAAGCAGAATCACCTCTGTTACTGCAATCTGATTTTGCCCAGAGTTGCCCAAGGAATACACTAACACTCTGGCTCTGTCTTGTTTTGAGCTATATATATTTATAGTGGAAATCTCTTTTATAAATGACACAATGCCCATCAGGGAACCTTGATTTCAGGTAAGAGTTGTTTCAGGTAATGTTATGAGTCGAGATTTGCCCTTAACCACACACTTAATTCAGTTTATAGATGGGGGATTACTCATGCAATGCTAAACAATGTACTTACTTTATACTTCCCATGAGAGCCTCCCTTCAGACTGCCCTTCCAAATGACCAAGACTTTGATATATGAATGTGTGACTTTATGTGGTTAATAGCTCTGTCTTCTCCCTTCCCTCTAAGCAGACTACTTCCCATTCCCATCAAAACAGTACTTTAGCTTCAAACTTACTTTAAAAAAAAAAAAAAAATCCCAACTCAGGGCACTAATTCAATCTTGCAACGTAAACACACAGGTGATATTCTTCATGGTAGCATGGCTACAGCAGGCAGCTGCCCTGCATGCACCACCCAGGTGCAGCTCCCAGCCAACTTCTTCAAAGTGGGCCTGCTCCCCTGACATACCTTTTGGCAACCTTGGTCCCCGCTGCCCACTCCTCTGTGCCATGTGGAAAGCATTCCCTGGCTGTAAGCAGCTGCCTGCAGAAACTGCTGCTGCTCTGCAACAAGCGTGAGGCCATGAGATGGGATGGGGCCCACAGCACCTGGGAAGAGCCCAGAGGCAGGCAGTTACTCTAGACCAGCTGGTATGGGGCATCCTGGCACCCCTTGAAATGATGACCACTTCGCAAGGTCTTTCCATAATCAAAAAGCATCTGAGAAATCTCACAGGGAAGGAAAAGGGGAAAACGGAGCCTTCAGGGTGTCATGCCTTCAAAGAAACCAGCACAGAGCAGCCTGGCAGTCTTTCTAGTGCAGGGAGGGTTTCCCTAGCAGTACTGTGATGCACACACCTTTAAATCTCCAGTCAGCTATTTTTATGGTGGCTTTAGACAAATGTCGATGGTATTGAGGATGCAACTCTTTAGCAGCCGTTATTTCTTTGAACAGTTTTGGTGAAGCGGCATCTTTTCACTCTTTCTTATTTCATACCTGTGAGAATTTCATTTCGTTATTCAATGACAATCGCAGGCAACAGCTATCAGTGTGGCTCTGTTGAATTCAAGAGCACCATGCTGACTTACTCGGATTTCTGGCCACAAGCTACTTCAAGGGATTTAATGTACTGCACTGAAAATTTCTGTAAAAGATTTTTCCCTGGATGGAAATTGTCCTCAATACTGTGAGTGCACAGCAGCTGTATCTGACATTTGGTTCACTAATTAAGAGAACTAGAATAATCAGCTTTAAAGCTCTAATACCCATCTCTAAATATCTCTAAATTAATTCAAACTAACTTTTACACAAGAAGTAGAGAGTGCTACTTCTTATACAAATGTGTCACTTTGGTATAACCTGGTTTTATTTTGTGGGGGACAGTCAGTGACCTGATCCTGTCCACTCTGGGTTAAAAAGGAGACTTCCTTCTGACATGAGCAGAAGCAAGATCAAGCCCTAAATACATTTCTTCCCTAGAGGACCAGGATATGCTGATGTGAGAGATTGCTTCAGCAAGCAGAAAAATGAGCTGGAACTTCTCCTACTTTTGCTTTGTCCTTTGCATTTTTCATACTCTGTATTGACAGCTTCTAGATGTGCAGCATTCTGTGGCTGGTGATCCTTCCTACGCCTATGTACTTTGCTGTCTACAGCCCTATTAACCTCAGATTTATTAGCTAGTTTGTCAGCCACTTACACTGCCAACTTCCCAAGAAGCAAACACATCCCTATGTGAAGATGCAACAAAAGGACATCAATGGAAAAAACAGTAGAACCCATCTCACCCTTTTAAACTTTGGGAAATTAAACCAAAAGGTGAATATTCTACATGTATTCTATATATATTTAACCAAGCTTTAAAATTTAAATCAAGTTTAAAACACATGTAGCAAACTGTAGTTATTCATTTTGCCTTCAGAAACTATTATTTTCTTACTATTTTGTATTGCTTGGAGGAGAAATATGTTGACTTATGGAAAAAGATCATGACAGGTATTTGGTAGGAAAGATATTAATAATGAAAAAGATACATTGTTTTATGTGATTAAGGCTCAGCTATAAAATGTCTCAAAGAGGCATTATTCTAATTTCTGTACTTGAGATTCCATTACAATGATGTGCTAAGATTTAAATGGTGTGCATGTCTGGTGTATGCACACAGGCTTGCTTCATCACCTACACATGGAGGTGGCTGTAACCCATAAGCAACGTTTGCTCTTGAACATCATGAAAATCTGGCTCTAAGTGCTGCCTGGAGATTGGAAATCAAACTAGCAAGGGTGTAGCAGGAGAATCTATGAAATATTTAGATAGGTGGAAACACAAAGGTAGGTTTTCTGGCTCACACATAAGACAAGCAATGAAACTTTGCTATAACATAATGAACACTTTAGAAGTTTTGTCTGTGTAAATCATCAAACATTTATTTTTTAGGCATGTTTCTGCAGTTAGGATACATTTGAAGAATAATCATTGTTCTCAAAGGCCTTCAAAACATATTCATCTTCCTGCATGATTTGCTCTAGGGTAAGTTCACCAGGCAACATAATAAAGCATCAGTTGTCTCAACACTGCCAAGGCTATTTTAAACAAAACCTCTCCCTGTTTTCTCCCCGGTGTACATCTTTGACATTTAAAAGAGTGAGGAAGTGGTTTTATATTACCTTGTGAAAAAAATATGAGAATGCATGTAAACCTGTGTAAAAGGTTATGGGGAGAATAGGGAGACAGCATGGGGAAGGATACACCAGGAATCTCAGAAACTAGTGTTAAATGTCTAGCCATCCTATGTTTTCTCTCCCTGTGCCATCACGGACACAGTGGTATCAATTGCACTGAACCTAAGATGCACTTGGGACAAACAAAACCTTTCAAATAATTTGCAATAAGTTTAAATGAAAAACAGTCTGACAGAACAGATTTTTTTATGTGGCATGATATAAAAAGCACAACCAAAAGTTTAGCAAAAATAAAATACATGATGGGCTACTGAAGCAGCCTATTTCACTTACTGAAGAAGTCCATCATTTATTGAAGAAATAAAAGGAATAGGAAAGAAAAAGTAGAAACACTTGGAGTTTGACAGTACTTTACAGTGATTGTAGTTTAATTCTAATGGATCTTTTCTCAACCATATATATTTTTTTATCTCACCACAGTCTTTAAAAATAATGGAAAAAAGAATTGCAAACACGCTGGTATGAACTAACTGGGGTGTCTTTTTTTTAAAAATTTCCTTGTGAATATGTTAAATGCACTAATTCTCTTAAAATGCAGAATAGTACAAACCTGACAGAATGTGATGGTAGGTCGTCCAAGGTACCTATGGGTGTGTTGCAATCACTCCTTCAAAACTTAAGGTTGCATGATGCCTGTCAATGACTTAGAGTGTGCAAACATAGTCCTCAGGAGTTAGTGCAGACCATCATGACACTTTAGAAATTTCTCAACTACAGGACTAATATGGAGGAATATATTGGTTACCAAGAATGCTCGTTAACACTGTAATAAGTACTGTCAACAGCCCTGTGGGTGAGCCAAATAGATCTGGTGAAATTTAAGGGGTGTAACTTGGTAGCTTGTAACTTGCTCAAGATAGATCATATTCTGCAGTCAAACTATTTGGCCCATCACTGAGGAGTATGAGGGCTGCTGACATGCAGGAATAGGAACTTGCTACTGCTGACGCACTGCTCTGGTCTCCCCAGTGCTGTCAGGCTTCCTCTTAGGCTGCGATAACAAAAGTCCTAGTAGACAAATTCAAATAACACTGCAGTAAGCATGGTGTTTGCACATTTGCACAGTCCCAGAATAGGCTGGTTTGATTCCATACCTCAAACTTCGCTTCACCAGAAACTGAAAAGCTGCTACTTTAGGTCAGAATGTTATGTTGAGAAAGCTAGGTTGAAGGGACTAGCTGGGTAATTTTTTCTGACTCCTGAGAATAAGGATGAAAATATTTTCCAAGACCATCTCTACAAACTCAAAGGTTTTGTCTGGATGAAAGACTGAAGATTTGTATCTATGAATGGATTTATACTTAAGGTTTCATGAAGCTTGGAAAACAGAAAATCTGTGCTGGAAAACACTAACACAGTTTCCATAAAATAGCTTCTTAAGATAAGGTGACACGAGTGTTCTACATATGGGTGTATATGGGCAGATATTTTTAAGTGTTAATTCTTAAAATTTGCATAGCCCTCTCCCTTTGTGTATAAGGTTTTTGAAATAAGGTATTTAAAAGCTTTCAAATAGCAAAGTCTGGCCAGTGCTTTTCCTATAAAGTAGGCTGGTGTACAGGTAGAAGATAAGGCTGGGGGCATTCTGTTATAGCATATCCCATCCACACATTCTTTTTCCTTTCTTCTACCTATTCTACACAGGAACTTTTCTGAATATGACAGGAGTAAAGGTAATTATTTTGACTTGTGCTGTCCTATTTATGAGCCCTTCTGTAAGATTCTACCAGGCTGATTGCTGGATAATGATGTTGTGATATAAAAGCATTCTTCAAAAAAAAATAATCAATCACACATTATTAATTCTGCACATTATTTTCATGGTCAGTGTTGATTACTATGCAAGTATATTATGCTGAAAAAATAAACAAATGTACCAATCCTATTTTTGTCAATGTATTTCTAAACACTTACTATATTTGACATTTGCAGCTACATACTTACAACTGCTTACTCTTCACTATTGGGTTTATTGATTGAAATGCCATTCATTTTCTGCAGATAAAAGAAATGTGGCTTAGCCTGTTTCTGTTTATTAAGATGTGGCCAAGCAGAAATCTCACTTAATTTAAAAAAGTTCAGATATCACTTCCCTTGCATTTGCTTCATATATAATAATTCTCGTCAGATTTTTTATATAACGCATTCATTCACCTTCTGTTTAGCAGAAACACTTCTATTGGCATAACGGTTTCCGCAACCTTCTTTGCTAATAGTTATTCAGTTGTTTACACACTGTTTGCATGTGTGTACAAATTGTAATATTAGCTTCAACTAACATACCTAAATAAAAGATTAATTGAAGAAAAAGTGAAACACAGGGAACTCAGGAACATTAGAGACTTGTAGAATGCAGATCTTTATTCTAACCGATCCATGAGGATGTCTAATTTGAAACCAATCACCATTTCTTTAATTGCTATCGCTAAATAGGATTCATCCCCCTCTAGTGATTGAGAGAGAGGATACAAGACTTCTACTGCTACTAGATAACAAGGCAGTTTGAAGTTCAGACTGCATGGTTTATGCCGACTGATACCTGAACCTGTGGTCAAGAGATCATTAAAAAATTATGTATTTTAAACATTGTGGCAGAACTTCACTTAAGGGGAAAGTACCACAATGACAAAGCATCCCAGCTGAGAAATAATAAAGAATTCTCCTGGGTTTTTTTCCTTTTTCAAATTGCATTTTTATCTCTTAACAACAAAAGGAGCAGAATTTGGGTAATATAGATGATTTAAACTACTACCTTTTTTTTTTCTCCCCCCTACCAGCTAAGAATGATCCTTTCCTAATCCAGTAATAACTGTGATAATTGTCTATTCTTTCCTCTAGGAATCATGGTAAGAGTACGCATTGAATGCTTATAGTGCAAATGACCTTGCAAATAAATTTAGTCCAGGGCGATGTCCACACTTACGGGATGCTCAGCAGGAACATGACTTTTGCAGATGGTTAAAATTACCAAATCGAAGCAACATCATTATGGATACAGAGAAAGATGAGGATGGATATGGTGAGGCAAAAGCAGAGAAGAGTCACACAGCTTCCCCAAACTGAAGATGAAACCTACAACTCGATACTGAAAAAAACAGAAAAATATTAAAACTAGGAAACTATTAATTCAAACCGATAGCTATCTGTATTTTTCTACAGTGGTAAGATTTTTATGTATTTCAAAATGATCAGAGGAAAAGAGATTACAGGAATGGAGGCTGAGAGATGCCCACTGCCTCATAACCAAGAACTTCTGAGGCAGGAGCACCTGGGCTCCAAAGTGCTGCCCTCAGCATGACCATCCTGTGCTCAAATGCAACAAACAGAGCTGTCAGGGAAGTAAGCTGCTGAAATCACCTTCCCACTACCATCACCTACTAACCTGAAAAGGAGCTCTGGAGTATAATGGGATAAATAATACCAAACAAAAACTGTTCTAATTCTAATACTGCTTTAACTTCAGAGGGATGAAGCAACAGAAATGGATCATGCTGTTTATAGTTGTGTATATCCATAACATTAGCTGTTGCATACCACTATAAAAGTTTGTTTTTAACCTGCTTTCTGATTTTCAGTTTAACCACAGTGAATAAGACAAATAATTATCAACCTGCAATCCTTTGGAAATGCAATGCGATGCAATAGTTATTTAAGTTAGAATAAACCCCCTGTGATCCATCCATGATTTATTAGAAGTTCGGAAATGAGTGTTGCACATTTCCTTCTCCCATTTGCTATCTTTTGCCAGCTGTGTGGAGGACTCAATAAAAAAAGTCATCCATCCTCTTTTGTCAACCAACAGTTCTCTAGTCGCAAGCTATAAATGAACAGCACAATAAATTAAATGTTTGACAGGGAAGATGTATGGCTTCACAATACTGTTTGATCTATGTTTTTAAGGAGAAAACATTGAAACCCATAGCTCTGGTTATGCTATTGATTACTGGAAGAATGTGTTTAAACAAAGAATATAGAACATCTCTCTCCATTTGCAGCCAACCTTGGAAATTATTCTAATTAACAGTCAGAAGAAACAGTAAGAAAGTAAGAAGTTGTAATAAAAAATAATGGCAGCAAATTCAGTTTGGTGCTTCAAACACAAAGACATTTCTTCATGATTAAAAGGAAGGATATTGATAACTTAATTTGAAAAGATACTTTTGGAAAACAGAACAAGGGATAGATCTTCCCTTACCTTGATGTTGAAAGTCACTAAATTAAGTCAGGATCAGTGGAGAAAGGTACCTCCAAAGATGACCCCCTATCTCTGCTAGAAACATATCTTGAGACAGATCAGACTGTCCTGTTGAACTCTTTATTTCTGATGGCTAATTTTGAGACAATGCTAGATGACTGGTTCAGATAAGGTGTCTTATATTTAGGCAGCTAAATTTAGGGGAGATGAATCACAAAAAGGAGCCTGCCTAGCTGCTGTTAAAAATCAACAGGAAGACAGGATTTATTCAATTGGTGCACTAGGAACAGCAAACCGGCCATTTCAACAACTTGGTCATGCTACTGTCATGTTGTAACGTACTGGACCAAAACCTGTAAGTACTGAGATGTTTGAAACACTCCAGGATGCCTCTAATCTAGGTTAAACACAGCTTTCTGTATTTATCATCTATGATAAATTGCAGCCCAGGAAACCACTGATGTGGGCAATTTGTCTGGGTTGTTAGAGGGGTTTACAGACAAGGATATCCAGGAAGTGTTTGTGTTTAGTCATTAAAAATATGTATAGCTGTAGAGTCCAACTTGCATTCAGAGGAGCCTGTATCCACAGTAAACATACGGAGCTGCTCCTATGAAACTGCTGTACCTTATAGCACAACTCTCTGGATAAGAAACAGCAATATAAACAGTGGTTGAGATTTAGGTGTCAATAGCTGGCACTCAGGAATGAGCTACAGTTCCAGGAAATCAGAAAAACAGGGGCACTGTAGTACTCTGTCAGCTTTTAGGTGGACTTTAACACTGCTGGAAAAAATCCTGCTCTGTGTTTCAGTGTTTCAGGGTAGGCAGGCCCAAACTGAGTGCAATATCCTTTTCAGTGAGCATCAGAAGTCCAGATTAAACCATGTTCACATCTGCACAAAAGATAACTACCCCCAACAGGGCAGCACAGAGATGTTTTTGTGGATAAAAAAGTCTGTTATGAAACACCTTTTGTCCTTTCCATGTCCATCTTTTTTGACATATGAACTTTCAGCATCTAGTGCTGTGTGAAATAACTGCAATTTTCCTTCCAGCACCTATTAACAGTGATGAGCTGACAGATGGGAAGCACGTGATCAGCCCACTCAACTTTCTGCATACCTGCCAAAACAATGATGCTACAGAATGAAACCTTTCTTCGGCCCTAGATATTTTCTAGAGAAGCTGGTGTGAAAACTTTTGGAACATCTGTAAAGTAATAGGAGAATCAGTAGCAAACAATTTGTGAGGTGTCACCCAACATTTGTTTCAGCTAGTAACTAAATAATGTTCATAGAGATGTTTTCTGCAATTTAAAGTTTATGCAAAGCATAATTTTTAAGAAACTTTTCTCTATCAACAAGTCGCTAATCTGTCCGTAGGAGGCAATTTTCAAGTACTTCCCACACATAGACACAAAGATTACAGGCCCATCTCTCTACTCCAAACCTTAGGCTCCTTTTTATTTAGCATGTTTTTCTTGTAAAAGGACCTGCAAAAGACTGAGTAATCCAGTGTTTTAAAAACAGCCTTTAAATCAATTTAGTTATCTGACTGGAAGGAGTAACAGAGAAAGAAAATATCTGACCAAGTTAACTTCTCTACTAATCACACTTTTTTAGAAAGTTCTGCCTGAAAACAAGAATCAAGCTCCCATCCGACACCCCAGGAAATTACTGGACTCAAGCAAGAAAGTGTGCCCAACTGCACTGGGTCAAGATAACCTCAGCCTCATGGTTTGTACAGTATTTACCACTGAACCACTCATTGTGAAATGCTGCCAGATTCAGATCCAGACATGAAATTTGAGATCCACTGGACACTGCTGCAAGTGAAGGAGTTAAAAATATCATGGGAGAATCAGCCATTTAGTTTGCTTCCTTCCAATGGAATTCCCAGTCCAGAGACATGCACATATCCTGCCGGCACTACAGAAGGCCTAATCTTGTATTTATACATGCTCCCATATAAAGTGCAATTAAACCCTTTTTACAGTCAGAAACTCAGTGTTCAAACCTCTACCCAAACTCAAGTAGACACATGGCACCCACCCCACAGACTTTGCAGTGCTCCCCAAACTGGAAACCCATCAGTCTGATGTATCTGAGAGCACTACTGTAGTCTCTTGGGCTTGCTTCTTCCTACTCTCCTGCAAGAGCCTCTGACATAAGTCTGCAAGTGCTCCTCTTTTGCTGGCTTTGGCAGCACACGTCCTGTTCAGTTGGGATTAGGGTCAGACCTTAGACTGGATTACATGGGCATAGTGAGGGGTGCCATATTAACAATGAAGGTCCTGCTTCTTCCTCATACTAAATACAAATTAAAGTATTTTAGTTTAAAGATCAGCAGAAAGCATACACATTTGAACAGGTGGGAGCAGCTGGGAGATACAATACAGTTGCAGTGGATTAGAGGTCTGTGCAAGGTAGTTGCCCTGGGCTAAACTGCATGCTGCTCCTGCAGCTGAAGTATTCTGAGGATTGCTTACCTTGGTATCTTGTTGCTGCATTTCAGGCTGCAGGGTGGAAGCCCTGATGCTCGTTCACTCCAGGTTCACAACCGCATCCTTTCTGTTCTCACCCTGTATTCATATAAAGAATTATTATTTTAGAGTCATTCCAGTCAGAAAGCACTGATGCACCAGCAAGAACACATTAATCCCCCAGAGCAGTAGTCCTCTCAATGCCCCTCAAAAGGTATTTGTGTAACCTTTCCTGCCTTGCAGCCAGGGAGCAATACAGGGGACAATCATCTCTCCCTATTTCTACACTGCCCCACAACTCAAGCAAAACAGTCCTTGTTCTGAACTCAGCAGAAAGACAATAATTTGCCGAAAGGCCCTATTCTCACAGGCCAGAGGGAGAATTTAAGAGACCAGGTGCCCATCTTATACAAGGCCATGAAGGCACTACGTGTTTGCTGCTTGTTCTTCATCATCTGGTGCATGACAGCCTCACAACGCAACAGCCTGAAGTTCTGAATGAAGTTCATCCAAAGTCCTCAGAGACCTGGCAATTAAGATGCATCAAAAGCATTCCAGAAAACCCAGTACCAGTTGCTCTTAGGGTTGTTATTGGAAATGTGGTTCCCTCTCTAGATGAGCCCTCTTCTGTTATCCTCCTAGGAACATGCTGTTCATAACCCAGGTGCTCATCATAAAGTTGCAGGCCTGGGTGGAAGGTGGCCAGGGGTCCATCCGAACGGCATCACTGAGCCTCAGGAGCTTGCTTGATGGCAAGATGACACACAGTTGGTAGGATGTATGTAATAAGAATGGCAACTGTGAGGTTCGTGGGGAAAAACATAGATGTTTGCTGCAGTCCAGGAGTCTACTGCAAGCTACTGTTGGTATCTTTGCCTGTACTAGTGGAGTCAAGTCACACAGATGTGCCACACAGACTGTTCTTGTGCTGTGTAAAGGTAGCATCAGTGTTTCCAGAAGTGAGCACTGCTCAAAAGATAGCAAGTAACAACCATCTGATGTACTACAGTAATAACAAAGACATCTTTCTCTGAAGCAGAGCCTGGAAATCACAGTAAAAAGAAAAATCATGATTTAGAAATAGAATCCTAAAAGACTGCTCCTTTGAAGGGAGCTCAGTAAATCTCTCTAAATTAGCTTCTGAATAGCTCTAAATTAACTTCTATTCACAACTAGATTAAGGCAGTCTGGGTTCAAAGGTGCCTTATGAGAGAGCCACCAAATGATCCTGCAATCATCCAAATAATCCACCTGAGATAGTCAGAGTGACAAAGTATAGCTCGGGCCCTTTCTCTCTCTTGGGAGCACTGGCCAGGTCTGTTCTTTTGTCCGAAGAAGGGAAACCTTCATTACCAAGAGGGTAGATTATCTCTACATGGTGACACATGACTGAGACTTATGACATTTTTCCCTCCTGCCATTCCACAGAGTCTCTCTCTGGTATTTCAAACTGAGTCTTTGGTTGTGGTAGGCGCCGTGATATTTTCTGCAGCTTCAGGCTCTGGGGAAGCAGAGGAAGCTCAAGCAACGTCAAACACAGTCAGGCTACATTGCTGACATCTGCATATTTATTGCTTGAGACATAGCGGCACCATACGCCTTTGCAGTGAAAGCACATTAAAAAAAAAAGTTCCCTATAATATGGTAATTCCTGAATAGCTTGCTCAAGAACTAGTATCATCTACATCTGAACTCTCAAATAATTAGATTACTTTCACTCCAGAATATTCATACTGTGTTCAGCTTTACAAGTTTTTGGCTACATCTTGCAGCTCTTAATATTTGGAGATGACTCCTATAGTCTGCAGTAAAATGTAGGAGTTTTGCATACCTTACCATACCTTTTCCTGTTATTTGACCCCATTTTCTCTGTCCCACTCCCATAAAATAAACAACCTGCCTCTAAAGACTTTTCCACCCACTGGTGCCTGTTTTGCTGGTTTCTGTGCCCCAGTCTGGTATTTCCAACATAATTTCCTAGGCAATCCCAGCCTGATGTGGTATGACTGACAGGGTTACCTAGTTGCTGTTCACCTTGCAAGACTGCTCCCCAGCAGAAACAGCTTTAAAAGACAAGGTCTGATCCCTCTTCCTTGTGCCCAATAAGCGATTTCATTATTCAGAACGGGTGAGATAGACAGACAGATATAAGAGACACTATAATTGTCTGCTCTTTGAAACAAGATTCTCTTTCTAATTGAAGTGGAAATTTTAAGTATCTTATTGTTGACTAAGGTTTGACTTAAGGAAACACTGACTTAACTCCACACTCCACTTCTGCTGCTTCTGCATAAGAAATGGACATCATGAAGGACTAGCAGTTGTCATTAATGACAGATTAAAAAAACCCTTCAGCTTTAGAAAGGCATTAAAGCAATATCTTATCACCACAGAAAATCGTCTTGGCATGAATAACATCCTGGATTGTTAACATTTATACATTGATGTGAAAGTTTTGATAAATACTATAGAGGGTCAAAACCTGCAAAAATGCAGAGATACATTAATGAATATGATGCACTACTGTAATTCAAGGAAATTTTGTTTTGTCAAGTGACTTTTGCTAATATAATTTCCTCTCTTTTAAGTATGAAGAATAAATCCAAGTGCCTTTTGTTAAAACTTGTAACTATATCATTTACGCCTTTCCTTTGAGTATAGACCCTGCTGAGAGGGTGGTAAAAGATAAAAGTAGTGGAATTCACATCCTAACAGGAGCCTGCAAATAGATGGACACCCACAATTTTCCTCTCTTTTTCACACCTTGTATACATATACCCTTATATGTATACTCATTTTCAAATGTTGTATACATATACCCTTAATCAGATATTTAGGATGTTCAAGGACCCCACTACATTGTACCTGCAGTCTATACTCCTTCATTATCAGGTTAAGAGTACATAGAGGTTATATTCCTTATCTTAATGTTTGGTCTCAGTTTTAATCTTTCACATTTAAATAAAAGATATAAACCTGTAAATACTCCTTTTCCACTGCTGAATTTTCCAGTTCTCTCCAATGACTTCAGAAATGATAATTCAGTTTGAAATCGTGAGAGTGTGTCTTAAGCCAGTGACACCTGTAGAATTATAGCAACTTAGAAAGTTTTAGCTTACCTCCATCTTCGAGAGTTTTAAGATACTATAAGATTCTCATCACAAAGCACAACTGTATTAAGTAGGGGTAGTGAACTCATGCTAATCACATTTAATCTTGTGTTCCAAATAACACACATAATAGATGTGAACAGGAAAAAAAGAGCAATCAAACAATCAAAAAATTTATAGTGGGTCTTAAACTTGGCTTCTATGTAATAACTCAGCCACCGATAGCCCAAAATTAATATAAAAGACACCAGACATGCATCATGTGACAAAAGAGGAAAAACTCAGAAAGTTTTAGCCTGGGAGATTAAGAAGTAAAAAAGTCTGCAGAATTATATTTTCAATTAGCACCTTATATGTTTCCACAACTCATGACTTGCCTGAAATTAATGACAGCCTTTCATGCACCCTGCACTGATTTATAGGAACCAGTCTTGGTCATAAAGAAAGATAGAGGGATAACTTATTCCTTTTACCTTGGCACCAGGTGTAAATATCTCAAAGCAAAAAAATCACCGCAGGAAAGTATGATGCACTTGGAACCGGTGTTTCTTTCCTGCTTGCACAACGATGATCTAAATCTCCGTGAATTTTCCTCTGTTCCTTGCTATGGGTTTTTGTTTAGTTTTGAATAATTCTTTCTGGGAACCTGAGATCCATACCACTGCAGCTGATTATTCTTTTCAGATGGTTTCCTTCACTAACATTCTGAGACTTAATTCTTGTTACAGTACTCTCCCTACCCTGAGGAGCACATTTCCTATTGACCAATACTCTGCTCAATTCTGATTATAATTGTAAAGGCACTGCACTGAGATTAAACCTCCTACTTCCACATCTCATGCACAGCAATCTGAGAGTGTTATTAAAATAGACTCCCTTCTGATCATCTCTGTAGACATTTTAATCTTACATTCACTGGTTTTATATCCAAACCTTGCTCCTCACACACAGGGGGGAGGGAATTAATTGAATTGAATGGGAGGTTGATTTGGTGGAGTCTGTTGGAACTGAGCAAAAGTATCTCTCATCTATTGAAAAGCACTCACCCTAAATTCTAACAAAATAAGCCCATTTTTAAACTGCTCACTTCAAAGGGAAGAGTGGGAATTTCTTGTGTTCTGACTTTCCCCACTAGTGTTTCTATTATAATTTTTCTTAAAAACAAAACAGGCACCTGGGAAAAGATGAATGTATGGAGTGTGGGTTTTTTTTCCCCTGCTAATGTTATTTCTAATATGGAAAAGTGAAAGGCCTTTCAGTGGAGTCATGGGATGAGGATGGACTGTGAGGGAAACCATGAGGTAGGCAGTTATCAGTACTTCATTTTCTCTCTCTGCCCACTGCGTGAAATTTAAAGTCTGGGCTCACTTTTCTCACATCTTTCTTTTATGTAAAGGACACAAAAAATAGCAACAGCAGAAGAAAGCATTTGCCTAAAGCCTCCACTCTGATGTTAGTGCACAACACAAACTGGAGCTTCCTCCACTTAGGATAGTGAAACTTCCTATAAACCCCAGCACCCCTCAGAACAGGGCATGCTTTAAAGAACAGACTTTGCTTTGGAAGCGAAGAGGATTGTGGACTGGGAAGACATTGGGAGCACATTGGGTGTGCTGCTAGGTTTACATTCATGAGCTGTCAGCATTCCTGGAGAGATGTGTTCGTTAGGAATGAATCAGAATTTGCATAAGTCAAGGAAATGAGAATATGTAGGTGTCCCATGTCCTGCCCTCACATTGAGGATCTTCAGCAAGAACACAGAGTATTTGTTGGGAAGGCCAGAGAGAATAGAGAAAGACTAACATTAAACAGGGATACTTACGTGTCTTGACTCCCAAGTTTGCAGTCAAGGCTCAGAAACAGACCTGTTAAATAACCCCCTTCTAACTCTTTCAATAACTTAGAACATGACACAATATTATAGCATGTTAATGTAACATGGATGTGGCGAGCTCAAAATCCCCTCTGCTTTCTTGGTCCAGGTTAGGACTAAGACCTGTCTATTGACCTAAAAGACAGGTGTAAAGTATCATTTTGGCTTCCAGGACTAAACAGTTTCAAAGAGGCCATGACTAGAAGACAGCACTCAAGAACTGCTGTGGAGCTAAGCCCTTTGTTTCCAGGACCCAGAGGTTTCTCAGAGAAATTACAAGCAAGCCTCAATGCCAGTTACATGTCAGCGTGGTCTCTGGAGTTCCATGTTTCCAGTTTCGTCATCCTCATTTTGCTCCAATCCATCTCTATAATGCTTTCCTAGTAGGTAGGGAAATCTCAAGCAAGTCTGGCTAGTGTGATACGTGACAGCTCCAGAGCAACCTTCCCACAATTAAATACGAGCCTTTAAAGAAATTGTGCGTACCTGCAATCCAACTAGAAATCCTGGGAGGCAAGACCTTATTTTCTGCAAAACTTCACTGGCTAGTGTAGGGTGAACAGCATCAAATGCTGAAGCATAAAGAGGCCCTCCAGGAAGAACTGAAGTGCCCTCTAGAAAGTAACAAGGAGTCGCTACTTAGTCCCTAACTTCAGGAGCGTTAGCAGTTCTGTAGCATCTTGGTTTTCTTCCTTATGTTAAAGCTCCCCTCACTTTCATCCAACAGCAAACTACTGTCCTCCTCACTATTTTTAATTAATTGCTTTTATTTACCAATTTTACATTTGTTAATCTGATCAATATCAAATTAACCTCACCTCCAAGGTCATTAGTGAACATGTTGAAAGAACCTGTTTTCAGAAAACCCTGTGAGCAGCACGTACATCTTCCCTGACACTAGCAACAACTCTCTCCTGTCAGTTGATTCCTTCTCATTGATAGCCCTTCCTGTAGCATACATGTAGTTTTCTGTGATCTAAAAAAACCCAAACTAACTAGCAATTCTGCCATGTCCAATTGGTACCTGGCCCAAGAAACAGGCCCAGGCAGATGGGGGGCTGGGTCAGAGACCCCCCCAAAAATAATTTAGCTTTGCATATCAATAAAATAGAAAGCTTTTGAGTATGTTTTTTGAAGCGTTGCTTCAAAGTCTTTTTTCATCCTGTATATACATCTATATATAGCATATCCCCAAACATTCCCACTCCCCATTTCAGCCTTAAGACCATCCCTGTTACCTGGGCTCCTCGCTGCTAAATCTTGTGATGTTCCTCACACACAACAGGTCTTGCTCAGATCTCCCGTGGCACAATCTCTGATGTACTTGTAGATAATGCCTCCTGGGGCCAGGACGTGAATGATGATGATGGCACATCAGAAGGTAGCACTCTTTAGGTTCAGCTTTACATTTGTTCAGCCCTCCCCAGGTCAGTTCTGGCTGGGGAAGACATGCAGTTTCTGAAACTTCACCCAACAGCTCCCAGCGTGCTTACACCTGCAGATAGCCAACAACAGGATTTGGAAGCCAGGGTTGCCACAGGACCATTACACCTTCGCCAACGAGCACAGGGAGCCCACAGCACATGCATGGGGATCATTTGGGGGGAGGGGGGGGTGGGGGCGTGTGTGTGTGCAGAAGACGGTGCACGGAGGACAAGAAGGGAGCAAAAACAGGGGAATAAGGTACAGGGAAGCAGCGCTGGATGCAGGACAGGAGAATGGCTTTCAAAATCAAAACCAGAAACTGTAAATGCTCTAAGTGGAGGGGTGTGGGTGTAATTACAACAGGCAGGTATTGTGGTAGGGAAAAGAAAAACATTTTATTTAAGGTTTGGTGTATCTAGCCTGAGCTAGATGGGGAAAGGAGACAAGAAAGAGTAAGAGGGAAAGAGGCACAGAACTTTTTTCTTTAAATTTAATATTCTGTCCGCTTCAACTCTAAAGAACAGAGCTATTAATACACTTCAGAAATTTAGTACAGGAATTAGTCTGTGGTTAACTTTACAGCATGTAATCAGCTGTAAGTATGACAATGCTTATCACCTTTACTTTGTCATTAACTATAAACAGAAATGTTTTAGCCTATTCCTTGAGAAACTCCCTTATTACAGCTTCTTAAAATACTCTCATAGTACTGAATCAATTTGGTAAAACAGCTTTATTTTTGACTCACTTTCTTAGACATCCAGATCTGTCTTAATATACATGGCAATTATGTTCTAACTAGAAATGCCACAATATTTTACTTTATTCATTACTACATATAGATTTCTGTGTATGGCTCATAAGTAGTAAATACTACTATTATCTGTCACCATAAAACAGTAAAAGCCTGGCTCACAAAGCACTGCTTTCATGTCTTTCTCCTCTTACACTACAGTGAGGGACAAAAATCAAAAGTTTTTTAGAGAATTATTATGGCCTTTACAACATGACTGACATCTGAAAGTAAAAGAGAGCCTTTACTTCAAGAAACAAATGTCAGTCCAACTCCATCAGGTAAAAGCAAGCATCATTCTCATCATGATTAACAAGAAACTAACATTTTGTTTAAAAAAAGCATTTCTGGAAACAGAACAACAGGAAAATCCCACTGAGATGACAATGAGAGTCTAAGAGTTGTGCCTGCAGAATCCTGCTTGGACCTAAAACAGGAATGACAGAAACACAACAAAAGTGGCAAGATAGGCTAAAAGTATGGAAAAAACCTGCAAAATCCCCCCAAATCCCAATAATCATCATACCAGAGACCTTAATCATTAATCCATGATTACAAATATTTTTTCCTGCCTTACTGAAGAAAAAACACATTAATAAATAACTTTACTTAAGCAAAACATTCAGCATAGCCTGTGAAGCTGATGTAATCCACTGTTTCATCAGCATGTGGCAATTCATTTCATAAGATGCTGTTTTAAAGTGATGTGTTTAATATGTTAATTTATATTATATGTCTGTATAATACACAGTATTTTAGTAATTATTAGTATTTAGAAACTAAAGAGGTTCATATGGGCACTTAAAGTCACTGTGCGTTAGCCTAAATCCTAGAGCTAGTCAGTATTTCCACATATATCTAAAATCCACACCACTGCAGCCTTTAGGGTTGCAACAACTAAATCAGTATAAAGTGTTTTAAAGCTGAGATTTCATTACATTTTAGCTGATATTTGACTTCTGTTGAAGCAGGCAGTGTTGTCTTCCACCTCTCCTTCCAGGAGTACACTCCATCTAATTTGTCATTCTCGTTAACCATTCAGTGACCACATTCCAAAAACTAATATCAAAAGGTGGAGAGGGAGAAGGGAGAAGTTTTACTTTTTTAGTAGGGAGTCTATCAATTTAGCAAGTTGAATCATCCAGGTGAAGGACAAGAACAAGACAAGCATCAGAACTGGCAGATCATCACTTAGCCAAGAATGGGCAGATCAGGACTAATCCCTTCAACAATAGCAAGCCTAAGAACAGGCACATGTAAAATGAAAGCACCTCCTGAACGATTTGTGGCCACTTCTTGCAGTGCACGAAGAGCATTTGAAACACCTTCCTGTCCTCGATAACCACATTAACAGAGGGATAGGAGAAAGAAGTTGTGCTGCTAGTATCAACATATTTTGATAATATATTATCAATATAATATTGTGTGTAGTTAAATCCTGCATATAACGTATTTTGTTCAAGGAATAAGGCAGTTATATGTTAAAGAGACTAAAAATCCAGTTACAATTTTACAAGGATTAAGCATATTGCTTCTGCCTTCTACTTATTCGTTCCTATAATCCCTGCAGTTTCATTAGAACAAGGTGCACAAACTGGCCATTTTTTAGCATTGCTGGATTAGCATTTATGAAAATAACGTTAAAACGTTTCAGATGATAGCAGTCTGTGTCACCTTCACGTGGGTAACTAACGGAGAAGACAAGTACTGCTTCACTTGTCTTCCTAAAGATCAGGCATATCATACTGCATACACGCAAGAGCAGCCACAAATGTTTTAGTTATCACTTAACACCAGCTTCTAAATACTCGGAATGTAAATGTGTAACTGCAAGTCTCCCTCGCTAATGTTAAACTACTTATGTGTTGGAAATATTAGGAATGTTACACATTTCTTAGAGATTTTATCATCACCATACGCTGTTGCTAAGTTTTATCATTGTGTGTCCAGTAGAAAGAAATTCATCACAGCAGTGATGCAATGTTAGGGATTATCTTCTAAGCACAAGCAGCAAAAATCAAATTTGGAGCAAAGCTGATATCCAAAACATTTGAATCTTGTAACTGTTCCATCTTTCTTACTGCTTAAAATGATTGTAAAAGAAAAAGGTTAAATGTTAACAGATATAAGACATTTTGACACTTCTAAAATTGCCAAACACAGGAGAGCAATAAGAAAGTCAGTAACAAACATGGTAACTCATAAATCCAACCATTTAAAACAAGTTCTTTATCAGTGGAAGGAGTTGTTAGCATCTCTGAACAGTAGAAAGGTAATAGAGGCATGCTGTTACCCAACAGAGAAAGACAACTTGATATACAAGTACCAACTCAATGGATTTACAAAAATATGTTGAGATTTTGTACTACAGATCACGGCAGCCCGAAAAATCAGAGTTGTATGTGTAAATTATAAATCTGTAAAAGATTTTAATAAAATCAACAATCTGTAAAAGCCTCTGGTAAATTCACAGTGTCTTATTTTAAGTAAATCATACCTGGCCTCGCAATGATACACAGCTCATCACCACAATGCAGCTTGACAAATTTAAAAAACTTAAAACATTGCAATTTAAAAAACTGAAAACTCATTTTTGTGCAGGGACGTAAGCTGAAACTGGCCGAGAAAGTATACAGCTCTAAGACCACCTTTCACCTGATATGTGCAGAGGAAGCTCTCAGCTACTGTCTTATTTCTGGAGAGTTTAAGTCCTTGTATAGCAATTCAGTATTTACTTCATTCTCTCTCAGTTTCCTTTCCCTTTGCATAGTTGGTCACTACATCTGGATGAACTTTTTCTTTTCCCTAGAAACATGGTTTTGGCAAGGCAGAGCAGATGTCTGCAAGAGAAAATCTCAGCATTCAGTAGCAGTTGCCTAGATACAGCCTCCTAAATGGCACAAGTCTAGACTCAGATTTTCCAGCACAGAAAATTAATGTCTATTGTTCCGAGCGCTAATCCTACTGCAAGATCATCAAGTTCTACATTAACTATTATTGAGTTCTACTAACATAAATGTAAGTAGCATTTACTGACAGATATACTGAAAAAAATTAAAGTAGGGGATTGACAAGTATAACATAGGATTGTTGGGGGTTTTTTTAAGTATAAATGAATGATTCAGAGTGTAGCACTGTTTAATTCTAAAACATTTCAAAAAACATGAAGCATCTGAAGAGCTTCTGTCTTAATACAATGAGTATGTTGGTTACTCAGGATTCTAACAGATGATAAATAATAAGTGAAGCTGACATTAATCTGACTAACAAGACCCAAGTATTTCCAATGAGGGAACTGTCTCAAAATAAACTGTTCTCAGATTTTTCTAGGGCTACTCAGTGTCTTAATCCAAGGGCATGAAGTACATACAGCCCTAATTTCACTCAGCAGTACATACCCTAAGAGTTCTGAAATCAAGGATGCAGCTTTATGGTCACAGAAGGATCTCAAAAATGCTGGAATAGTCCGAGAAGCCACTGAATCTGCAAGTCCTAGATCCCTTGAAACCTAGTATCAGCTGTAGATAATCAGGTTTTGCTTCAAGTGTGACGTCTCACTGAGGAAAGTTCAGGATTCATAATACTGTGCAAGTACACCAAGCACAATGTATTTACTTTCCAGTAAATCTGGAAGCTTACCAAACAGCTTTAAGTGTACAAGGCAGCTGGAGAGCTACTACCTACATCGGAAGAAAATCTCTGTACCTTTCTTTAGCTATGGACAAATCTGTTCCGCATGGTTGTTCCAAATCACCTTGAAAAAAGCTCTACATTTACAGATTTCCTTTCTTTGGAAAACTAAGAAGCTGCTGTGGACTTAAAAAGAAAGGGGTTAAGGAGTGTATTCTTTCAGATCAGCAAAAATGCAAGTTTTCAACTGGCTCAAAACTTGAAAAAGCTGGAATCAGAAACAAAACGTGAAATTCATTTCCTCAGGACAACCTATTCAGAAGACCTAAGTAAAGCTTACAGATCATACCCTATATAAACCAACAGACTACATTCCTATGGGGGTGGGGGAGGGTGGAAGTTTAGATATGTTTAAGTTGTTTGCTTTGAAAAGGGAACTAATTTAACCATTTCTAGGTATCCATCAAAAAATTGCAAATAAATGTCAATATCGATCTGTTAGTAAAAATATTTGTATTCTATAGACTTCAATTTTATTGAGTAACTCCAGTCACTTTCTAGTGATAATGGATGGTAATTTGGTAATTCTTCCATTGCCACAGCTGAGAACACATCCCTTGGTGGACCAAAATGTGCTGCAAACTTACTCAAACAAGGTATACCACCTGAAGGAAAAAAGCTACTTAGCATTCATCCACAACAATGCAGAAGTATTTGGTGTTACCACTCTCATTCTCCTTTTGTAATCAAAAGAGCAATTAATTCAAAGAACACCCACCTCTATGTAACAAGGATGGCACTACAAACACCTTTGTTTTTAAGAAATATCATGAGTGAAGAGCCACCTATGAGAAAGAGGTCATCTACAATTAACCATATATTCTGACATAACTACACTCCAAAGAAGATGAGGTTTAGCTACATGTAAGAGGAATTTGAAAATAATCACTTTCTAAAAACCAATGTGGACTTAAATTGCAGCAAGATCTATCTTTTTTTTCTCTGAAGGCCTAACAGTAAGCAGAGCAAAGCAGCAATGCAGGCTGATTAGAGAAGTGCAATTTTTGCCTTCAGAGTTTAAAGAACAGGTTAGAAATGTCTCAGTACCAGAATTTCCTTGAGAACTGGGAAATGAACATCAACAGGAAAATCTGTGTGTCTCTAAAAAGAGAGCAAGAAAAAAAAAAGGAAAAGCCCACGCATTTTGAAACACAACCCTTGTTTACAAAAAATGTACCCAAGTTACCTTGAAGTCAATACCTGAGGGTTAATATTCAGACAACAAAGCACAGCACACCAAAGAGAGTATTTTGTTGGCACAGCACTGTGGCTATTTACTAGCTGAGACTAGCTGAGGACTGTCAATGCTTTAAAGCAGCAGCAAGGCTGGTGTCCCACCACATGCAGAAAATCACAGGTGTTTGTCAGGTGCAGCTGCCAAGAAATCTCTCTTGCTTCAGAAAAGAGCAGACTAGTCCAGCATGATTTTGGCCACACAACTGAAATCTTCAAAGGATGCTGACGCTGCAAGTGGTAAGCCCAGGGCATTAAGGAACTAAAGGGGATATGGTCAGCTCAGACAACACTGAAGCACCGTTGCATGGAATACAGATGGTCAGAAATTTTACAGTAGGCATTTTTTTCAATCAAAAACCACCAGTTCCAACATGTGTCACTTCTGATGACACCTCTAACAAATCTCTTACTAGATCCCGCTAACTCGCTTTATCTAGCTCTTTGGCAAGCCATCAGTGTCAATCATCCTAAACTACCCTGACATGTAGACTATCCCAGGGCTAGAGGCTTCAGGTTTTCAGCCTCGCTGGCTTCCAGGGATGATCAGTACTCATCCTGGGAAAACCAGCTTCCACAGCAGTCTGCATGCAATTGCTAAGCTCTGACATCTCCGTAACTCTTGAGCAAAAGTGAAAACATCACATTTACCTCACAAGCTGTACTGATTTTGACCAGACTTGTTTGTTTGTAAAATAAACCCTCAAAATAATTCAACCAGCAACTCTCTCTTTACTAACAATTTTTAGGGGCTATTTATGCATGAAACTCCCTCAATGCTCCTCTGTCCAACACTGCTCCTGCTGCAAAACATCTCTTCCCTCCAATTTCCCATGTGTCCAGGACTCTTCACTCACCTTTGCTACCTCATAAGCTGCCACCTGTGTTAGAGAGAACTACACGCATGCCCATTCAATACTTCCTGCCAAACAAGGGATTTTTCCCTCCCCTTCCCTTTCCCATAGCAGTGAAAGTAAGGACTTTGACCTAGCAAGCCCACTAATCATGACCACAGAAACAGTAACCAGTGCAAGACCTCCACCCTCTGTCTGACGGGAAACCAGCCAAAGGGTGCAGGAGTGACAGGAAGGAGACAGGGTTATCTAGGGAACAGGACATTCACATGGAGACACGGCAATTATGCATGTCTCATTTCCTTATGAAACAGCTAAAACTCATAAAACATGCAGAACTCTTCAATAATAGGAATGCTATTTTGAGCTTTTTTTTTTTTTTTGACATTTAAGCCAATCCGCATTTAATTCACATTTTCCTGATGAAGGAAAGTTCTGTGCTTTTCCTTTGCTGCCTGCGTGCAGAATTAATCAAGAAAGAATATAGATTTTAAACATTATATGTGGTAAACTTTGAAGTGGGGAAAAAAAAAAAAAGCAGTATAATCCTCTTCCAAATTCAATTTGTTCATCAGGGGAAAGTTCAGTAAACTCAGAAAATTACAGCAAAGGTACGTCATGCAGTAAAAATAAGGTGAAGCAAGAACTCACCAATCTCCTTTTGTTAACCATCCCTGAAAGATCAAACGCATATGCGTGCATGTAGATGGATCGTAGAGATTTCAAAGCTCAAGAGACTCAGATTAGGTAATTCTAAATAAATTCTTCCATTAAAATAAAAAAATAACTTGAATTCTCTAAAGCTCATTAATGTGGCATGTAATTCCTCAGCAAGACAGGAAGCTAGTTACTGGTTCTAGCAAGCTAAATGTGGACTAACAGAATAATTTATAATAGATTATAATTTTCTACAGTTAAGATTACTGCAGTCCACTGATTATCTTTACCAAGGCCCATTAAGTAGAAAATAGTAGACCAAATCCCACTGTTCCTGCAAAATCAATCTTTCTCCTTATCCTCTTTGTGGATGAGAACCACACTAGCAGGCTGAAGCTGCTCCCCAAGAGACCAGGAAGGTAAGAAATACTGCAGATGCTGCACGACCAAGACCTGGGAAAAACCTATCTTCATATACAATCTTGACCACATTCTCAACTTACACAGCCCTTTTTACACAGACCAGTATTACAGGAGATAAGACATTTTGCCAAATTATTAAAAAAAAAAAATTGTTCACTTCAGCAAAACTCTGAACTTTAGGTTGTCTCAGTCTCTGGAATGGAGTAAGATCTAACAGATACAGACTTCAGCCTCATCTCTACCCAACACAAACATTTTTAAGAAGCCTTGCTCACTGTAAAACATTTAATACTGGGAAAAACATTTCTTGAGATTGACTAGTGGATTTATATACCTGTTTGCAGAGAAAGACATTCTAACCTTTATTCTAGTGTTTCAACAACTACTTATTATCCAAGCAGAGAATTAGACAAATTATCTGGAGTAAACTAGGGTATGAAACTGCAGTGTCTTAAATACTACAAATAATCATCTGATTGGGCTCCCGTGCTGTAAAATACCATTATAAACATAACCTACAATGAATCAAAGGGATTTTTTGTAAGATGGCTTACAAAACTGAAAAGTAATGTAAACCATGAAAAACAGCAGTCTACAAGTAGTCATATGAACTGTTATTCCTGCAGGGGAAAGGTGCCTTTTAATAACATTAAATCACAATATGCAGAAATATTTCCTAGTGCTTTCACTTAAACGTTGAAGTTTTGCCACAAATTTTAGTCAGAATTCTATCAGGTTTTGTTTTGCTTCATTTACATATTGTATTTGCCAGTGGACATTACCTGATCAAAGAATCATTTTTAGACTTCTCCAACCAATTTCATTGCTCCATTAGAGAAATATCTAACAATTCACAAAGACAAAAAAAAAAAAAAATCAGCAACCACCTTCTGTCAAAATACTAGAATTATTTTTTTAAATCTGAAATTGAGTTTGGTCATGGTTAGCATGCCTATGGTACAGTTCTACTAACATAACCTGAAAACTCACATTCCATAGAGTGTAAGAAGTTATTCATAAACCTTCTTTTTAGTAAAATTTTAATAAAAACGATGCTTTGCATTTTCACATTTAAAGAGCTAAAAATACAACAAAAACTTATTTACATTTTATAACAACAAAAATGTACAAATTACTATACAAAATGCAGTACCATCTCAAGAAAAACAAGTTTTTGAAAGTTCTAGCAGTTAGGACATCAAACCTGTATTTTCTGAAGCGATACCACTTTAAAGACTAAGTATCAATAACTGAACAGTGATTTCACTCAGTTAATTAAAAAAAGTTTCCAGAACAATTATGACTATCATTACTTTTACTTTTGGCTGATACAAATATAACCTCATAATAAAAGTTACTGAATATAATGAATATACTGAATTTATAACAAATCAAATTCAATATATATTCTTTCCCTTGAGGTTTTTGCCACAGAACTTTTCAAAATGAGAAAAGAATTATATAAACTTCTTTTTAAGGAAATAAGCCTGGCAAGAGATGAGTTGTTACAGTTCTACAAAAACCCTGTATTTGTAAACACTCAAGCACTGCAGATGTTTAAAGTTATTTCAAAATTATACATATAGCAATCACTGTATGCTATCTGATACAGATGTTTTAGAGTGGAAAGAGTTCAGCACAAGCTGAACCCATGGAATTGTAAATTTAAATTCACATTTCTACTTGAAACATGCAAGCACATTCTGATATGGCAAAAGAAATCTGACATGTTTACTTTTAAAAATATAGGACGTCATACTATATAGATGAAAAATTTAAAAGATCAGCTCAGTCAGACCTTTAAGCACTGTTCAAGTTAATAAGGAGATGATCATATCAATGCATTTGGATGCCCAAGTTGTAAAAAGATGCTGATTCACAGATTTCATGTATGGATGAATCTGATCCTACTAGCATTTCAGACTGGGTGATCACTGTGCTACCTGGAGTAAAACTTAAGATGAAACAGGTAAGAACCTAATGCATTTTTTTTAACGTAGTGAAGACTAATGCAAACCCCCTATGTTATACCACAACCTTTAAAAAGCTGATAGCTATTTATTGATTTGAAAGCCAACCCAAAGAACAGACATCGGGTCACAAAGTAATCTGACATCAATACATCTACAGTAGTTGTACTGGAGAAGTGACAGAAAAATGTTTCAAACTGAACACTAACAGCTTCTACCAATGTAATGCTTCATGATCATACAGATACACTTAAAAGGGGACTAGGTAAAAGTTTTAATCCTATTTCTAATAGAGGGGAAAAAAAACCCCACAACAATCAGTTCAAAGCAGTATAAAGAAACATTATTAAAGTGCCCAAACTGGTTTTACATTCATTTGAACCCCTACCTCTAAAAAGGTGAAATACCCTGGTCTGGAATATGTATTGTCCTCTAATCTAATGTTAAAAACTTTGTTACTTTAACCCATAATTATACTGTATGATTAGTAGAAAAATCTTTAGCAGACACAAAAAAAAAAAATGAAAGATGAAACCGCAGCAAGAGAGCATGGCAAACCTGAGAGATCTATTAGTGCATAAATCCGCTTAAAACTAAAAAGATAGAAAGAGAGAGCTAACGAACTACAATAAAAGTTATGTCTTTAAAGCAGTAAGTTATAACAGGGTGGGAAATGTTTATGCACATATGCCTGCAAAGGGGTCACTATCTTTCTGAAAAGAGCTGGTATTTTTCACAGCATCAATTTATAGTAAAAAGCCATAAACTGTATTTTTTAATATTACGCCTTTCCCACCCTGGCAGAGAATAAACATGAATTCAGAAGCACAGTAGAAGTGAAAAACAAAGAAGAGGAGAGAGAGAAAGCAGCAGAGAAAGACAGAAAAGGTGAATACAGAGCTACAGAAGTGTTTATTGAGCATGCTACAGAGGTAAGCAGAGTACACACAAAATGAAATTAAACAACCATCAAACCTCCCAACTTTGTTAGAAAATTAATTTTTAATTGTGCCACTTTCAAACTATACTGAATTTTACAATTCTAAAGATGTAAAAACTCAACTAATAGAAAATATACATGACCATTTTTTTTCTACATAGATAAACAGAATTTATGAATCTTGAAACTAAGTACATCAACTTCAAAAAGTATTGGTCATTTAAACAGAATCAAGGTAACAGTTCAAGACTGACAGAGAACTGCTTTCAAATCAACTGGATCTGTAGATTCTGAGCCATGTTTATAGTAAAGTCAGATCAGTTTCTAAATACAAAATATTTTGAAGAGATTTATTAAAACTGAATATTACAATGCAAGGTAAATTAAGACTAAAGGCACATAAACTTTGGTCCCACCTGGTTGTCAGTTTTAGAAAACTGCCACAAAATTTCCTGCAAGCATTTGCAGCAAACTTCCTTCATCATTGAAAAATACATGCACCATTTTCTGAACTAGCTTGACCAGTCTGTACATGCTCAGAAATCCACGACCATATTCCATATCTTAATTACAAACTAAAGATGGCAATATATATTGAAATGCACGTAAGTCATGTCAACTTCAAAAACATCTACAAAAAATATTCAGCCACAAACAAGACATTACTTAGTGCCAACATTTATATGATACATCCCACAAGAGTGTGTACAAAAAGGTTAAGATTCCACAATGCTTTTCACGTAGGGCTCAAAGTCACAGAAGTCACTTTTTGTCCTTTATGAAATTAATATTCTGTACCTTGTTAATTTTAACTAATGCCTACATTCATAACTGAATCTAGACCAGAACCATGAAATACAAAAGGCCTTTTTTTTAAAAAAGCACAAAGCAAAAAGTAGCAGAAATCAAATCATGTAATTTTATTCTTTCAGCGTAATGCATCTTATCCAATTAAAAAGAAAAATAAGTGACAAGCCAGCAGATAAAGAAATCTATCAAGCAGGAGAAAGAAAAGCTTAACCTTTTTACACACCCCTGCCTAAACATATTTAAGTTATCATGTAACAATGTGCCCCAGACAACCAAATTTGCTTTTTACTAGTTATGCAATTCTAGCAGTACTAGTTTTCCTTTTTAAGGCACGTACGTCAACTAAGTTGAAAAACTGTGGTATTAACTTGAAATCTTTTAAACAAAATGATGGTTTGTCTAAACATCAGTTGACCAATAGCAGTTAGTATCACTGCCTTTTTATTATTTTTTAAAACAACCAAGGAATGATAACAGCATGAAAAAAAATTTAAAAAAAAAACACAACAGAAGACAAACTCTGGTCCCCACTTTCCTGAACAGTCATTAGGTGACAACACCAAACAATGCAATTCACCCTCATTTTCAATCTGCCTTTTTAAATAGTTGACTTAGAGAAAGAAACTCTCAGATGTTGATTTTCTCCCAGATTGTAATTGTGAAGATCAATCAAAGCCTGAATAGCTTCTTCTACTGTTGACATCTGAAGAAGTGCCATCTTGTGATCTCTTCTGAAACAAAATAATGGCATTAGGAACTTGAACACTGCAGGGGTTGTTCCTAACGTTCGCTATCCTCTATGCACTTTCCCTTAAGACATGTTGCAAAAACGTACTTAGGAAGTCTTTTGATAGAGCTATGCACAGGAAAGTTACTTACTGGAAAAATTTAAATGCTTTCACAGTGCCTCCAGTGTTAGCAAACAATGTGCGTAGATCCTCTTCTGCTACTGATGGTCTACACACAGGAAGAAAATAAGCATAAGCAAGAAATTATTAGTCAATTCAGTGTGTTGTGATCCATATTAATACTACTGGCTTACTGACAACGAACACTTACGGAATGTTGGATAGATGAAGTGTTGCAGAAGGAGGGAATATATTTTGAAAATTTTTTGAACCAGGTTTCTTGAAGCGATGCAGAGGTGAATTACCAAAATCTTTAGTCAGCCCTTGGTCATCAAGTCCCTCTCGAGGTAGTTGTACTGTCTGATGTTTAGAAAGGGTAACCCGAATAATCTTTCCATACATTTTTTGTCCATTAAGATGGCTCATGGCTGAAAAATACAAATAAGTTTACCCAATTTGGTGTTGCTTTTCAACAGCTTGTGGTACATCACACAAGCAAACAAGAAAAATACTCAAGCAAATCAAAGGGTCAATGTGCTGAAGACTAGAATCAAGAACTAGGTCTGCAGAATCTGCATCAGTATTTAATTTTGTATAAAGACCATCAGATGGGATTCAACTGTTGCATTCATTTAGGATATTGTGCAGACCTTCTGGAATACAAGTGCATGCAAGTAAGATTTTGGATCTTGTGGGTAACCAGAATACAAGACAAAATGACGAATGTAAGCATGCTTAGTTCACCTGATTTTACACAGCATAATTTCAAGTACCTACACGAATGGGAAAATAAACAGAAATCTTACCCAGCTGTGACTGGTTCCCATCAGCCATCTGTATAAGAGCACTGTCTTTCTTATTGTATAAAATCTTCACACGCTGCACATCACCATAAACACCTTTTCAAAGTCAAAAGTAACCCAAAAGAAAAAGTTCATTTTAAAGCCAGTCACCTAAGTAATATGACATATCAATGGAACATTCAGACATCAACAAGACCACTCATTCAATTTCACCACTCTCACAAATGAATAAAGGAGATAAAAGATTTTGAATAGTGAATTTTGAAAAGAATAATTTCTGATAAACCCTCAGAGCTATGTGAATGATATTAAATTAAAGATCATGCAAAATATATTAGCATGCATTAAAAGAAAATCTGTGTCTATGGAGAGTTTTAAACAGCAAAAGAAAAATAGCAAAAGATTTACTATTCAACTTTAAGCCAAAGTGCTAGCTACAAATAAGAATTAAGGTGAAACAAAAAACCAAAACAAAATCAAATCAATAATAAAAGTATAGTGCTAACAATAACATACCGAAGAGGGTAAACAGACTTTGGGGCGTAACCATCTTTAGAAGGAGAGAAGAGCAAGCAGCGTAAGACAAGAAGAGAGAAGAGTCGAGGAAGAGCGGAGATGAACAGATCATCCATAACGAAGGGTGGTTCCCGCAGAATGGTGAGGTGGTCATGGATCATGGTTTCAAGGCGGTTAATTGGGGCAAGTTGGTCCGAGGAACATTTTGTTCAAGCACAGAAGCATGAACATAGGGAATGAAGACAGGGAACATAGACAAAGACGAGGAGAAGGGCAAGACAGGGAAGGGCATGGGAATTTGGGTAAAGACAAGGAAAGGGAAGTTGAACACAAAGGGAAAAGGATGAAATGGGGAAGGGAATACAGCAATGCAGAAGAAAAAAAATAAGGAAGTGGGGAACAAAAAAAAATAAAATATAGGTCAGTACATAGGAAATGCAGGAATTTGGTCAGAAAATGGTTGGTTTATGTACTGTACAAGAAAAACTGAGTAAAATGTAGTCACCCAAGACAAATATGGGTAAAGTACATTCATATCAAGAGTAAACTACAGCATTTCATCTCAACGTGGAAATAAATTAAAAAAAGCATGCAATAGAAATTTAAAACTTTGAACTTTAACTGCGTAAGCATGGCTGGTTATGAAATGCAGGCAAAAAATCTTTCAAAATGGCACTCTGATCTAAAACATTTTAACATGCAAGACTGTGGATGACGAAATAGTACCAGATGATAAAAAAAGCTTAATGATTTACAGCGACAGAGGCCAGTTAAAAATGGAACAGCTAGACTGATACAAACTTCCCACATTTCATACCAGCTTTCACAGCCATCAAAATAAATGTAAAGGACAGTAAAAATGCAAAACTAAATAAACCCCTTTAGATCTCAGAGTTAGCAAGAAAGATACAGTTAAGGTGAAAATGCTTTGCCACCATTTCTTAATTATTATTTTTTAAAGACAAATGAATAACTGCAAAGAAAAAAATTACTAAGAGAGACTGGAAGACTGCCTCGTCAAGATCTTTGGGAGAACCTTCAAAGAAAAAGGTGTTAGAGTAGTTCACATAAATTAAGACCTTAAAATGTGAGATACGAGCATGAAATGAAATAGCAAACAATTAGAAAAAACAAAACAGGAATTCTAGTTTACGTGATTATAATTGCAAAAGAAAGCATAGTCGCTATTTTGTAAAAATAAAGCTTTCAATTCAAATGTCAAACATGCAGTAGTTACCACATTTTTCTTAGAAAAAATAGGTAGCCAACTATCAAAGGGCATTTTAAGTTGTTAGCTACCTGGGAAAACAAAAGTATTCAACAATAATGGCTATAAAATTAACTTTGGGATATTATTAAAAAGAACAGCAAAAATACTTTGAGCTTAAAAACCAAATGTAAGAGGCCAAATGCAAAGAAATTATAAAATACTGACAAATGAAGTATGACTAAAGAGGGAATAAAAAGAAGTAAAATCGTTTTACTGACCTCTTCATTTAAATTGCTAACCAGAAGGACTGTATTGCCACCAGCTGAAACTCCAGGCATTCCCACACGGCCAGCAGCAGCAGCTGCAGCAGCAGCAGCAGCATTTGGAATAGCCAAAGGACTCAGAGCTCCTGGAACAGCTGCAACAGGAAGCCCTAATTTTAAAATAAAGCATATTTTACGAAACACACACAAGTCGTTTAATAATAAAGTACCTACATCAGTACAGGTGTTGCATACAACACTCTACAAAGCAGAGCATTCCACTGTTCAAGTCGTCCAAATGGTTACGAAACAGGTTGTTAAATTAACATAAGGAAGTGTGCTTTGTTTTGGTTTTATTTACATCAAGTCTTCAAAGAACTGATGAGATGTAAAAAGTTCTTTTTTTCCAAATAAACAATCCTGCAGTCTAGTTTATCAAAATGGTCTGAAGTAGATGTTGACCAAATCAGTAAGAATAAACACTAATTGTGCTCTCTGCATCATTACATCCTTATTTTGCATCACCCTTTGAGAGGCATTCCTTACTTCAACTTGATGCTTCAGAGTTGGTCATGTGAAAAGGTCTACATATCTCTCAGAGCCTTAGCTTCAATGATGTGAGGAGGCAACCTTCTAAATGCAAGATTCAAAGTAGCACCACTGATTATACTCTGAGACTTTTCTAATCCAGTTTCCTAAAGATGCATGTTACCATTAGCTAAACCTTCACCTGTATGTTTATTTTTCTCTTCCAAGGAAACTCATCATGTAGACACCCGATTGTTTTGCATGGTCAAGTCACTGGGTTACTAGGTGAGTGTGCTACTCCCAGGATCTGTGAAAAGTTCCTGTGATACATATGCACTATACACAGTTTATACAGGAACATCTTTATCATACTTGATCAAAATTTTATTTGCACATTTTACAGAGTTCAGTAAAAGGACAATGATGTATCAAAATGTGTAAAAAACAATAAAGAAACGTCACTTCAGTATTTTACTTTCTTTTACTGCAATTGGGTTCTAAGATTTCAGTATTTTGGCAAAATTTTGAATGTTTACATGAACACGCTAAGCTAGCACAACACAACTAATCTTCCAGTTTGCCAGGTAGACAGTCTAAATATAATGTTTACACTATGTACCCAAGACTACTTTCCCTCCCACATAAAGTTTTACTTTAAACAAAATCATAAGAGAAAATAAATTCTTTGGTTTCAGTCAATGCCCAAATACTAAGCAGATAACAGTAAATATATTAAACATTTTTTTTAAAAAAAGATTAATCCCAGGTTTAGTATCAAAAGTGAACACACAGGGGGACAGAAGGGGGAAGTAAGCAAGGTTACAATTTATTTTTCTTTAAAATTCGTAGAAAATATTTCTATCTTCATTCTAAGTCTTTACTTATGTTTTGTTACACAAATTTGTGAAAAACAAGTAATTAAAAAAAAGAGAAAGAGATAAGAGATAGATAGATATTTTGGGCTGGACAAATGACCCCTCAAAGGAAACAGGACATTCATCACTGCATTGTGAAAGTGCTTAACAGTATTACTGATCAAGCCTTGAGAAATATTTTCTGGTCATTTCCTGTCAAAGCACATGCAGAAAAAAAAACAGTAAGTGTTCTAAGAAAGGAAATTAAAGATACGAAATGCTTTCCAATAAAGTTGAAAAGATTAAAAATGTTAGTAGTCAGAGGTCAAACCAGAGGAACAGAAAGTTCTGAGTAATGACAATTCTAGTCATCTCTCATGCCACAAGATAAAAGAAAAATCTACTTGAATCAAAAGGCAACAAATACGATCTTTTATTGCATTATATGTGGTATTTGTGGGACCGACTGTAATACATAAAAAGAAGGAAAAACCCTACCTTGTCTAACAGATTTGAGACTGTATTAGATGGTATGTATGGAAACAGCTGCCAGTTACATTAGATAGGCAATAAAATGACATGTAATATGCTTCATCACATAAGACAGCCACAAGCTAGGTGGGGGTTAGGAAAGCACTCCCCCCAGCTATGCTACTGTCTGATCACCTATTATGAGGGCTGTGCCTGGTCTTCCTTCAGAGAATGCAGAAGTAACACTAGCTGTCAAAGACGGGACATGAAATCAGATGGACCCCTGCTAGTCCAAGCATGGCAACTTTGTTTCTAGAAATCCACTGTGTGTGAAAGGAAAGTGTAATACTACATATTTAGATATATTAATAGCAAGGCAAAAAAATCTATCAAATATGACGCATATTTTGCTCTTGGGTTAAAGCTGAAGAAATAGCTTTACTTTCAAGAAAAAACAATTAATAAGGATGTAGTTAAAGAAAGTAACCCTGTGAAAGAAACAATTTATTCCCAAAATCAGACTGTAATATACAGGGAACTCCTCAAATAACTTTAAAAAAAATCCAGTTCTGTTCCAAAAAATCATTTTAGAAACATACTTTTGAGTGCTTTGAATTGCATATGCTGAATACCATGTTTATTTACACTTAGCTACTTACTGTAGAGGTCAACACAGACAAAAATGTGAAGAATGACAGTAAGGTGTGACAGACGTCCACCGGAAAGGAAACAACTTTTTCTATTTAGGTATTAGAAAATGCTAATACACTAAAGCATTTCAAATCTTCTAGCATGTCTAGGCACCTCTCCCTAACCTTAGAAGATTTAAGTCAGTCCAGCATTTTTAGGAATAAAGGAATCTAGATGACTAGTGTAGTTTTTATGCCTCTTCCCATAGTTTGGCACAGTATAGCCGAGTAATTCATATTTTAAAAGACAAAATTCTTCATAGTATGAGACTCGCTACAGGACGTTCTTTGGTGTCACTGAAGAAGTTAAAAACAAAGACTAATTCAACACCATTCATACAAAAATATTTTAAATTGCTATAATTTTGAAATAGATTAATTTAAGAGTCTTAAGAAGGGGCATGAGTGGAAAGGACTAATAAAGACAACCAGTGATGACAGTAAGGGCTAAAGCTGTAGGAGCCCTAACCACAACAACATATTTCCAGCTGTAATATTAAACACATTAATGTCTAATATTGATATTTTAACATAATAAATTATTGATAATTAAATATTAATTAGTGATAACACTTTAAAATATGTGGAGTTACAATACTGTTACATATTAGTATTTGCAACTAAGTATTTCTTATTTTAAACCTTTTGTTTGTTGTGGTTCAGTATAATACAGCTGCTGTTTATGCAAAGGTTTTTTTCCTGTAAGATGTCCTGTAACTTTTTTTTTTTTTT
>NW_020799109.1:19964339-19984423 GCF_003259725.1 Athene cunicularia | reverse complement strand
AAAAAAAAAATCAATCATCTGCCTCTGATAATTCATTTGAAGCCAGCTCATTCTGTCCATTAGTGATTTTCTCCCTCTTTCAAAAGATAACAAGACTCATTGAAAAGATGTCCAATTTACAGTCTCAAAGATTTCTGACACCTTATTTCATCACAGCTGAGGATGCAGTAGACAAATGAGTAATGATGCATGCGGGCTAGGATCATCTATTTGATACGTTTCTAACCGATTACACAGCACACAGAGACCTCATTTCCTGGAAAGGTCAGACAAATTACAAACCCAAAGAAAACAATTCTTGTTCTGCAGGTCTCCACTGCACTCTTGATTTGCCATTCTGGTTTAAACAAGTCAAAATTTTTTAATAAAAATAAGAACTTGTATTATGATTGTTAGTTACCATGCAACACACTGTTTAAGATTTGAGGACTTATCTGAACCTATTTAGAAATGTAAGCTACTTTGTCAACATGATCAACTGGTATTAGAAAGCTTTGTCACTAGCTTTATTTTAACTTCCAACAACTGTAGGTAACAGGTTTTTGCTTCTTACAGATATTAATGAAAATATACAATTACACACCTTTTTTCTAGTCTTTGAAGTAATTTTCCTCAATGGCGTTTAAATGCAGGATGTCACATTATTTATTCTCCCTCTCAGTGTATCTTTTTGCATGACTTCTGAAATGCTAATTAGTAATGCCATTTTTAAAGAGGAAAATTAAAGCAGTACTAAAAATATATGATGAACTTATGTGTGAAAACCACAGGCAGTAGGAGCAGTCATCTTAATGCAGGTATGCATAACTGCAACTGAGAACTGAATATAGTCCTTATCCTTTTATGAACCCTTTTTGTGGCTTTATGTCAAGTAACTACCATCTTTTTGTATTTGTTATTGGTCTGCTTCTTATACTTAGCCTGAATGGGTTCAGGGGAGAGAGCAGGCTCTTTTAAAATCTCCGCATAACAGCTGATAAAGCTGCAAGTGTTACTATACTACATCGTAAAGTTACATTTACTGAAGAGGAGGGTTAATTCCATTCAGCATGGAATTGAGATATGTAATGGTTTAGTATTAATGCAGATTTAAACATCAAGACTAACAAGACTCCCACTTTGTCACTAGAACTCAACTCACAAAATTATGTTAAACCTAAGCCTTGCTTCTGGCATATGAATTACAGTACACTGTTAAAAAGCCAACAACAAAAAGGGACCCAAATTGTACAACTATTCAGCATATAATAGCATAATGCAGGCAAAAGTCAGAACTGAGACCTTACAACATTTTCTGTTAGTGATCTCATTACATACATATAAAAGAAGAGCTACAGCAAGAATTTTAACAAGAATGCCACAGGTTCAACTCATGGTATTCTTTTTGAGCATGCAAAAAAACCTGAAGAGCACCCCATATTAAGCTCAAAATGGAGCTCGACTCTTTCATGGAGAAACATGCCCTTTGGGAATCATCTGTGAACAGGGCATGGTAGACACTCTGAGTACATTCTCAAGGTATCTTTATCAATATTACAGAAATCAAAATTCTAAAGCAAATAAAAAGAAACCAAATATTAAGATAGAAGGTCGCTGTTATCATTCTGCTGTATTTCACACAGTTTGCCAATTCCATCTTATAACTCTTTGAACTTTTAATTGTTCTCAGCCTTCTCCTTTTGAGTCTCTAAATAAATATGCAGCTATAAATGCATGTACAAGTGTCCACTTAGGCTTGAGTTTTTTCTATCCTTTGTCCTTAATTTTTATGTCACTTATATTTTGTGCCTTTTTGCACAGTAAGCAGCCCAGAAAGAGAACCCTGTTCCTCCATATTCCAACAAGCACCATTCCCATTTTGAGAACTATCCAAATGGCTAAGGCACCAACAGTACTATGAAGCCTTTTTGTAAGGATTTGCAGCTGCAGAGCTCAAATTCTGTAAAAAACAAAGGCAACTTAAGAAAAAAAACCCCAAACCCAACAACAACAAAATCACTGCATCATCATCCCCACTTGACAGATGATGCAGTTACAATATACCAAGCTCACTCAACTGGTCATGGGTATAGTTAGAAAATATATCCATCTCCCTTAAGTCTCTTTCAAAACAATGAATGCTTTTTCAGAGGAAAAAAACAGCCACGATAAATAATCTCCACTACTCCAAACTAAACATGACTGACTTCACTGATGCTCTGAAAATGTTTCACAGCTGCAACAAAAGTTACTCATGTTGTGTATCTTTTATTTTCCTCTCCTTGGAAAAACTGCATTCAAAGAGGTCCATATAGAGAGTGAGAACTAAAATATTTAATTAGCTAATATGATGTCATCTACATAATTTTACTAGCAAAAATGTTTAATATACACAAAAGTGTGTCATGAAAATCAAAAGGTTAGAAAACTTACATAGATTTGCAGACAAAAATTATAAAAGCATCTAAGTGACTTTAAAACCTAAACCACTATAACATAAAGGCCACTAAAGCTAAAGTAATTTGGATAACTAACTAGTAACCCCAATTATTAAACATATCCAGAGTGATGCAATGATCCATGCATCCTCTGTGTGTGATTCCACTGTGCCAAGCAAACTAAACCTGTTAATTTGATGCATACTATAAGCATTATATACAAAGAAATACATTAGTAAGCCTGAGACTGAAAAACAACTTCTCAGGATTCAGGAAAATGTCAGAATCAGAGTTACTAAGTAACGCTGGCATCGTCTTATAAATCATCAATCTTTAACTCTCTCCTTTCCTAAATCCCTGCCTTACAACAGCTAATATGATGGGTCTCATATTAATAAGCAACTTTACTTTGCTTTTGTTTCCTTACTACTCATATTGTAGCCCCATGTCTGTGTTCTAGTCATTACGTATCCACAAAAGAATTACTAACTGCTCAAGAGCATTTCTACAGCGCTCAACTCTATGGTATCAAACTTCTCCACAAACACTCATCCATATTCCCTATCAATCCATGAAATTTTTCAACAATGGGAAGTCAGAAGAGGAACAACAGAAAATAAACTTTAGCTACAGGTTATTCAGAGAGTTTAGATTCTTATGGTATTTTTTATTTTCCAAAACTTTTGCTGTAGCTACAAGTAATACACCATTTTGCAAGTCATACTGAAGGATATGAAGTCAAGCACTCCAAAATCTGTGGGAGGTGGGTGTGCGTGGAATTTCCAAGTAGTTATGAAATGCATCCTTCAAGTAATCTGATTTTGGAAATGGGCAGATACAGCATAGCGTTCAGCAGCCTTAACTACAACATTAACCCTTTTCCTGGGCTCACATCATTCACCAAGTGCCTTCTAACTTCTGCAATACACAGAGAGCAGAGGTCCCTCTTTACTACATTAACTCTGACTTACTTCAAGTTGGCCCATCCTGTACAAAAAAAAAAGGCATGAAATCTATGTTGTTCTTAAGTTTTCTTTAGAAGAAAAATGGGAAATGATAAAAAAAAAGGACTAAGTGGAAAGAACAATGATCACAACATACTAAATCAGGTTTTATAAATCATGAGATTATGTCTGAGTACTATTAAATTTTGAAGAGTGAAAGGTGTTCTCAAAGAACAGCAACTTGACAGAAGCAGGAGAGAAAATTATGCAATGAATTGTAATAAATCAAAAAATTACAAATTTCTCTCAAAGCATGCATTAATTACTTTGCTAATAGTAAGAAGATATATTTATCTGTATCTTTCTCAGAGCATTTTACCTACTTCTGATTAATTCAAAAGCTGACAGAATATTAGAACTCATGTACCCATAGCACTAGAACTGCAACTACATATTTTTTCCTTTTATTTACAGAAACTACAGACTTTTTTTTTTAAGCAAAGAGCATAATCTTTTCTCATTGAAGGAAACTAACAAAGTGTTATTTTCATAATCTGATATTACAAATAAGCATTAGCATGAATGAAACAAAAATCACATGAAATCTCTCTTACAAACTTGGGTGCAAGGATGTGCAAGGTGTGCATGAGCAGCTGACAGGAACATATAAAAGCAGAGGACACATTTGGGAATAACAGTAGTCCTAACTTAACTTTTCCTTATAGTTTGTGCATTTCTCATTTTGTCATGCATTCTCTCATTCATTTATGAAAGATTTCCAAATTGTATTACTACAATTCAGATCACAATGTAGACTGAACCTGAATGGGCCTCTGGACACTATCACAATATAAGATCTTTAATTGTTAGAAGAAGTAACAAACATCTTCACCTAAAGTGACTTTGCAATACAAAAGAATCATACCTAGAAGAGAGGTCTCCTTGGCAAATGCTGCAGCAATAGCTGGGTCCAGCGCTGGCTGTCCATCACCAGATGGAAGATCAGGACGAGTGTAGTCCCTGCTTTTATCGTTGTTGTACTTGACATTCAAATTCACCAATTTGGAAAAATCAATCCGTAGGGTACAGCAAGCATTATAAATATTTTGACCATCTAAGGCCTGGAAAAGGGAGTCAATTTATTTAAAAAAATACACAATACAGGTTGGTTGCACAACTTTTTTTTTTTTTTTAAACAAGGTCAGTGTATAGGTATTTATCCTTCTTAGACTAGCTTAAAAGCAATTAAGATTAAAACGCATTAACCTCTCTTAACATGATTCCAGGAAGGTTGACGTTTACTTCTCTTACCTAGACACTGTTTATGCACCTAAGTGCAACAGACATTTTAATGGAAACTTGAAAGTTAGTCTGTTAAACATAATTAACTTTTATTCCATGGTACAGCTTTAATTCAGACCTAATGCCAAATAAATTTCTAAAGGAAAAAAAAAAAAAATCACACAAATACTCTTGTATGCAGACAGTTGACCTGAGGAAGAAAAAAAAAAAAAATCTAGACTTAAATAACGTGGTAGACAGCTATCAGTTAAAGCAGAATATTTACATCGTTCCAGCATGTTTTTCTTCCCCCCTTAAAGGTAGTTAGTGCCAAAATTGAAAGAAAAGCAACTTTATCTGCTAACCTAATGTTACTAACACTTCTTTAAAAAAAATTCTATTTTTACTATTAATTGGTACTTCTGAAAGGATGCCTATTAGTAGTGAAATTTCACATGAACTCTTCACATACCACCACTTAGAACTCTATGAAAACACTCTCTAAAAAGGGCTAATTATACATGTTTAGTCCATCTTCATTATGTATCAGGCAAATTGATAAACTTGGATCTTACTCTGTTTACATTTGGGGCATACCCTCCTTTCACTTGAAAAGCTAACAGCTAAATATGAGAGATTTAAAAAGATGAAAACTTTAGTAACTGAGTTGGTTTATACTCTTAAGAAATGCTAGGAAGTGAAGATACAGCTCATCTTAAAAATTAACCCATTCAATCAAGTCATAATGTTAAATCTAAAACTACTACACACATGGCGGAAAAAAACCCCACACTGTCAAATACAATAATCAGATCTTTTGTTTCTCTTGATGAATGCTAGACTGCAATGTACCCCTTCCGGACTTGAGCTAGCTCTTGCACAGGTAGCTTGGTTACATCTGCAATGCACTTTTTAACACGTTCAAATTCTGGCAGGACTTACTATTTTGAGGCAAGCACTGCACAAACCTAGCGTGCCTGCTTGGTATGGAAGCAACATAACTGTTTTCATAGAGTGATGCATCTGGAAACTGAACATCCTGCAGACATCCCTCTACTAGGTCTGGGTCAGCAAGGCTGTCCCTTCCTACAAAATGTATTCACAGCTGACATCTCCAGGGCTTATGAAATCACTTAAAAGAATTACCACCATTAGCAGCCAATATATCTACAAAAATAAGTCAGTATTCTTAGAACTTCTAAAGTGAAAACAAAATATATTTTTTAAAAAGTATAAAAACCTCACATCTAGACATATTCAACAATTAAAGAGAAACTCCCGTGCTTGAAACTCTGCTTAAACAATGCTTCTTACAATACTGGCAAAGCAAAACTACTACTGTCCCAATTCACAGAATACAACCTGAGGATTAATTCTTTGTTACTGGGCTGGTGTGTGTCCCCATTATGGAATACAGGATTTGCTATACACAGTGGCAAAGCAGAATCTAAGACTCCTAATG
Organism: Athene cunicularia; assembly: GCF_003259725.1. Classification (NCBI taxonomy): domain Eukaryota; kingdom Metazoa; phylum Chordata; class Aves; order Strigiformes; family Strigidae; genus Athene; species Athene cunicularia. Next base: position 19,978,319 of record NW_020799109.1, on the reverse strand, counting down.
CTGGTATTTGGGAAAATAATCTCACTTGAACATTACATGTTAAAAAGTAAACAATGAGAATCAGTCACCTCTTAGAAGACTTCTTAACCTTCCAAAATCCACTAAGAAATGGATTAAAGGTAGGTATAGTCTACACAGCCAGAGCTTACTTACTGTCAAAGACAATGCCATTGCCCTCAAGGAAATACCCACTCATATAATGAAGAAAACAAGGTATGAATGAGACCAAAAGGCAATATCCTTTAGCTTGTCCAAGTCACAAAGTGCTAAGTCTTTAAACGCAATCAAGATTCATATTAGATCTCTGTGTGGAGTCTGCAGACACACTGATTTACAGCTGGCTGAGAGCTGTTGATTAAATCTTTTAGTCTTAAAAAGTAGCAAACCAAAACTATACCTGTGCTTGTACTTTCCAGAGCAGTCAGTGTTTAAATGGAGCCCCATAAGTGACTAAAACTTATAGTGAAACAGCAAAAATTCCTCTTTTTGGCAAATTCAAAGTGACCAAAATTACATACAAAAGATTACTGCACAAGAGAAATCCCTTGTAGTTGAAACTCAGTCTGAAAGAACATCCAGAACTGGAAAGGAAGGAGATGCACTTTTTAATGAGTACTTTAGGCTCTGGGAAAGCCTCCTCACAACAGAAAAAAAACACAAAAAATGCCTTACCCCACCCACCTCTACCAGCAACATCATACACCTCCAACAACAATGCAAGAAAGATTACCAGCAACTAGGGTTTTTTCAAGGTTAATTGTTCACATGTAAAGTCACAACTGTAAACGCACGTGTCCTGAGCTCCTTCCCATATGGCGATAAAAGAACGTGCAACAAACCCTCAAACCCTGTTCCTCTCAAACAGTCATCCTGAAAAAAATGAGAAGACAGCAGCTAAACCATTAGTGAATGCACATACAGACATCATCTCAAAGAACTCTAGTTACCGCTAATAAACTTCTCTTGCTTTAAGCATTTATCTATACATACATTCACGTGTGACAATACCAAACCACACACATTCCAAACCAAGATGATCAAGTAACATGGGACCCTTCTACAAAATGGGAGTAGTGCTATTTATCTTGCCTGGGCCAGTGAAACTATTACTTAAGCCTCACCAATGGAAGCAGCAAAACTTACCTCATCATGCAATACTAAGAGTGTAATGATACCGAATCGGTTCCAGGCCTCTGCCTTTCCTCCCTCCACCTCCTTACTGAAAAGTACCATCCTCTTGGACTTCGCCAGAGGGGAAAATTATACTGATGAGTGGCTCACCTCCTGCCAAGAGCCTGTCAGCAGACAGATTCCTGGAAAAACACACTGTGGTATTTAGGAGCACACAAAGACAGCTAGTAAGAACATGCAGAAGACCAATAGAAAACTGTGGTAAAGAACAAACAAAAATCCCTGTAGACTGACACATAACTCAAGGAGAGAGGTACATGCCTAAACTGACACAGTGACCTCAACTCGAGTGTACTCCTGTGCATGACCTCAACACCACAGTGCAAATACTTATCATGGGTACAGGTTTCTCTATGGCCACTTAGATTGGTTTTGGGAGGGGAAAAAAAACATTGCCAACAAAACAAACACACACACACACACACACACACACACCCTAAAAAGAACAGTAACTCCTAATCACTAAGTATGCTGCATGGTTCTAAATCAGCTACAGCAGTTAAGAAAGGGACTGAACCAGAAATAATGAAAATCACAATTCTCAATACTAGTGAAAGTTCCAAAATAGTGGAGGTGGGTGGAAAGAAAGTAGTATTTCTAGACTACTACAGTAGAACATTCAAAATATTTAGAAAGGGTGTTAACAACTGGGGTTATATTCACCAAGAATCAAAAATCTGCTCGTGTCTCAAGGCAGCATTTTTCACTGAAGGCATGAATAAGCAAGCAAGGACTAACACCACAGAAAACAGCAGAAATCATAAGGATCCAGAACAGAGAGCTATGACTATCACAGACAGTAAAAATGACCATACAGGGAATATCAATGAAATGGAGGTCTGCACCACAAAACACAATACTCTCCCCATTTCTTAAAAATAATGTCAAACCACCCTCTCTTTTTGTTCACAGCAGCCAGGAGGATGAGGAGATGAAAACGGCTGACTGGGAAAAGATGCCACAGATTAAGAGGTGAAACAAGAGACTGTTCCAATGAGAAAAAACCCAACAACCACCAAACAAAAAAAAAACAGAAAAAGGGGACAAAAAAAAGTTCAATAAACAGTACTTTATCCTGCTGCTGATGTAATCAACAATACCCAAGCTTTTCTGCAAAAGAACAGTAAGAATTTCTGTGTAGTAAACATGGATTTATGACACTATGAGCTCTCATTTCCCAATGTGATTGTGGATGTTGAGAGAAGTGGTAACAGCAGCAAAGGCAACCTCAGATGGCAAAAGTACTCTACAAAGTTACAAAATGTTGTAATATCCTGAGTGACCAATGCATCTCTCTGATGCAGCTTCATGCAGAAGAGTCAGATCTACTGGCAGACTCCAAAGCCAAGGAAGAACATTCCCACAATCTTTTCTTCTCTCAGGCTTTCCTCACCTGAATGAAGGGCTTTCTGATGCAATGTTCTTCTTACTTTCAGGGTTCAAGATACCTGAACATCCTTGTAAAAGAAAAGTCCCTTGAAAAGTGCTATATTCATACGTACTATGCTTTAATGAACTTCTCCTAAGGCCTATATAGACCATGAATCTGTGGAATGAACCCCCCCTACAGAGGACAGTCAAGGTAACCCTATAAAAATCAGGAAGAGATATGCCACTTAAAATATTCTTTAGCTAATTCACATACAATACCTAGAAGGCAGACAAGAAAACAGTTTGGGATGCAGAAAATTATTTGACATTTTGCTACTCTCATTTTCCAGTTCAGAAAAAGAGCCCAGAGATATACATAGCAGATATTTTTGGAGACACATGGCTTTAAGCCAGAACAAATAGTGTATATGCCCCTCTCTTTGTCAAGCACTGTAGGCACTTAAGATGATGATCCAAGACAGGAAATAGATCTCTTGCAGGATGAGGACAGCTTGAAAGCATTTACCAAGGTCCAATAAAGAAAAATCAAGTTAGAGTGGTGAGAAAAAGTGGCAGAGAGGAACAACACAACAAAACTGCTGTCTACTCTCCAATCTCAAAGAAAAGAAAAAAAAAAAAGAGAGAAATTTCATCCCTACTCTATTTCCAAAGCACATAAATCAAGAGAAACTACAAACAAGATCTTTAGAAGGGCTTAACAGTTTAAGGAATTACAAAAATCAAGTAATCCTTACAAAATATACTCCAGCTCAAATGGTAAACACCTCTTGGGAGAGATTTGTCCCAAGTGCATCCTACAGATATGGATTTGAATTAAATAAATTTCTATTTGAGTCAAATGTCTTGGATACAAGAAGTTTCTGTGGCTAAAAAGTATATGTAAAACACATTCCATTTTCCAAAACGAAGATCTTATTTTATTACATGCAGCTCCTTGACTGAAGGAAAAGTTGCATACCTTACTCTTTTCTACAAAATTGGAAAATCCAGGACACAAACCCTGTTGCTGCACTTCCTGAGCTTTCTGATACAATGGACACAAGTCAGCATTCTTCTGTCTACATGAACACTACTTACCATTTCTGAGCACAAATTGTGATCTTCAGGATTAAAGAGGCCTGAAAGTCCTCAATGCAGTAATTATGGGTAATTGCCCTGAAGCTATTTTATCTGGAGATCTCCTTGTTTTCCATTATAGCAACAAGTACCTGAAGTTCCCATTACAGATTTTAGGGCAATATAGCCCCTTTACAGCCCCTTTTGCAGACTGCTACTAGTGCAGAGCCACCCTGAAGCTGTCACTCAAAACAACTCAAAAGACAACATCTGGAATGTAGAGTCAAACCTCTAAAGAATCTCTGTAGAGGTACTCTGAATCACCTACGGGCCAAGTAAGGACCAACTGGCCAACTATAACAGAAACACTCAATCAGACTTGTAATATTTTTAATCCATGTTGGGTCAAGATGACTGTGATGCACTACAGTTAATCCTCTACAGATGAGGCAATAATAACTGTCAATATCCAAGATTTGGCAGGAGTACTTCTGGTGTATTTACACAAATACAACACTTGGGATTAGTCAGCTGTTCAGACAGAAAAACTGGCACTCTAATCTTTCTATAGTATACCAGATTACCAGTATTCAAATATTTAAATTTGCAACTTATGCTGAGGGCACTGATCATTTACTATGATAATGAGCTATTTTTGATGCTTAGAATATCTCCTCATGCATACAGGTATCTCCAGGATATCACCTTCTGTTTCATTAGGAGAAGCACAGTGCAATGTGCTCTACTGTTGCAGATTCTCAGTACTTTCTCTAACCCACAGCCAGACTGCTGCATTGCACAGAACCTCAAGTTTGTCATCTTTACCTTTACTTGCCGGTATAACGAACTATAATGATCTAATCTGAGGGTGGAGATGAACATGAATCAGTGTAGCCATAATCTACTTTTACAGGAAATGAGTTTCTCACAAAGCAAGCGGAGCAGTAATGCAATTTTTCACTACTTGCTCATTCAAATAGCAAAAGTGGTCCCATAGGGCTAGAGGCTTCACATTGTGCATTCTTGTCAGTGTCACTATTTTCTCAGAACCTTCAAATGAATAGCATCTCTCCTCAGTACTTACATCACTTGAGCTTTTCAAATTGCTCTTTAACTTCCTTAATAAGTCTTCAATTTCTATTAAGGCCACATTCTGATTTCCTGTGAAGAGTGCCAGTGGAAAATTATATTTCCCCATTATCTTCTATAGTTAACAACTGACGGAAAACATTGAAAACTTCTTCATTCTTTTACCTTTACCATGCTTTTAATTTTGAACCTCATGCAACTTAAGTGTAGCCTCCACATCTTCTTGCTTTCACTGTACTTCCTGATGTATTTAAACTGGAGAGTTTTTTCCCTATCATCTGACTGTTTCTTTCCCTTATGTATTTTTGTTTTGGTGGCACTGCATGTTTTACCACAGTAGCTCAACCATAAGAACTGTACTTATTTTACTCTATTTAGCTGGCGAGGGTAATGGCAAAAAATCAAACCTTCCTTCAAATTTAGCATTCTTCAATACTTGCAGTTGGTATTATTCTTAGCGTTTTGTCTATTTATGTATATACTGATTAAAACATGGAATTATAAACCTAAGACTGTTTCAGTTTGTCACTAAGAGGGCTCCAAAATCACTCTGACAATTACTGTACATGCAGATGTCACTGTTATTCAATGAAGTTAAGTCATTCACACATGAGCTACCACTAGTGAACAGCTACCCTTATCAAAACATGCAACTGGAGAATCAAATACATGCTTTTTTTTTTTTTTTAATTACAACCAGAGTTCCACGAGCTAGTATCAGTTTGTCAAAAGTCAACAACAGCAAGAGATTATTAGGTTCCTTTCATACTTTTACATACCTCATTTTTTGTTATTTTGTCACTTCTTTATAATATATTCCTAGAATTACACTGATAATTTTCAAATCACTACAGTCCATTTCACAGACGTCATCTTTCCATTAAATCTTCTGATAACATATGTAAGACTCAAAAAACGAAGTCAAAAGATTTATCACTTGATGTCATACTTTGCTTCAACAATGCACTTTAAAGGTAGCATTAAACACTGTGCAAACACACTGGCATCCAATAGTTTATGAAGTATTTCAAACATGAATATATATGAGTATAGTCAATTTCTGCAGCAACTGTAGGTTAAAGATCTAGCTTCTGTATTACTATTTTAAACCTACTTAAAATCTGAAAGGCATATCCCATCCAACCAAATTTTTACACGTTACAATGACCTATCTGCATCTCCCTCTACTCTGAGACACAATCTAATATTTGATACTATTCATCTCTGAAAAAGATATCTCTAACTGAAATTGTACTCCAAATCTACAAGTATTTCCAGACTGCTTTTCAGGCGGCTATTAAAATAGATCACCATAAATCAAGTTGCAAATCATCTTTTCTCTGGCTAACTTTATTTTTCTCAATAGCATGAAAACTTAACACTCTACTTTTTGAAAACATGTTTCTTATTTTTTGTGATCTCCTGTCTTGACCATCTCACAGTTTTTTAAATCAATACCTAGTATTTAATTTAGTGACGGGAATAAAAATGACCATCCTCCACTCTTTATGAAGGTCTAATTCTTTACAACACAAAACCAAACCTATTTTTTCCTTCCTCTACTAAGAGATATTTGTTGCCAACTTAGTCTGAGGTGCAAGCTTTTCACTTTTTCCTGAAGTGCTCAGCTGTTCTGTCATCTATGGCCAACAAGCACTTTCTGTGCTGCCAAGCAACACTTAACCAGCACATCGATTTTAATCAGCCTTCCAGAAACCCAGACTGCATGTGAAGGTTTGAAAATATAAATTAATTCCATCTATCTCTTGAAAAAACTAATTTTAAAAAAAGAAAATCTAGCCTTCCCCTTTGGTTCCACCTTCCTATTGCCACAGATGTGAACATATCCCAGTCAATTAATTCAAAACATCTGGTCTGATGACATGTTGTTGATCTTTGTCATAATTAATCCATAGGCTCTCTCCTGCTATAATGAATAAAACCAGATAATTGTTCTTGCCTCTCCTACCCAGGACAGGAGAGTTTCCAACAAAATAAAAGTAGGATTCTGCTCACACCTGTCACTGGCTGCAAAGCTTCTTCACAGTCTGGTCCCTTAAGACTGCACTCTCTCTTATGGACATTTATGGTTGTAACAAAGTCTAGATTTTCTTCTTAAGATACTACAAGTACTTTTACAAACCTGTATCAAATTGACAAATCACATTTTTGTTTTGATGCTTAGAAAGCATCTACTAACAATAATCCAATGGTCTTACTGAATTTGCCGCTTACAGTGAATTAATTATGCATCAACATTACATCCTACATTTTTACTTCTGGTTGACATTTTCACTACTGCAGTCTTGCGTATTATTTAATCTCTGTGCAGTCATTAATATATTTGCTCATAACTGTAGATGTATACAATTCTTTAGACGAAGTCTCCTTAAACATAGTATCTTTAAACACTAATTTTACACAATTTAACAACATTATATAATAACTCCCAGTTATTTTTTAATCTCAAAAAATTCAAACAAGTGGCAGAGGAGTATGACACATTATTAACATTTTACAAATGGTTAGAGTACAGGAAGGTCTCCAGCCTTAAAGAAGAGCTGTACTTACTAGTTTTGCTTGCTGTGCGTTTACTGGATCACCATACTGCAGTAAAGCTTGAAACTGATTATTCTTTGTGAATGTGATTATCTTCAATACAGCACCAAACTTAGAGAATATCTGCCAAAAACATTGTAAAGTTTTACACATGAGCTCCTCTCAATCATACCTCAAGGTTAAATGAAATTTGGCCTACCTGATGAAGAACATCCAGGGTTACCGGATAGTACATATTGTCAATAATTATTCTAAGTACCGGACTCTGAGCTGGAGTCACAGCACTCTCACTAACAGTGGTCCCACTAATGGGAGCATTTGTTGCCTGCACAGCCGTCACTGCCTGAAGAACAGCTTGGGCCCGCTTAGGAAAAAAAAAAAAAAAAGTTTAATATTTCAAGATAGCTAGAAATTAATTAGCAGTATTAATATAATTTACTTTAGAAACATAAAATAGTCCACTTATTTAAAAGTCAGAACTATAGACATAACAAAACATTAAATGCAATGCAGTCTGACTCTGAGAGGAGACAAAAATGAACACATCAATTAATCCTTATGTCACAGTAAGGAGGAGCTTCAAAGGCACCATTATCAATCTTCCTAGTAGCAAGCTTAGTGTTCTACTAGTAAGGATAAAGAATTCGAGGATTTTGTAGGTTCCAAAACTCTTTACATACTTTTTTCTTTTCCTTTAGTAAAAAAAAAACAAAAAACACCCAAGCCTACAGAAACCAGAAGTATTTATCCTGTTTTTCAAGAGAGTATATTATAGTTAACATTTCACTGCTATTTGAATTATGCAGAAGGCTCTGATAGGAAGGATAATGCTAAACTAACACTTCTATGCTTCTTAGCGTTAACACAATGAAATAATATACAAGACTGACAAGTGTCAGAATGTAGTATCCACAGAGGGGTGTAAACAAACTGGTGTCTGTTATCCATCCTCCTTCACAAGAACAAAATCCTCTCCATGTGTGGGGACTTTTTTGGTCTTTAAACACAAGCAGGGTTTTAGAAATTCAAAGGTAACCACATGATGACATCACAAGAACACACATCTATGTAACTACTTTCACTGCCAAAACAGAATCAGAAAGATTAGATGTCTTTTTCTGAGAAAAAGTGCAGAAAAAAGGGGTTCCATTTAATACTTTCATTACAGTAGCCTTACAAAGCAAAACAATACAGAACAGAGACAAGTGAGCATGCCAGGTAAAAATAATAATCATCATATTAACGCACACTGCATATTTTAAAGGTATTAGAGCTACTACACAATTTCATGTCTCACAACTTACATGATACTCCTCATACTGAAACGAATCAATGAGTAAAGAATGTGGGGGGAAAAAAAAAGACCTGGTGAACACTAGCTGGGAAAACGAAATTTACCTATACATTTAACATTAATTACTGTAACTCTGTAAAAACATCTTTTGATAACAACACGTTTTTTTTTTTCTAACGTATGAAATACACAACTTTCAAGCTGGCCACATATTTGGTTGAGTTGCATAATTACTTCCTACTCCTTCTGTAAGCACAGAAGCACACAGCAATTAAAACTCACTCCCTAAAGTGACTGAAAAAGTTTAGATTGTATTACTTGAAGAACCAAAACTTGTGAAGTCAATTTTATCATATGACCCTCGTTAGCACTATCCATCTATGCTTATACATCATATTCCATTCCACTAAAGTTAACACAAAAACATGAAGGAACACAGGACTTAACACTGGCAAATAAGGGTAAAATCTGTAAAATTATTATGACAGTATTTTGTCGAGCAAGTTCAAAATAACATTTAGTTTCATATATAAATAGCCACTTTTGAAGACATGAGTAGTATGTAAAGCTTTTTTCTTATTTTTGAAAATTAATTTCAATTTTGCAAAGATCAGCTACATCATTCAGAAAGTATAACATTTATAAATGCTGCAATGTCTGTGCGGAGACTAAACCTTACATTTATGACAGGCTGATGATTAAAGAGAATGACAGTTACAGAGGTCATTCTATTCTCAATTCTTCTGAGTCTAGATACTGAAACAAGTAAGAGATGTTTGTTTAAAATCTGAGTTTAAATGCTCCTCTCAGTGTTTTGATGTTTCACAGGAAAAGGATTTTCATAGAATTATAAAACCAAGATGAAAACTTAAATGGCCCCTTTTGAATGTTTATTCAGAGCCAACTCATTCTGAGAACATAACTAAAAATAATCTTGGAAGCTACTATTATTGAGAAATTCAGAATAGCATAGCTTAATGGAACTTTTCCTACTTTCACTATTTCTAAAGGCCTGGCTGTTTAAAGAACCCCTTGGTTAAATACATTTTTTGCTATCTTCTTTATAACTAAGATACTTGCACCTTTCACCAACTTTTTACCCTATCTTTCCAATACAGATTAAAAATTTAAATTGTCATTATCAAAGAAAAAAAAAAAAAGGCAGACTACAGGCAATACATACACCACCTTTATTTTTCTTTACGGAAAAAAAACCATCTAACCATCCCATGTTTTACAGAATTCCTCATACTAGTTAGAGAATACTTACTGCCAAGAACCCATTTAAATTATTTTGTTCTACATTAAAGAAAGAGAGGCCTGAAAGACTGGGACTGTGTTAAACTTGGGTATGAATGCACATGGTGGCATAAAAGCTGCTGAAAAGTCAGCACACTCTGTATGTCGAAAAGGTGGATGTGTGAAGTACAAAACCAGAATCACCACAGAAGCCAGAGGACAATATAAGAGAAAGCTTAGGGGAGTATGCCCATTCACTGTATGTGCAGAAGAATTCATCCTCTACTCTCTTTTTTCAAAAGTAAATTATTTATTTTTCTTTATAACTGACATTTTTGGAGATGGGGGGGGGAATTGCAAATTTTAGGAAGTACCTTTAGCAGATCTCAAAAGATTCTAAGGAACTAGAATGTTTAGAAAGAGCAACAGGAAAATCAACACAAAGCTTGATCTGAAGCAAGATTTCTTTCAAGAGACCATCCTGAAACGGTTTTTAAAAGGTAACAGATATAATTCTAGTATTTCCATACGTTACTTAAGACAGGACACAAGCAACTGAAACTATAACTTGGTACTTACACTGCCTTTTGTAACATCAAAAAGAAAATGTAAGGAAGTAAAATAATCATCTGACTTGTGGCAAACTGATGTCTCACTTCTCCCCCTATAATTTGTATGAAATGATCACCACATTACTTTTGCTAATTTTCCTGTTCTACTAAAACTGGACGTATCTATATTAATTGTGAAATAGGTTCTGCAGAGGCAAGAGCAAAACAATTTTTTTTATTATTAAGTGTATTTGTCTCTACAGTGATCATTAAGGCATTCTTCTCCAGGAACAGCAGACCACGTAAACTGAGATTACCAGTGCTACCAGAATGATCATTCAAAGCACTGAAACGTAGGCATTGGCATTAGTCATTATCACTAGGGAAATTCAAATTGGCATTAGAATCTCAGGTGTCAGAATAAGAAAGTTACTTTGTTAACCCTACAGTCTCTAAACTAAGATGAAAACTTATTTTGTGGAAAAAAAAAAAAATCAGTTAAATAACACTTCAGAATCTCTTTACATTAATGAAACATTAAGAAAATTCATCGTAATGGAAAGATCACACAGAAAGCAAATCCATTCAATGTCACAAAATGGAATGATCATAGGTAAGACTGCAGTAGAGTTAAAATACTGACAAAACCAAATGATTTAAACATATGCCACATAAGCCAAGAATACATGCCATGCCTCACTTTGTACTGTCTGCATTTGTAATAAAACATAACAGGAAATATACCTGGTTAAGTGTGTTATCAGTCTTTAGTTCTTTATGATTGGAATACTGGATATAGATAGGTTGGTTACGAAGATGAGGTGTCACAGCAGAGTAGTAATTAACCATAGTGATAGCTGCTTCTTCTGTAGCAAGTTCCAAAAATGCCTGTAATGAAACAGTTAATTTTCACTATTTACAAAGTAGATAATCTTCATATTAGCAGCATATTAAAAAAAACAAACCACAAAACACTTAAAGGATTTGATGACACATTTTAACAAATATCAGTCTTCAGCAGATGTCATTCTCTACATACCAATTTTATTTGCTAAGCTACTTAGACCTCCAAAAATTCATGTGTGAAGATGCAGGACTAAATATTTATCTTAAAGATAACTTTCTGCTTTATGTAGCTGCCAAACATTCCCTGTTCCCCCCACTCCCCCAATTTACTAAAAGACAGTATACCTTCATAAAAAAAAGTAAAGGAATAAAGGTGCTTTTATTTTTTTTAATACTTACTTTTTACATGGCTTATTTCAATAGCATTTTAACAGCATATTTTAAAATTGGACAGTAAGCATACTAAAAAAAAATCAAAAGCAGCAAATTACCTGATTTTTCCCTTTCAGCATCAGGATGTTGGTTACCTTACCAAAAGGTAAACCTAAAGCAATAACTTCTGTTTCTGTCACTTCCCCAGGCAATTTCCTGATATGAAGAACACGAGAAGGAGCCCCATCCATTTTATCATCACCTTTGAATTTCTTGTTGTCATTACCATTGGCTGAAAGACATATTCAGACTCTATTTAAAAAGTTTACTGATATTAGTGCTCTATTAAAAAAATGCCTTTAATTACAATTATGAGATAATTTTTAAGTAAGCCATCTATTAGTTTGATCTAAATAAAATTCAACATTTCAGAACAAATTCTGCAGAGACAAATGTTACATAGTTTCATGAAAGGTGGACTGTTCAAGACCAACTCAATAGCCCTTTGTGATAACTCATTTTCTAAACAAGACAAAAAACACAGCAAATCCTTTTCATCTCACTTTCAGTGAAGTATCTCATATAATACCATGTAATGATTATGACTCAGACAAGCTTGCATAAGAGCTCTAAAGTATGTAAAAAAAACAATTAGAGGTTACCCAGAATTTTTTTGAAAGGAGAAAAATGGTAGTGAACTAGCAGAGCTCCTAAAAGAAAGTTTTAATGATTGTTTGCAATAAGAAACCAGACACAAAAAGTAGAAAAGTATCAAAGCAAGAGAGAAAGCATTATGAATGCTGAGAAGTATCACACTGGAGAAAGGGGATGACCCAGAGGACTGACATCACAGGAGTCTGATGAAATCCATAACCTCAGAATTTAAGGACCAAGTCCAAAAATGTCCATTATGAACTACAAGCTCACCCACAGAAAAGGAAAAACCAAGTAATAAATATGATGCAGCCAACATGGCTAGGAGGAAGGAGGGGGAAAAAAAAAAAAAAAAAGCACCAGACTATTTTCCTAGCAGAAAAAGGGAAGCATGAACATCATTGTACAACGCACCAGGAAGATACTATTTGAAATATTGTCTAGAATTCTTGAACAGACTTCCAGCAAAATTTCAGTTCAAGTTATTGAACATATGCAATGAACAGCAAGCCAATTGGATGGAAGAAGTCTTGCTTTGGAAAGAAGGTGAGAAAAGAAATATCTACTGTGGTTAAATGGTAATACAACTACTGCCTACAAATATATCAGTGGAGTAAACATGAGAGAGTCAAGAGCTAAAAGAACAACACTGTCATAAGATATATGCGTATTAATGAACTAATCAATGCTATAAATCAGAATGCATTTAGATATGATAGAAACAAGTGTTAAGATTCCCTTTTCTTCTACTTCTGGCTATAAAATGTACAGATCTGTGTGGCTTTTCAACCTCTGATTTCATGTTAGAAGATCAGTTCAATAGCTATCTGTATTTCAAAAAAGCACACAAATTGTGACTAGAGGAAAAATATTTCTAATTATTAGGGTTCAAATTCATGTGTTGAGAGCTTATACCAAAGAGGATTTAAAAAAAAAAAAATTATGCACAAGACTACTTTTATTTACTCACTATAAAAGTAGAAACAAGAAATTGAGGCAGGGGACGATCAATAAAAAGTATTTATATATATGTTAAATCCTCCAAAAGCACCATCTTTGTAAGAAAGTTGACAGCTGTGATTTCCAGAGGAAAGAGAATGAAGAAGTCCTCAATTATCACTCAGCTGTAACTACAGAATCTAATTCTGAATTTGTGCCAAGAAAGTCATTAACACCTAATGTGATTCCATACTAACAGTAATACATTCATTTATGACTGACTTGAGCACAGAGAAGTTTTGCTAAGGGTATACCTAAATCAGAATCATGAATTCAAGTTCCTAACTCAGTTTGCCTAAACCAAACCAACTTATTCAAGATTAAAAACACAGAATGAAACAGACCCCTATTTTTACAAGTTAAGAAACATCCACACTGCAGATCTGGATTTGAAACATCAAACCAGGTATGACATTTACCTTTTCAATGCTATCAGGAAAACTGGCAAACTCGGGGGTCTCTGACCAAACCTGTGAACACACTTTTTACATTTCCAAAAATAATGTCATTCTCCATACTTCCATTAAAGGAACTGATGGAAAAAGGATAAATCTATACAGCAGAACTGTTTCCATCACTCCTATCTTCTTCTAACAGCTAAAACTCTTCAATCTAAATTGAAGGAATTGACCTTCCACTTCAGCTATCTAGATTTGGATTTAGCTAAATTTAAAATTCAAGATACTCTCTTAGTTAAAAATAGTATGCCTTAGAGTCAGGTCAGCCCTTAACTCCCCC
>NW_020799109.1:19940354-19964289 GCF_003259725.1 Athene cunicularia | reverse complement strand
CCCCCCCCCCCCCAAAAAAAAAAAAAAATATTCCAGGACTGAGGTTTTTAACAATTACTTACACTGTGGAACACTAAGTCTCACCTACTATAGCAGACAAAACAATAAAAAACGAATGTCATTGGAACTGGTAAAAATTCAGCTAGGAGTATCTTGAACTAATATTGGTAGAAGGGGTCAAATCCATGTAATAGTTTGCATTTTATTTTGGTCTGCTGCACAGAAGGACAAGTTTTGATGGAACACAGAAGAGCAAAATCTAAAAATACACACTGAACTAGGACCTGAAGTCCATCCTTAGTCTACACCAGACTCTAACCTGTATCATTCTGGAAAACACGGCAAGACTGGGCTTCCAGTTAGCCGGATTTCACATGTTCAAATTGCGCAATACAGCACTTTATCTTCAAAGTGACAGACAACCAAAGTTTATGAAAAAATACTTCTATTTTTCATCGAAAGCTCATTACACAACAGTCTTTCCTAGTTCTCAATTTATATCTCTACAAAGAACTAGAAGAAAACATTGTAAAGTGTGACTTGCAAGTTTCAAAAACTAACTATGAAATATTAACAAGAAATTTAAAAGTGAAAATAAAGTTTTTAAACTAAAAGATTTTCTGAAACTGATAAGAAACCTCTGGTTTTATTACATCACCATAAAACGGTATATCATGACTGCTAAGATTAGTACTTAAACAACTGTTTTGTCTGTTGTATGACTATCAACACATAATTTCAACATATTAACTTTTCCACATCATAATGTTCAAGAATTTTTTTCTTTTTTAACTAAAGCTTGTATTTGGGTTAGGCTTTAGGTAATCCCACTGTTACTAGGAAAAGTACCACTGTCACATATAATCACTCACGTATATGTATTTGCGAAGAAACGTTCCTCTAATAATTGTTGTATTACCTGAATTGCTTTTCCATCTGTTAGCATTGCTAATATTTCCATTTTACAGTTTTTCAACTTTTGCTGTAGTCCAAGTTTAAAATATTTTGTTGTAATATATATTTTTTTCCTGAAGAGAAGTTAACAGCTTTAACTCATGTATGTGTCTTACACATTTTTTTTTAAACTGTCTTAAACTCAACGTCTACTAAACTATTCTTTAAACATTTTTTACTTATTGTAAAACAGATATATAGGCAAGTGCCTGTGCTAAAATGGTTAAGTGAAAAGGTAGATATATAAATATA
Organism: Athene cunicularia; assembly: GCF_003259725.1. Classification (NCBI taxonomy): domain Eukaryota; kingdom Metazoa; phylum Chordata; class Aves; order Strigiformes; family Strigidae; genus Athene; species Athene cunicularia. The sequence goes on along the minus strand of NW_020799109.1, from coordinate 19,963,083 downwards.
TTAAAATAATATACACAAAAAGATATAGTCATGCACTAAACATACAGCAATCAGCAAAATGGGGGGCAGGGGTGACAGGACGGGGGGACTGGCAACAAGTATTCTGAATGTTATGTAAATGCCCCAAAAAGTTTTCAGCAGTAGGGCAAGCAACCATGACAAAACCTGTTTATTACTTACTGGTAGAAGCATACCTTTCACAATGAAAGCTGAACTGGTAACATTCACAAAAAAATGAAGTTCACTTTAAAGTAAACTAATTTACCCCCAAACATTTAACACTGAATTTTAAGACGATGGAAGAAATTTACACATCAGTTATTAATGCTTTTCTTGAAAGCCAAGAGAACATGTACTATTTCTACTTCCAATTATCCAGCCAGCATCGCATAATGCTAATTTCAGTAATGCCAGTAATAAAGTGTGTGTGTCTCATACTAAACATACATGAACATCCAGAAGTGAATTTTTCAAAACATTTATGGAACAAATGAAATTTAGCTTTTAGAACAATTACTAAGAGTTTTTGGCACTGTATGAAACCTTGCTTCCAAACTTTAGTCTCTTATTTGCCATTATAAATGGAGCTTCTCAGCTGGAGACACATCATTAAACTACATTTGGGAAAAGAAAAACACGATGTTTAAAACATGGGAACACAACTTGTTCAGCGCCACAGAAAGGTGAATTCAACTCCTGTTATAACAACAACTTCATTCTCTAACAAACTGTATCAGCATATTTAATGTCCATAAAGGTTAAAAGGTAAGTCAAGAAGAGGTAAGTCAAGAAAAGGTAAGTCTAGAAGAGTAACACTGTCTTGCAGTAGAAATGGAGTCTATAGAGATCAACAAGCAATTCAGAAGATCCTTCCCTATACAGCAGAAAAAAGACAAAGCTGCAGAAAACTTGGGGGGAAAGAGGATGGATTAGGGAGGAACCTCACAAGCCAACTAATAACTACTGTTGAGGAACTGCTATTAAACTGTAAGCTTACTGGCAAGTAGTTATTTCATCAGGTAGTTTGGCCTTCACCAGACTTGAAAAGCCTGATCCAATTCAAACTTCTTGCCACTAAAGCTTTAACAAATACAAAGATGCACTGAAGAGCATAATGCTACAATATCTATGTTGGGGCAAAACAAAAAAATCACCATGAGAACAGCATGACTAAAACACGGTATTAGTATTAGTTCATTTACTTATCAAGTTACAGCCTTAAACATATAGTTTAAAAAAAATAATTAAAAAAACCCAAAACCAGAAATGTAACCTTGAATGTTTGTTATATTCAATTCAGACTACCAAAAAAAAAAAATCTGTTCTGTAACAGCCACTGCACTGATGTAAGCCCTCTTTGGCTCTCCACCAAGAAGAAAAATCCAGTTTCCATATGACATCAGTTGTCTATTTGTAAACAAAATCTCATCCCTACAAATGGCATTCAAAGCATTATTCTCCCATCTAAATAGGATACTGTAGTTTAAACATAACTGATACATAAGCTACATCCCTGTTGCACAGATTCCCTTCAACTTAGCATAAATCAAGTTGTTGAAATTGAATGCTTAAAGAGTTGACAAAGCCTATAAATGGCCATTATCTAAACAACCCGGGTCCCTGTCAGTTTAGTTAGGAACTCCTATTTTAAACACAGAAATAGAAACCTATATATAGAAGCAAGAGAATGAAGTGCAATGCATGTAATACATACTGTAAGTCCCTGGCATTCAGTTGTTCAAATTCTGAAGGCTCAATGCTCCCAAGTAGTTTTTGCGGAAAAAAATGATCTTAAAAGTTCAGCATAACTCCTAGCAAACAGTGAATAACTTCTTGCTGATAACTATTTTTTAAAGCACATTTTAGTAAGATTTCATCTCAAGTTATTTTTTTTTAATTTTAAGAAATACACAAATATGACCTAAAGTGTTTTAAGGCCAAAAATATATAGTTTACCTTGAAAATATAAGAAGCCTTTATTTTAGATGTGTACTTTCCCTTTACAATAGCTTTCTTGAGTATTTCACAATCTCCCAACATAAAAACATAACTGTGGCTATGGGCAAAGATTACAATAAAAAGTTGTTTTCACCTATAATTTCCTGGAAACAAGGGGAAGAAATGTTAAAAATTCATCACAAGATGCTGATTATAAATCCCTGTGTATCTGCAGTAGTGAAATAATTGATAAACATCCTTCCTGTAGGAGTCAATCTCTGTTTCACCACTGTCAGTATACACCAACAGCCAAATACAGGGCAGGGCGTGAGGGCGGGGGGGAAGGAAAGCCTAAGTATTTACTTGAAACATTTATTTAATCCTCCAATACAATCAGTGTATACATTAAAGACAAGAAGTTTCTAACAGTATTATGCATTGCTGTTGCTAACGTAGAAAAAAAAAGTACTACTTGTTTTACATTAGCTAAATATATGAAATTTAATGTTATCAACAAGAAGAACACAGGACACATCCATTCAGACAGGAAATACCAGACCAAGAGAAAGGCCAATGGAATTATGAAGATACCTAGTTTACAATTGTGGATTATGACCAGACAGAAAGATTAAATATTGCAGTAGCTACTGCATACAATCATCTCCATAAAAAAACCAAACAACCACACACACACCAAAACAAAAAAAAACCACGAAAAAACCAACTAGCTAAAATAACTGCAAACAACTACATATCAGGAGGGCATAGCAGAAACAGTTGTGGTTTCGTTTCTGAGCTTCTTTCCTTAAAGATTTTATATATATATATATTATATATATTATATATATATATATATATACATATATATATATACATACACACACACCTTGCCTGACAACACAGATAGAATGCAGTAAGACCACCTTTGGTCTGATCCATGACACTTTTCCACAAGTGTCAACAGGTTCCCAAAACAAAAACAGGACCTTTGTTTTAGTACAGGCATCTTCAGAAGTTCAAGCTAAAGGCAAGATCTGCAATTTAAAAGGTTTGAGAGGAAGAACAAAAAAGGAGATACTAAAAAATAAGATAAAAACATGAAGAATGTGAAGTTTTCTGAAGTCTCAATTTGTTAACTGTAAAATTAAAGGTTATATATAATTATGCTTATTTGGTTGGTGGGGTTTTTTGTTGTTGTTTTGGGGCCTGGTGGTGGGAGTATGTTCTGCAAGACTTTGTACTTCAAAGTACTTTATACCCCATTATCCTTGCCTCACCAGGGCACTACTACATTGTGGAAGTCTTACCACTTGAACTAAAGCATTAACCAATAGTAATAGGTGGATTTTTACCATGGACCTGGGCCATGTGCAAAGGAAAACCTTGACAAACCAATAATAAAACTCTCATACTATAAAGACTATTACCCATCAGGAATTTGAGCTAAGTAAGTAAACATGGTCATGAAGTTAAAAAAAAATTTAAAAAAATAACTGCACAGCTTTTAACTGGCACATCTGCACACAGGCTGCACCTGTTTCAAAGTACACGGACACTATGTTTTCTAAGCAACTATGCTAAGACCACTCACAATATGGTATAGTAGCTGTTCAATGTTGCACAGTCTAAGACTAAAACAAAAAGAATTACCATGGCATAGTGATGCAGACAAAAAATAACTAAATTATTAATAGTCATGTTTTGTTTCTCCCATCCTGAGGTCTTTTGAGGGGTTTGGCATTTTGGTGGGGGTTTTTTTGTTTGTTTGGTTTTTTTTACAGTTTCTTAACTTACAAAAAGATGTATTGTTCAGGCATTGAAAGCATTAAAATTTAGCTCATCCACATGCATATGACCATGCATATCTGTAGAAAAGTGTAAAGTATAGTTTATTGTTAAATTATTATACTTTCCAATCACATGTACTGTACTACTTAAAATTTTTCCAATTACTATTAATTGTAATCAATTTGCAAACTTCTGAAGTAAATCACCTATGTTTAGGCATCATTAATGTTAAGTAATAACCAATTTTACTTAATGTGCCATCAAAACCAGCACATCTATGTTTATTCCTCCAGTTAAACATAGCACTTGGAATTATTACTAGCGTCTATGCCTCCATGCTAAGTATTCTGTTAATACAACGAATACCAAAGTCACTGCTAACATTACCTGCTAATGAAGTAAAAACAAGATCAATATTAGTAGTATCATTTAAAGCTCCACCAGTTTGGTGAACTCAGTTGTAAAATTATTTTTGAACTGTTTTTACTGATTGAACTTAAACACACAAATGTGAACAACGAAACTGATGGCAGCTATAATAAAAAAAACTGCCAATTCTTCCACTTCAATCCCTTGTCTTTGACAAGCCAATCATGAAACTTCCATCAACATCTTCCACCTTTTATCTACATCCCTTAATTTTACTTTTTTTTGTGTGGATTTCAGCAATACAGTTGGCACAAGCATCTTCATACATATAACTGTTCCTAAAACTCCATCTGAAAAGAAAAAAGCCTCCTCACAAGAAGTTCAGCATAAAAGTAACCCATCACAGAGGAAACACCTTCTCTATTCTTAAAAAGACTTTTTTCTTAGATTTAAAAGCTGTAGAAGAAGCAACTGCCATTATATATTTACTGAACATACAGCACTGAGAGGTGAAAAAAGTTATTTATGTACAATCATTTACAATATGCATAACAAATGTCTTTAAAAATATCCAGAGTCAAAAATATTCTTAAAGTATCCTGGCTTCAGCTCTGGTTTCTCTGAATCCTGCTACCAAACCGTATTTTAGTTTACCCATCCTGTCATTCTAGTCATTGTCTGCTGTGCACCAACACAAAAAAAAAATGAATTCATAGATCTTTAAGAGAAGGATATGCTCTCCAAAGAGACTGGAACCAAGCAAGATTATGATAGAAAATAATAAGAGATTTGACAGTACTTTCAGAAAAGCTGAAGGAATACACTAGTAGCAGTTCAAGCAGTAGCAGCAGATCTGTGGTTCTGACAATACAACTTCAACATATCAATGTCAGCTGCTGCTAAAAAGCTCTGAAACTTAAAACATCTGACATCAGAAAGAGAACTTCTTGGAAAAGCTTAGTTATTTGCTGTAACCTTACAAGCTGTCCTCCCTTGCAACAAATTCTGATCTAGTAGATAGGATTTTTCCCTTCATGTTTACAGCATGATGTTCTGCCATACTGCTCAAACTAATTCAGAAAAAAAAATACTTCTTGTACTAATATAAATGCTTAACAGAAATGAAATTCCACAACAATAAGGACAGTAATCAAATTATGTCCAAAACAATAGATACAAGAGTTCAGAATTAAGCAGCAAAAGAACCTCATCCTCAGTTATCCAAGTCTACACTCCTTTTAAGGCTGTTCTTTTACAGAAGACACACAAAGGACTTAAGACAGTAACTTGACTTGTAATGAATGTTAACATAACATACTGTCAATCTCCTTTAATCTATAGTCTTGAAGATGGATACAGATGACAAAGCTGTTTAAAAAAATGCTCAAGGATAAGGCCTTGTGTTTTGAGCAATGTCTTTTGGACAACAGTCCAACATGCTAGCACTTTCCTTAATCCTGTATCATTTCTCAAATTATCAGTGGTTCAAATAGTCAGTAAGAATGCAAACCAAACATTTGTCCAACAATTTTGCAAGTTTCTTCCACAGTAGGGAGGGATTAGTATGTAAGACTCCCTATAGGGGGCAGAAAGCAGGCCTTTCTTTGAATAAGAAAGAGAATTAAGAGTATTCATAAAAGCTGTAAAGTACTACAGTATTCTAACTGAATGGCAGCTGAATACCAAAAAGACCTAATGGAACAGTTACCACAATAGAAGGGTAGGACTATAATTTTTAAAAACCTCATCTCCATTCTCAGCCCTAGAGGCACTGCCCCCAGTTCTACAAAAAACACCCACTTCTATGAAAAGGTGAGGTGGTTTTTTTTTTTGACTACTTGTGCAATTTGGTTTAGTTACTATTTCTATAGGGTACAGAAAAATTAACATTTCAGATCTGATTACTTCTTAGTCTACAATATGAAGTTGTAAACTGTGCAAGTCTGGAAAAAGCACTTCCAGACTCACAATAAACAAGACAGCCAAGGAAGGATATATTTAAAAATAACACTGAACTGTGGATTTAGCCTACTCTACAGGGGTGGTGGTGTATGCTATTTAACAGCATACAGGATTATTTTCTGTTGTATGCCAACAGAAGACAAATTTGAACACAATCCCAAGCAACTACTTAAAACCAAACGAAAACCCCAAACCAAACCCCCTTTCTACTGACATCTATAAATAATGGCCTGAATGATAATACTGGATTCATATTGGGTATTTTTTTTTTGTTTGGGATTATTTTTCCATTATATAGTTTCCTTTATATATTACACAATTAATATGAAAAGTTTTATAACAGGCAACTGATACTACAGGAAGTAGGCCACCTCTCAGACCACTCTTGTTTGTTGATGAAATCATTTCTGAGAAGTCATTTATGGTTCTGGAGGTCTTCCTTGTATAAAACAAAGAATCAATTCATTTGAAAACTCTCTCTCAAATTCTTATTATTTGTTCAAAACACACAAACAACAAAAAAACAAAACACCACCACAAAAATGCAAAGGCTAAATCAACTTAAAAAGGGGGGAACCAAAAATAAGGTGGGGAAGAGAACCTATATTTGTAAAATACATCAGACTCCCAAGTACACATAATGGAATAGAAGCACTTTAAGAAGTTCAGTGCTTCAGTTCATTTTAAGAACTTTTCAAGAAAAGAATTTCTATTTAAAGTTTGAGACTTCTTAGACAAGCTTCTGTAATTTTTTCTTCTGAAAACTCAAAATTATAATAATTCTTATATTAATTTTTTGCCCTTCAGCTTTTTTTTTTTCCTTTGATAAATTAACTTGCATTTAATTTCCCTGAACTAAGGGAAAAGCTTCTCTGAAAACTCATGGAAAATGAGTAACACTCACGACTTTGTCCTGGTTAACGGTGATCTCACTCCCCCTACCACCGCCCGAATCCAGACTCTCACATACACAACCCAAACTCCATTTCATTCTAGTTTCTCATTTAAGTAAAGCAAACTGCTGAAGCACTAATATCCAGGACTGCAGAGGACATCAAGAAGATGAAAACAAGAAGAGGGACCTCTTTCAGAACAAAAAGGAATTAAGAAAAGCAGGGGAGATAAACAAATGTTCTAGGGTTCTAAAATGGTTATGAATACGCTACATGGCATTTTTCGTCTGTTCCGAAGTAGTAACATCTCTTCACCTTTGGTTATAGAACTTCCAATGGAAGTGGTTCTCCTCAGTTCTGCTGCCACTCCTCCACTTCACATTGCACTGAATCTAGCAATTGTACAGCCACATGACTGATCAGTAAAGTGCTCTAAGGAAAACAACACTTTTTGGCAGTACAGTATAATGCTGCATTAGCTCATCCTGCAATTGTATGAACACTCCAGCAAAGAGAGTGGAGCAGAAACATTCGGAGTTGGGATTTTTCTTCTGCTTGTGCTAAGGATGTAGGATGAGAATGTGCAGAACTACCCATTCTGGCAACAGCTGCCACCACAGCACCCAAAGCGTAACATGAAACTGCACTGTGAATCCCAGACTTTTGCTACTAGATTAAGAGGAATGAGCCTGCTACTAACACTAGTGACTATACGGCTCAGCACAAATAAAGAAAAATTGATCAGGCATATTAAAGCAGTGAACCAGGCAACTATTTGGAAAGCCCAGCAACACTGATGCCATGAACCAATTCCTCCACATCTCTAAGGGAAGGAAGAAAAAAACAGAACACATACATAAGGAAAAAGAAAAAAAAAAATAAAATCAAGACCTCTGAAGTGAGCCTTCCAAGGGAACTCAATGCACGTTTAACATACAGAAGCGTTAACTGCAATAGAAGGCATTTTAGTATGTGCCAATTCATGAAAAGCTTTTCCATCTAGTATCACAGAAATTTGACTGAAGAAAACCACACTCACTTTACACTGACATTCTACTGCTGCAATCTCAGACTGAAGTAGCAAAGTGAAGTTTCCTGCTGTAGCAGTCTAAACCAGAACAGAGCAAAACTCTGTTTTCCTGAATCCACACTGTATTATGAAACTGGCACAGTGTTCATCCCTGTAATGCCCAGACTCACAGATGTCTGTGTGTGAAAAAGCTGATGTCATAGAGGAGTTGTTAAGCTATTTACCTTTGCTTGGTAGTTGTGATTCCTTACTTTGAAGGCATCTGTACAAGACAAGTGTAATTTTTCATCCCATTACCCAACAACAATTTACTGTACAGACATCTGAAAGTTGCCTCTTGTTATAAGGGATTATTCTTCTCAGGTACCCGAGGTTTGTGAGCATATACAAGGTCACTACAGTCTAATGCATGCCAACAGTTTATCCCTCTATAGCACAACAGATTCTTGTTTCAGTGTTCTCCCCTTGTAAACAGGAAATGAGTCCAAGTATAAATGATAGATTTCTCCTTTGAAAGGGCGTCACTTACCAGTAACTACCATGCTGCTCATGTTAGAGTTCGGGCTATTGAGTACACTGCCTGAAAGAAGTTCGTCAGATCCTCTCTAAAAAGAAAGAGACAGTAAGAGAATTTTTTTTTCCTATATTTTGTGATTTTTAAAGATGATATTAAAAATGTCAGTTTGACAGGGAAAACCTTTAGAAGAACTTAAGCAAGCATAACCAAACCTATACAGATTTGGCAGACTTCTTCTTTTCAGATAAGTGCAACAACTTGAAATCTAAGTAAAGCAGTATATTTACATGGCAATCTTTGAAATGAGAGCAGCTTAAGCACAGTTGTTTCACCCACCACTGAAATGAAGCCACCTTCAGACACAATGAGAACTGCTGAACAGTAATTCTGTCCAGCATTTCAAATTAATGATTATGTATATTTAGTCTATTTCAAGAACATTTAAATTATTATTTTAATATTTTAATATACATATTAAATTATTATATCTAGCTGAAACTACAAGGGAAATCTATACAAATAGAAAACATGGAGTTTAGCTCAATTCTAACACCCCTATTTAAATTAAAAAAAAAAAAAATTGTCTTCGTAGGAAATGATCAATTTTCATTTTGGGGTCATCCATTTGTCCTGCAAAACACAATTTAGGGCAGGGAATTACATCTTCATTGCAATTCTTTAAAAATGACAAATATCAATTAAATGGTCTTTTTGAAAATTACTCGAAAGTGGGCTACAAAAGTCAGAGGAGGGTTTCTAGTGAAAACATACAACATAATCTTTTCCTCTCAAATTATTTGCAAGATGGGCATTTGACACAGTTGAAGAGGCTTTTGTTTCTTTTCATGCTTTCTTTTTTTTCTTTTACTCCTCAACCCCCTCCATCCTTAAAAAAACCTCATGTCTCAAAAAGCCCCCAAAATATTTAGGTGATCTTTCATTTTAAAAAATTTGAAAAAGGAATAAACCTGACAGCCTTTGAAGATTATCTTTCAATTCTTATTGGTTCTTTCCCCACTTCAAAAGTGTTTCCCCAGCACCCTTAACACTAATCCAGGTCACTGCTAAAATGAAAATGAAGAAAGAAAAAAGTTACTACCAATATTTAGAAAAATAAAAGTTTTTAATTATGTTGTGGACACTACAATAAAATCTCAGGAAAGGTTTGTCAATATGTTTTACAGGGCACCTGAACACTGCATACTAAATTATCCTGAGGGTATCACCTTTTTAGGCAGCATGGTTGCAAGATGCATAAAATCAAACCTTTACCATTTTATCATAATGCACTGTATGTGTGTCCATACACAGAACTGTATGTTAAAGTTTGTTTAATCCAGAGATCCAGAAGCTCTTGAAAATAATATGTATATGTATGCACAGAGAGCCATTAAAGTTTACTTAGTCTTCAACATCAACTCTGGAGAATCCTGATACAGTTTATTGAATACTCTAAGCTCTTGGGTACATCGCAGTCAACAAAGTTGTGCCTAGCAAATCAACAACACATTTGCTTTAAAACTGAGTAATGCCTAATACCAAGATTAGGTAGGACCATGAGAAGGACCCCATCTTGTCCTTCTCAATGTAGGGACAGATCTCTGATCAGATATAACTAAGGAAAAATTAAGCTGGACAAAACTGAGAAACAAGTTAGAGAAGTTATGGCAACTCTCCGCTATTCAAACTACATTGCTTTTTACTCTAAATATAATACACTAACCTAGGCACTCGGTATAATTTGAAACATAACCATCCCTTCTTTCTCTTAAATGTTCTATTTTTCTAACATAGTATTTACATGGCACAACACTGCAAAGTTCAAGATTACTAGCAGTATTAGCTCACTCAGTGACAACTGCAGTTATTTCTGCTCTGTTATACCCTTAGCCTTGCTTGGAAGCCCTGTAACCTGGACAGCTGTAACCTGGACAGCTCAGCTAAATAGGCAAGAAGTAGCATCAGAGACTGATTAGTCAAGCATATTAAGATAATTCAGTAGCGATTTTTTTCTTTCCTTAATATGCCAGGCATTAATTTGCAATGATGTAGCAGTTACTACATAAACAGCTGAAGTACCCCCAGTACCAAATGAGTGGTCTTCCCAAAACCTGCAGGAACTTTATAGTTCTGAAATATCTCAAATTTAAGCTGTCTTCAGCTTCAAAAAGTTATTTACATCAGTAACTGCTGACTAGCAGAACATAAGAGTGATTACATAAACTTCTGGTTCCTAGTAAATCAGGCTTTCAAAAAGTTGTTAATTTCTTAATCCACAGCAGAAAAATCCAAAAGGAGCACAAATTACTCAATAGAGTGGATATTCAGTAAATGTATTTGTGTGTCATGAACAGTTAAAAAGAGTTTTCTCTTCATTTTGAAACATATCATTTTGCATTTCATGAATACATTCAGAGTCAATCACAAGATTTTGCCATTACACTTGAAAAATTTTTAACAGTTTTGCTTCAGAAGAACAAGTAAATGTGAATTCCTTACATGGCATGTATCAAATTCTACATTTGTTTTATTGTCATAAATCAGTGTTCACAAGTGTAATTCACAGATGTACAAGTTTGTATGCAGAATGTTCTTTCAGTTCACCATGAAATCACAAACGTATAGCAAACCTCTACTAACTCACTCCCATACATATTTGCCAAGCTTTTGGTAAAAGACAAAACTATCTCTTACTGTGTGAGTAATCATCTTATTAGATATACATGGTTATTTTTCCTTATCAGTTCTTAAGCAGCCTAGGCACCTCTGCACTTCATTCAGTATGTAACTTTAAAACCACCTATGCAGCAAAAGACACAAGATGTACTTGGACACAGAGCGTTTAAACTACAAAATCAAAAGCAGTAGCTGTCTGGTAATTGTCAATTTACTTCAAAAGGGTTATCTTAAGATGACAGTTATCTAGTGAAGCGATTTAACATAAGCATTTCAAGCAAGCCAATGGTTACTCTTAGACTGGCACTACTATGTGACACAATCACCTCCTGAATTACAGCACAGACATAAATACTTATTTTACTTACATTTATTCAGCAGAGATAAGACTTTATTCAGTTTGTGGTTTGGGGTGCTTGGCTTTGGTTTTATGTGCATCTTCTTTTAGAGGATGCTAAGCCAAAAAGGACTGGCATCGTGCTCGAAGGGCAAAGCTCCTCATCACTCCACTATCTCACACATGAATTTAAAAATTATGACCCATTTCCCAAGCATCTTGAGCATTTGCTAGTCTTACTCTTAATCATGCCAGTTCTGCCAGTCAAATCATGCAAAGCAAAAAACCTTTAATTCAGGTGCATTTTAGCTAGTGTTTCAGAGACAAGGAAACTAAACTCAGATCTTTGAAGACCACTGCATATCAGATTCGATGAAGAGTGGAAGATTCAAGAGCAGTGTTCACTTAACTGTTTTCCTCACCCGTGCAAACTACTATGTTCTAAAGAATCAAAGCAAGTTTGAGGTTGTATAGCAAGACTGAAAAATCACAAACACATAGATCACAGAAATGTCCAACTCTAAGTTAAAATAACACATGAACAAAAACCACAATGATCTATTGCATCAGAGTGCAAAGGAAAGTTTCTATAATAGCAACATGGCAGAAACTAATTAAATATCCATGTTAGCATGAGGGAAAGAGATGATAAAGTATAAAATAAGTAGTGCAAACTCCTATTATACTATTATTAGGCCATCTTCTAACAGCTAGTCCTCAACAGCACAACTTTTAAATGCCATATTTCTATTCCCACCAATGTCGAGTACATTAAATCTATGCTAATTCTCCATAGAAGCGAAACCACTATTCAGATCAGATGTATCTAGAACATTTCTTCATTAAACCCACATCTACCAAAATACCATTACACAAAATAAACAAGAGAATCGCCAAACTAACTTCTTACAGTGAGTGAACCTTAAATGGGTTGTAGAATCAATACTGTCTTTTCAACGAAGCCCATGTTGTCATACCCTTGCACCCATTAAGGCATTTCCATCCATGGTGAGAAAACAGCTTATTAATGTATGGCTTCAACCAATGGAATTACATAAAACTGACATCTAGGATCACTTTCAGAAAGAGATGAAAGAATTTGAATACATATTTCAGATAAACTTAAAAATCATATATACAAAAATGATTTCATATTCTGTAAATCGATGATACCACTTTGATATTTAATTTCTGTAACTGAATACAGTTATTGTATGTACTTTGTCACTTCTACAATTTACAAAATCAATTATACATAGAGAAAGAAAAAGCCCCCAGGTTAGCAAATTAATCTCCTAGCTCCTTGCCCTAACAGTCATAGTTAACTAAAAATCCCTCCCTATACAAACTGGATTTCTATAGCAGGATTTCAGATTTTCCCTCCCGCATAACAGAAGTACTACAAAGCTTCATGCTACCACAGGTTATATTAAGTAGCTATGTAATTTCAGGAAGTCATTACAGTCATACTATCCTTCCAGGCAAATCAAAAATATGCTATTTACAAGTCTTTGCCAACTATTTTCCTCACATTCCAGACAGGGCTTCAAATATTTCAAACATTTCCCAGATTTTATTATATCCAAGGTAAAAAACAAAACAAAACAAAGAGTAACAACTTTGGCTTGTGAGTTATCAAAGAGGTTTAGTGAGTGTATTACAGAAGGCTTATTAGAAGCATGTGTAGATGCACTACAATACTACAAGAACACTAAACCAATACTACTAGGAACTAGTAGGACAAAACTGCACTTTGTTAAAAAGTCAACAGCATCACCTAAAACAATTTCTTAAAATACCACTAAAGAGTAGACTCAAAGATACGAAAAAAGCATTTTCTGATAAATCCTCTTATTTGTGGTATTCCAATTTGCTGATATTACAAACCTCTCAAGAACAGGATGCTTTTGCCATTCCCCCCCCCCCTTCCTTCTCACCCCTCCTCCTCCCCCAGACGAAAGAAAAAAAAGGAGAACTTTAGCTCCACTGAGCATTTACTACTGTCATTCTCAGCCTACAGGCATGAATTTCCCAAGGGGTATGACATGCCAGGAGACAGATCTCATGATTTAAAAAAAATCTAACAGCATTGTAAAACACTTCGTTTCTAACAACATCTGGGAACAATGTAAAGGAAAAAGCCAGAAACCTGATGGCATGAGCAAGGAATAAAAGCATATGAGAATTCCAGACATTTAACACTCCCCTCTAACAGATACACACTTGTAAACACACTGCCTCAGTATTCAACGTCTGAATTAACTTTGGGGACTGGATGCTGGAAACAACATGGCAACACACTTTAAACCCTCAAACGCAGCATTTATACACTTTGTTCAGCTTATATGTGATGGATCAGAATTTAATGAATGCTTCATTTTTAACAGGATACATTTTTAATTAGACAATGCATAAGTACACCCTCACATACTCTTTAGTGAAGAAATACTTGATCCGCCTTATGCTCTGACTATATGCACTACTATCAAAACACATTAATCCAATTACCTAATGAATAGACTGTTGTTACACCTCTCATACATACTGGATCAGAGGACTCATTTAGGACAGGACAAGCCAAGCCTAAATATATAATCCAAAAGCAATTCCATGCAGGTTCATACTTATTTTACAAACCATACAGTTTAAACTATAAGCTTGTTATCACTTCATCAAAACCTTACATACAAGGAATATGTCTACTTGGTTTTGATTTTTTTAAAAGACTATACTATTTAACTATACTAGCATGAAATCTTATCAAATAAGGCCATGAACTCCATGGGTGCTTAATAACTCACTGGTAACATCACTTGCTTCTAATTCAGTATGGAATTAACTGGATACAATATGACCACCTTTCAACATTCACTCTCTGTATTCTTTTTTCCCCACTTCAATTCTTCACACTGTCCTCAACCAACGATATATTATTTATATATCTTAACAACTAACTTCACCATTTTTACACTCATGGTTTTTTTAAGTAAGGAACGCTCTAGAGGAAAATTAAGTTTTTATTGTTTTTTCTTGCAACTATACACATAGTATATGCCATGTACCTTATTCATGACAGCACACAAAATTTACAGAAATGGAGGGAGAGTGATCAAAGGAATCTGAAAAGTCTTTAAGACTCAAAGGAAACAAGTCTCAAATCCGCTGAAAATCCTCCAGGTTCTCAAAATACTATGTGGAAAAAGAACCAAATTTCTCAAATCCTCTTCCATCTCAAGACCAAGATGGACTATTAATCCAGAAAGCCTAAGAGTAAAGAATCAAATCTCCACTTAAACCATGCCACCCAGCCTCACCCAGAAACCTTCTCACTTTCAACTGTAACAAAAGACTGCAGGCAAGAGTCTAGTCCAGTATCAGTTGATGCTTCAAACATCCAGGAGGAATTACACAAACAATATTTATTTCAGCATGTCAGACCTTCTATTCCACTTTTACCAGGAAAGCAAATGTTACTCTGAAGCAGCTGCACATAACTGGTAGTAAATCAAAACAGGTGAGAACAACTCACTAGAGCTACCACCTGGATGAGTTCTTAGCTTTCTGGTTAGAGAATCATGGCACCTAGATGTACAGATTTAGTCCTTCAGTAGCAGTTTCTACATCTCAAAATATGATCCACAAGAAGGGTATTTTCCGCTTGATTCTCTGCTATTTCAAAATATCAAATTAAAAGCACTAGTGCTATTTTGTCTGTAACTCAATACTCATGTTATGCATTCACAGAAAAACTGATTTTTATGAAAAGCTAAAACCAGCTGTAAGTACTTGCAGCTATAAAAAACACCCAACCCTCTAAATCAAACATCACAGTCCCATGAACAGCTTGTGAAACCACAACCTCATTCGAACCACCTACCACCAAAAACAACCAACAGTCCTACCCTCTCCCTAGCCCCAGCAACTTATTCCTATTCTCTCCTCCTCTACAAGCATTTATGCAGCCACACACGTTGGTACAAATCTGACTAAAAAGATGTAACTCACTGTTGTGTCATCTTCGCTTGATCCTGATTAAGTTCCCAAGAGAGGTTTGTGAAGCAGCTACCCAAACATTTGTTGCACAAGCATTACAGTAAGAGAGACAACTGGAATGCAGCTTAATTTGCTTGTGAAAACATGGCCCAAAGTTCCAAGAAATGGGAAAGGTATTTTCACGCTGGTATTGGCTCGTATTTTTCAGATGGTTCAGGCAATCACATATCTCTTTCTACAACCCCCTCAATTAAGATGCAAATATAGGTGTTCTGTTACAAATGAAAAATAAGTGATTTCCAATTAGTGAAAGACATCAAAACACATCAAATAGGTATACTAACCCTTCCTTACACTGATGCATACTTACTACAGAGCATAAACTAATTTTCAAACTTTTTCCTTTCTATTTTTACGTCTCCTTATTTTTTCACATATATTATGGTGGCAGAATGACACTAAGTGAAAAAACGCCACAAAGTTACAAAGAAAAAAGAATTGGAGTAGACTGTTCTGGGAATAAATATGAAAGTAATTTCAAACAGGGTCAATTTACAGAAGCTACTGTTAAAAAGAGAGCAGATGTCTTTCATTGTAAGAAGTTATTTTTTGTCACCAAGGACATGTTCCTCATGCCACTGCTGAAAAGACAAATCCAGATGCCAGTTCTGAACTTCTGAACATGGTCATGCTTCATTCTTTCTTCACTACTAGAATGTTCCACATATTTTTTGCTGTCTACTATTGCGATGACTAAGTGTTGAAGACAAAAGTGGATTTTGAAACATTATCCTAGCTAATACAAAATTAAAAGCTCCTCCAATTCAGAAACAACCCCTTTTTCTTGTATCACTGCCCTCAGCAGACTCTAATCTGCTAGCAATCTAGTAGTAATTATATTAGACACACAAGGATAGCTCAAAACTATCATTCTAATGTTGTAAATACAATAAAACAGATCATGAAATGGCATTTGTCTGTATGATTGAGTCAAAGTTTCTTATCCTACCACTCCCTTTTATTTAGGTATCCAGAATGACAACAGTGAAGGCAAAATAGATTTCAAAAAAAGATGATACTATAAGGAAAAAGCTATTTAAATACATTTTCTCATTTCTTAAGTTTAGTCTAAACTTATCTTCTCACAACTTGCTCGAATTTCTAACTTTTTTCTACACATTTTCATTATACAGTGTACAGTTCAAATAAAAAGTCACAATATATACACAATATTTGTTTTCACCACAAGGAGACTCTCAGTAGCAAAGGTTCTATAATTCTGTAAGAGAAGAGATTACCTCTTAGAAATTGAGTTTAAAAAAAATTGGACAATGCTTCAAAAGTACTTACAGACAATACTTCTTTATGGTCTCTTTCTTTCCTCCATCAGCTTATCTCTTCTGGTTTTATCTACTGCCCTTCCCCCATGTTAAATCTCAGCAACCATGGAAAAAGCAGAACTCTGTGACACACTGCTGTTTGGAAAACTACTAGAAAGTACTAGGACAGTGCTTCTTAGCATCTTCTACCCAACCCTAACACAACCAACTACACAGACACCAAGAATTTCCTCTTTTGTTAAGCACACTGCAAAGGCTGATGCCCTGACTTTTGAGGAAATAGGCTATTCCCACAACTTCAAACATTACAAAACTATGTTTACAGGAATATACAAGTTTCCCCCTCCCCAGGTACAACTGGGGCTGTCCACACTTGGCAGCAGCAGCTCAGTTTTTGGCCAGTGTAGCCCAAAGTAGTGTCAACGTCACAAATTCCCAAATGCTAGGTACTAAATATTGCATCCATGAAGGGATTACTGCTTTTCTTCTGTAAGGTAGAAATATACCTCAGCCATTCTAAAATGTGCAATGCACGTACACAAGATGAGTCACTCAATTGTTCAGGCCCCATTTACCGCACAGCTACACATGCCATCCAAGAGAATGATGCATTGGACTGAAGTGGCACACCCTGAAATACAGTAGAACTATCATCTTCAATATACACCTAAGTTACTCTCTGCACCTAATGTAAATTCTTTACATCACTTTTTATGCCCCTCCAAAGAGTCTTTTAATTACTCTCAAGAAAAAATACATTATATACTTCATACATTTAGTTCAAGTTGAAAAAGGCTCTATTACTCCAAGTGCCAAATCAGTTTACTTATCCAGATTAAAGCACCATGACTGTAAAGAGAACACGACAGCAAATCATAGTAGTTATTGATTCTGATAGTCAAACCCATATAGAGTGAGCAATGAGAAGTCTGAGGCTAGAAGCTAAAACTAGCAGGCCATTTCATTTTTAGTGACTAAGGACCTCATATAATAAACAGAGCAACTGCTTACCTGTTTAAAATAAAAAAGCAAACATTTTATATAATATGGCAATTTTTAAAACTATGCATGAAGAAATCCATAAATCTAGAATGCGTAGAATTTCTTCAAGAAACACAAAATTTTAAAACCATCTATGAACTATGTAATATACTATCATTACTGGAATCCCTAGTTTTGTACTAGTCAAAAATACTTTACACTAACTGCTTATATAGCAAGTTCATAAAATAACATCAGAGACAGCTCTAAACTCATTCTTTTTGCACTATTTTGTAAATTATAACATAAGGGGTGAACTGTGTGCAGAGTGACATTTCCCTGCCTCCACAAATTCTAGGTAAGCAAAACGAGACATACAGACCAAATCAAATATGAACTATTTCATATGTACTTAGAAGATGATTAGGTTTGTACATGTTCTAACGCTTTCAGAAAATAAAACACACTGCTCCCTGACAGATTTTAACTGGGAAACATGTTCCCACTTCGGATGTCAAGTTGCACAAATCCCCACATTTACTCTATGTAAGCCAAGTTTTCAAATAGTATTTGTCATTTTTTTCCACCTCGATTCTGAGTTTTAGGTTTTCCTCAGCTTTAATTTCTGTCAACTTAACGCAAAATCAAGATTGGACATTCGACGGTTTGACGAACAAAAATGTTTTAAATCAAATGAAAGTGTACAGAACAAGTGGCAATAGCTTCAAGTTCAGCAGCCTCATTAGCAGGTTACTCAAGACTATAAAACTGTTAATAAAACATTGTAAACAAGTATTTCTTTTACTTTATACTTGCCTTGCCCACATGCAGTCCTCAAAGCTCAAAAGCTACTTTTTAATTCAAAGACAACTCCCAAACTACAGTAGTTAACGTGTTCTATTACTATTTTACAAATGAGTTTAAAAACGTAACATGTTCACTTTTCTGTTGAAGAGAAAAGACAGCCAGACAATAATTAATAAAATTTTCAAATTTGTATCAACATGACTGATTATAAAATAAAGCAAGTTTTCCAAACAGATAGGTCATATATCACAATCCCTTTCTCCAGCTGTAATTCAATATATCACAAACATGCTGTATAACCTATCAGCATATATATACACAGTAGGTGAAAAATCTCAAGAAAGCATCAGGTCAAACAAATATCCTGGAGAAGTAGATTTCACACAGGTAAATCACTGCCCACTTCCAACAGCTATCCAGTCACAATAAAAGCAGTGTCAAAAGAGCATTAAGACTGCTGATGCAACTCCTTGGACACAAAACTTGCTCCCTATACATTCCCAAAGCACCCCAAAGTAAAGATAACAGCCAAGGAAAAGCCAAATGCATGTTGCCAGTTGTTTATATACCAGCTATCGGTAAAGCATTCATCAACGTTAAAACATGTGCTCATCAAGAGCAATGAATGGCCACTGGAGAACAGAAAAGGACAAGTGTTTCACACGGCTTTCCACAAAACATAAGCTAGCATTAGATTGCTACCCAAACTGCATATTCAATTAGTGAGAAATTCCATTTTCCATTCTTATTAGTATCTTGAGATAATTACAGAGGTTCCAGAATACAATCCAGTTTACTCCTCTCATATTTAACAACTTTCTTCAGAAAACCATCATACTTTTTCATTCCACTAATTCCACGCACAAATGGATTTCTTCTTTTTAAAATCCAGTTAAGTTCCTTTTTACAAGGCAAAGAGCACACTTTTGACACTTTTGTGCCTTTCCTTGTGTTTATTTTAATCACTACCTCTGATAACACCTGTCTTGCCTTCTTTCTTAAATTATATTCATAACTTCTACAGTAAACAAAAAGCAGTTATGCCATCTAAAGTGTATTTCACTGTGTGTGTAGCACCTGAAAATATGGTAAAAAAAAAAAAAAAAAAAATCACACTACAAGCTTACAACATTTCATGAATTCTCAAATTATCGTAAGATTTTAAGTCACAGTTAAGAATGAAAGAATACTGAATCCATTTACCTCTCCTGAAGTGAGAATGTCAGAATTTACAGTTTCAGCAATACACGGTCTACCTGAAATTGCTCCCTCACTAGACATGATTGAGAGCAATTTATAAATTGTTTTGCCCCAAAGCTATTCACATGGGACAGTTACTTCTTGAAAGACTTGATCTTCCTTAGGTATTCCTTCAAATTATTAACTATATTCCTAAAATTTTAATCAGTTAACACTTTGTCCTCCCAGGAAACAGCGATACAAACATGCCAGTTTGTATTTCTGATTGGGATTAGCTCCCACAGAAATACTTTAGTTAACTACACTTTCCTCTTGATTCAGAGAGTGATTTGAAGCTTGTCTCCAATACTGCACAAACATGTGGAGCCAGATGGGTCCAGAATCTGTTTAAGTGACTTCTTACAGCTCCTCCTAGAAGCAAGGTTGCTCAGAAACATAATACAGGTACATCTGACCAAAGAGCTGTTGTATCTACAGACTAGCTGTATTACCTAAGAACTAGTCAACATCCAGCAAGACCAATACTGAATCTGAGCCAAAGAGCTCTACTCGACAAAACCTGTCTTACCATGCAGTTAATCTGTGAAAAGGCAGCTGCATGGTACAGCTATAAAGTCCCTGGACAAATGTGGAGACTTAACTGTATGCACTAGAAAACTTGTTTCTATCACTAAAACAGGATTGCTTGCATGCATTCATTAACATAAAATTCCATTGTCCCATATATCTTTGTATTCTCATTTCTCAGTCTGCTTCTATGAAGTACTGATATAATTCCTGCACCAGATTTGAATATAAAAGTGAAATAAACAGTAAATTAACAACAACGTGGACACTCTTTCCTTGATTTAACAAATATGATAAATTCATAACTGAACTTGAGAAATAAAAAGTAAAGCAAAGCACATGTCCACTTCTCTGTCTACATAACAAATTCTACCCCAATATTTTTGTGTCCTATTACAGTCACTTCTTTATTAACTTCAGTGGTAACTGTTTTGAAAAAAAAAGAATGGGGAGTGGGGAAGAAGAAAACATGTCTTTCACAGTCACCATGCAACAATGAGAAAGTGGTGTTTTGAAAAAAAAATCTGCAAAATTAAGCTTTAAAATAAGAAGCTGATACCATTACATTAATCTAGAACCACTGTTCACAGTTCAGTGCCTAGAAAAGTCTTTTGTGTAAAGGTTTTAATTTACCTCTAGGGATTTTTGGTTAATAAAGCATGTACTGCTGACTAAATATCAGCTGACAATGACTAGTTAAAATCTTACAGCTTGCAATTACTGATGTTCAAAGTAATTCATTCTGTATCAACAATTTGCCCCCTTATTTGCTAAGTGTACATCCTACCTTCACACCAACTGCAACATCAGTGACAATGCTGTAAAAATAGAAAAAACAAGAATACAAGTCAATTTATCTTCATAAAACCAACATTTCAATGTATTGCAATGCCAACATAATAAGGAATCAAAATAACCAAAAACTTCTCCAATCAAGAAACTATGTTCAAAGAACATAGCAGAACTGAGGAGAAGTACAGAAGAAACCTACAAAAGCCACTGAGCTCCCCCAGCTTATAGGCTTCTCCAAGAGAGTCCAAAGTTTCAACTAAACATTACTCTAAAGCAGCATTGCCAGGAAATGTATTTAGGAAACTTGGATTTCTGGACTACATGAGATCATAGGGTGAAAATAAAATAATTAAAAAGTGAGTAAGAACTTTTCTTATACATCCCTACTAACTAGACATCTAGTTCAGCAACATAGCTTACCCTACAGACCTTCTTACAGCAGATTTTTTTTTTTTTTAATTAGCTTGAAAAAAAGAACGCACTGGCAGGTGCACCTATTTGAATTTAATGACATTTGATCGGATACACCTATACAAAACTCCGTAACAGTTATGTCAAGGTACATCTTTTTCTTAGAGGTTATGACATCATAATTTACAGTGTGTGACACAACCCCAAAAGAAACACAAGTCCATACCAAAAAAACCCCAAAAGGCAAAACATGAATATGTGAAAGCATTCCGCAATAGGCATTATTGACAAGACTTCTCGAAGAGGATGTGGAACGCGCAACATTATAAACTCCACTAACCATAAAAAGCCTTTAAAAACTCTTAATGTTGAGAGATTATATGCTTAAAGCATACCAAAGAGATTGCTTCTCTATTTGAAGCAGAGTAAACAACTTAATAGGAAATTTGGAAGATGTTTTATTTACACTGACGAAGGCTACAACCACCAGCTTCATTTTCCAGGTCTAACAGTAAGAAGGCCTTATGTACAGCGACTGCCCACCCCAGCTCCCGGCCAGGACCGAGGGCCCTCGCCGTCCCGTATGGCTGACTCCTTCAAAACCTGCCCTTCTTTGGCTTTTACAGCCAGTCTCCAGCATGCACAAAGGCGTCTTTCTACCTGGGGAGGGGGGAAAGCCAGAGGGCTTATTAGGCAGTTTCTGAAAACAAAAGAGCTCGACATCTGGCTCTTGCTGGTATTGCTCCTCCTCTCCAGCCAGCTCCCAAACAAACCCGAGCCCTACAGAGCCCCCCTCCTAACGCCACGGCTCGGGGCAAGGCTGGGGGGGAAGCAGAGAAGGCAAAGGCGGGAGAGAAGGCGAGAAGAAGAGGCTCTGGAGGGGACGGATGGGGGTAGATCGCGCTCCCTCTTCACAGGGGATCCAGCGTCTCGGGCACACCACTAAGTAGGGGGCGGCCTTCAAAGACCTCGACAATTTAAACGGAAGACCCTACCGAGGGACCCGCATTAGGGAGAGGCTGAGACCCCTCTTCCCCACCTCGCACCGGGCCTCAGGCTTCAGCTGTCCCGCGGCGGGAAGCCCGCCTGTCCCCACCGCCGCCGGGGCAGCGGCCGCTCCCCACACCC
>NW_020799109.1:19903373-19940304 GCF_003259725.1 Athene cunicularia | reverse complement strand
GGCCGCAGCCTCTCCGCCGCGCCTCACCCGTTGCGCGGAGAGGCTTTCCGCACTTGGCGCCAGCGCTTCCCAGCGCCCGGAGCCTGTCCCCGCGCGTCATGGAAGACGTTCAGAGGCCGCGCCAGGCCCGGGCACCTCCGCCCAGCCCGGACAGGGAGCCCGGTCCTCATCACCCGGTGCCTTCGGACACAGTCATTTATAAAGAAGCAACCCGTTGACTGTATAGCTGACCACTAATACTATTTACAAAAATAATTAAGATGAATGTACAAATTAGCTCTTGCAGTGAGTTAGGTCCTTTCTTCACAGAAATTGACGTAGCTGTAAACTACCATATCAGGATACAAACCATTTGCTCTACGTGGCCGTTAGAAAATAGGCTTTTTTTCCCCATTATCCTTGCCCGAATTTGAGATTTCTTCATAAACCTCACAATGTTTGATAAAGAGTTTCGAGAAAGTGCTGCCCATGGGACAATCCTGGATTGCATTCAAACAGAAAGTCAAACTAGAGATTTTATACCTACAAAGGAAAACTTGAAAATGTGATCCAAATCTTCTAAAAGATCCCAAACTCAGAAGGGATACTAAAAAATATCAAAACTGTCTTCTGTGTTTACTGTATTTTTATCTAGCAATACTGGTTTCAGAAACATGTTTTAAGGGGATAGCCCATTACTTGATTGCGCTTTTATTTTTTTCAGGTTAGTATAAGTCCCTTAGAGTCTGCCACTGAAACTACTGCAATGAAGTCTGATAAAAGAATTTGAGGGATAGCCCTATGCATATCTCCATAACCAGAAAATTTTTACTATGCTTTACTACCCCTATCGCCCTTTCCTCCAACTGACCCCATAAGTAACCCAGTAACTAATTTAGTGATTAGAAGTACATGCAAATTCTAATTTTGCTCTGTGATTTTTTGTTGTTTTGTTCTGGAATAGTCACTCTGGTTCTCTGCAGCAATCAATTTAGTAGATGGAAAATAACTATATTGCTTCTCCTAAATGCCAGTATAGTTTGTATATCTGCAACTACCTTCTCTCAGCAACTGTCTTCAGTACTCATCGCTGACCACTAGACTGATTTATTATTCCCATTCTTATAAAATCCCTCTTACACATTTTATTTGCTTAGATTGTATATAAAGTTCATAATTCCAAATGCCATTTTCTACTTTTTTGCTTTGGGTTGGGATTATGTCTGTTTTCTTGCATTTGCCACTGCCTTTGCTCCTGCTTGTTGCCACATTGTATTGGGGATATTTTCTCCTTTTTTTCCCCCTTATAAATGTAAATACATCTTGTTCGGGTTTTTTATTGGTAGAAGTACTGATCCTTCTACTTCTTAGCAATTAGAAGAAAATCTGTCAGATTAGTAGAAAATCTGAGTTATCTGTCTCACTCCCCGTCTTAATTACATCCTTTGCCTTTATAGCAATGCCATCTTTGAACCTGTGTTTCTCATATCTTTTCTAATAATCTTGCTTTCTCCTTCTTCCATGACACCTACCAGAATCCATCTGACTAAGTGAGCTACTACACATTCAGTTTATTCTCTGAGTTAGATGTTCTTCCATATAAGGGAGACTGAGGAGCACGTGTTGAGCATTCATAGCAAAAAGACACTGGAACTGCATTTTCAAATCTTGGTGAAATAATGGATGTGACTTTATGGAGCAAAACTCTGGTCCCCCTGAACCATCAATAAAAGTGAAAATTCATCAGGATTTTATCGAGAGCATTTAATTTTAGAAGGGAAAAAAGTTATCAACAGTCAGTGTGTTACTACTAAAATGCCATAACATCCTCTTGCTCATTTGTTTGTTCAGTGTTTTGTTCCACTTTCCTCTTCATGCAGCTTTGCCTTTTTATACTATTAGATTATTTTTAGTATGCTTTTGGATTCCTTGTAAAATATCTACCATATTTTGGACACTGTGATAGTATAAACAATGACTTTGTCATCTGTTTTCTCTGTTGCTAGAGTATGTCTTTGCTTTGTTTTATCTCATGTTTTAGAAACTCAGAAAAAATTGTTGCCAAAAACACCCCCTTGTGCTTAGGACCTGTCAACTTTTTGCAGAAGTCCAGAAATAGGCAACCATCCAGTAAAACACCTCTAGCAAAACCCTCCACATTCAGTTGTTATGTTATGAAACATTAGGGCTTATACCCTCTATCAGTTTTATTCTGACCAAAATCTAAATGTAGATACTATTATTAGCTGTACAAAAGTTCTATACTTTTTAGCCGTAATAATCTTTTTGCTGCAATATTATTTTGTTATCCAAAATAATTTCCTTTGATCATCAATATATTTGTATGTCTCACTTTCATCAGTTGTTTCCATTTTATTTCAAAACCAGCTAATAAATAATAGTGTGTGTAGTTCAGCAGCAGTATGAGCAGTTAGTGGTGTATGTTTAGTGAAAGACTGTAGGAATTAGGCAGCACACAATATATTTTTCTGCAATATATATAGTCTCAAACTGAGTCCCTGAAGTTTCTGGGAAAAAAAAAATAGCATCCACACTCTCAGAGAATATCTTGTCCAAGCGTTTGCCTGAGCACTTTTTGACATCCACAGCATTCTAGGACAAGTTAGGCA
This sequence comes from Athene cunicularia, assembly GCF_003259725.1. NCBI lineage: Eukaryota > Metazoa > Chordata > Aves > Strigiformes > Strigidae > Athene > Athene cunicularia. The sequence continues at coordinate 19,937,695 of NW_020799109.1, read as the reverse complement.
ATTTAAGAAATCACTGTGTGAAAGATATTTTCTTTTGTTTGTTTCAAGCCCACTGCCTGGTAATTTCCTTCAATGTCCATCAGTTATTTTCTTTAAAAAAAAAGGATAATTTTCCCCGTTCACCTAACCATGCCATTCATTAATCCATATACCTTCATATGAATCATATCATCTTCAGTTCTATTTCAAGAGTCCTGGTAAATTAAATGTCTCCTCTATTAGAAGTCATTCCATATTATCAATAATTTGTTTTTCCTATTTCTACACCTTTCTAATCCTATTCTAGAAGACTGTAACGGTCCTCATTCAAGTTACAAATTCAATGGCTTTATATAGGTGCATAATAAATGCTTTCTGGTTTATTTCTGGTGGTTTGTTGGTTTTTTGGGGGTTAGGTTGGTTTTTTTTTTCTGCTAATACCAATCTCTTTTGCATGTTTGAATGATGCTAAGCTATAAGCTGATGTTTTCACAGAAACTGCCACAACTCAAGCACTCTTTGCTGTATGGAAGTCATTTATTTAGATTCCAGTATTTTGCATGTATAGTTTGGCTTGTTTTCTCCCTTGCATATTACTTCCATTTTTCAGCACAGAATTTAACTTGCCATTTTATCATTCAGTCACACAGTATCCTGAGAGCTTTCTACAATTCTTCACGGTCAGCTTTTGTTTTTATTACCATGAATAATTCAGCATCATCAGCAAACTTGGTTGCCTCGATAATCACTCTTTTTTCCAGATCATTTAAGAATATGCTGAACAGCGCAAGTCCCTATGGTACTCTACCAGTGACCTCCCTCTACTGTAAAAATAGACCATTTTTTCTTGCCCTTCATTTAGTATCTTTTAAGAATCCAGTATTAATAACTAATAATTAGTACATTATTAATATATCAAAGGATGTACCTGTTAATCCTGTATCATCTTATTTTCTCTCAAAAGCATTGGGCAGAGAATTTCAACAATTTTTTAATGAGATTATATCATGTTGTTTCAATCAGACTATGTTAAAACTCAAACTTAGGGACTCTTTCAACTAATACACTTTTTTCTATTATATGCACTTACACATAACAACTCTTCACTAAATAGCCCTGTCTCTTTAGTTTCCTCATATTATTAACAGTAGTGTCATTGAATGGTGTTGCTTAGTACAACAGATCCTCTGGATATTATGGGAAAGGTTGATCATTCAGTTTACCAGTCTTTGTTATATTAAACCACATTATTCTATCTTAAGCCAGTTCTTATCAACTTCATAAATTCCCCAAATGCCTTTGAGCAAAGTCCCAACATTTATTAGTAGCTATTCATCTTTTTGTGCTCCTGTAAACAATATCCTTAATCAACATTTCTTCCCAGCAGTCTGCGTTGATTTACTTTGTTTTATTGAACTAAGTTTTGAAGCTATCAAGTAGCTTTTACAAGCACAGTGCCCTAAATAAATATCTCTTTTTCAAGTTCAGGTCAGAACTTGTCTTGCTGATCTGAATCCCACAGGCTGCTCTCCAGCATTTTATTTCTAGCATCCTTGCTAGAAAGCCAGCTTATCTTGGGCAGGCTGGGACTGTTACTGCTCTCTACCATCTCAAACAGCAAAACATGTGACAGAGCTCATACGGTACTTCGGCAAACATGTGTATGGGTCCAAAGGTCCATTCTTGACAACTAGATTATTATTTGCCTGCCCACTTTCCCTCTCTTGCTTTTACGATATCCACCTGGAAACTTATTTTCCAGAAAAAATTCACATTTTTTCCACCACTGGAAATTAAATACACACGCATTTACTTTCTTCAGGGCTGGAGATCAGTTTTACTTTTATTACAATCATTATATGCCAGTGGTGGTTGCAAACAATTTTCATATTGTGGGATCTTCTTGGTTTTTGCCTCAGCTGGTTGGTAGTGAGGTGAAGATCATGTTGTATGTATTGTACAGCCAGGGCTGCAGCTCTGGGAAGAGAATGCTGTTTTCTGTCATAAAAAAGAAGTGAAATTAATATTTTTTGTCTGAATACAAAGATGTCTGTTGAGGTTATCAGACAAAGAGTAGGAAGGTCTCTGCTTCTTGACCTACAAAAGTTTAAAGATCCTTCTGTTGTTACAAGCAGGTGTCAAAGTGCTGGCCTGGCACTCTACAAGACACAGGTGAAATATCTCAACACTAAAGCTGTGAGTGCTCTCTAAGTATGCTGCTAAAGTAATTTAATCAGTTGTGAGAACCTACTTTTCACCTGACTGTAATATCACTGTCCAGTACTGATGAGGACTGCTCCCTTATTGATGTGTGCTTTTTATCAGCCTAGATCTTTACATTGCAGACAGCATAGCTGTTCCATCTACCGGACAGTCACACAACCCATTAAAAAAAAAAATCTCTAAGCACAATACTTTCAAAATCATTATTTAATATTCATTTTTATGTGTGGCTTACATAAAAGACCCACAGTCAGAAAAAAATAGCTTTAATTCTTAGAGACTCCCTCATGACTGCAACAGTTTTTGCCAGTCAGTACTGCAGGTAACAAAGATTCTACATTTAAGGATCTGCCAAAGTATAAATTTAGGGACTTCAAGATTATTTTTGAGCTGAAGTGAAGATGCCTGAATTTTGGCTAATGGTACTAATACCTATACTAATACATACATAAGGGTATGGCTAACTTGACTGAGGTCAAGCATTTAATCCAGTGACTCTCTGGCAGGCTGTTGCTTTATGCAAATTAGTGTCCAGTCTGGCATAATGTCTCAGAAGGTAGGTGGTGACTGGTCGCTGACAGGTGGCAATGATTAACCTCCACATCCAATATGCCTGCTTTGGCGGGGGGGAATCTTTTCAGCAAATGCACTGCTACAGGTGATATAAACTCACCTGGTTTGACTTCGCATTGAAGCTATCTAGTTGGATTCACAGTCATTTTTATCGAAGAGCCCCAAGACCCCAACCCTCCTGCCTCCAGCTGCTCATTTGCAGTCTGAGAGCCCTCCCTGCTCTGCACCCTGCAGACAGGAGCAAGCTCAGGCCAGAGGCTTAAGCCACAGCCTGAGTAAACGTCCCAAAACTAAGCTTAGATCTAAGCTTAAGGGGCTGTATTTTAACTCACCCTCTAATCCACAGACCAACATCGGACAGAGAACTTTATGTAACATACACAGTGAACCCTGTCTTGTACAAGATCTGATGTTGCCTACTTTTACAGATATGACAATTATGATTCCTAAAAAGGTGACAAAAAATAATTGGAGAAAACATACATTTTTAAAAAACTCAACACCAGCAAGGAAAATACTCCAAATACCCAATAACATAGTAAATTAAAGTAATACATCCTCCAGCAAAGAAAGAAAACTCACAGCAATTTTAAAGAATGTTCTTTGCACAGGTGGACTGAAATGGGATTTCTGCTATGGATTTCAGGAATACCAGAACTTGGACTCCGAACTTGTATAATTTAAAAGGAGTAAAAAGTGTCTCTCAGTAATTTTTAAAAGGTTCTGTAAGTCACAGATGAGCTCACCTTTCCACTTTATTCTTTGATGTTAGAAAATGGAATTATTTTTGTAAAATTTTTCCAAAAATGTGCTCTCATAACATCCCATTCTACAGAAGTTTTTCCAAATCTTTTTCCACCTTATATAAGAACAGCATTATGTTCCTGGGGTTATTAATAAGAATCATTTTATGGAACTCTACAAGACTGTATAAATTATCAAAAAGAATATCATGGAGGAAAAATATTTTCAAATAGTTGCTGTCGACAGTGGTGAAAGATATTCAAAATGGAAACCTTTTAAGTGTTACAGAAAAATGTCTTCAAAGAGGATACCCCAGAAATGTGACTGTTTTTGAAAAAATTAAAATCTTCAAAGTAGGTACCTCTTTTTGTGAGGAAGGGGCATTCCTCCACAGTGTGAATCTCTGGAAATGAAATCTCTTAACTGATATGAAAACTTTGAAAGCAATAAACAATTCCTAAAATTGAAGGTAATATTTCCTTGGCAGAGTATATGGTGTTCTTAAAGGGAGAAATGACTGCATCATTGTTAACTATAAAGTTGATCAACCCCTACTTTTCTTACAAAAAGGAATAAAGATTTTTTAAAACCTTCTATCATAATCACAAAGTTATTAAACTAATTACAATATTTTTAACAGTAATAAGTATTGGTGGCAGTATACTCTTTCATCACTGGACAGCCAGTTTCATATATACTGCTGACCTGAAAAGAGCTTCTTCATTTTTAAAGATGTAAGTAAGAAAGTCCATGAAGTGGGCCTTCCTATAAATATTTCTATGAATTATATTCCATGGAGTAATTCTTTGTAAAAGTAAGACTTTTCTCAGAAAATGGCAGCTTTGCAGTATACTTTCCAGTTCAGAACAGTATGGTTTTTGGAATCTGGATTATTTTTCCAGGATGGGAATCTATTTCCAAATTTTTTCTCACTAGCACAGTCTATGAAGTTATTTCAGGTTAAAAACTTTACAAGGGAGTGATGTAGAAGCATGGATGTGACAAAAAAGCAAAGTAAATAGCCTATACAAAGGTTAGAAAAGAAACAATGAAAAGACAATTTGTTCATTGTGCCATGCTGAAACGTCATGGATTTTAAGATGACTGCTGTTGAGGCTTTTCTTTCAGCAATGCAAGGAGATGGATCTACCGTATCATTTAAAGAGGCTGACTGCTGTGGTGCTAGACTAGCTATTGGAGTGTGAGCAAACTGCAGCCAAAGCCAAGGACAAAACAAAATTATTTTCAGGGAGACACTGGAGTTTAAAGCAGCGTGGAGAGACACAGTCTCTTTTGAACTGAGAAATTCAGAAATTAGAAGATAAAATACACATTTGCTCACCTGAGTGGCCATTTTCTCTCTTACCTGTGAGGCTCAAGGAAACAGTGTTCTAGTCAGCTTTTGCTCCTGGCTGTGTGAATCTACAATGGTGCCAACCACCTTCACATAGTTCTCACACTCAAAAATATGGTGGATATCAAACAACACAGCATCTCCCCGACTCTTCCCTATTATCATAAAATATGAATGGTTTGGGTTGGAAGGGACCTTAAAGATCACCTAGTCCCAACCCCCCTGCCATGGGCAGGGACACCTTCCACCAGCCCAGGTTGCTCAAAGCCCCGTCCAACCTGGCCTTGAACACTGCCAGGGAGGGGGCAGCCACAGCTTCTCTGGGCAACCTGTGCCACCCTCAAAGTAAAGAATTTCTTCCTAATATCTAATCTAAATCTCCCCTCTTTCAGTTTAAAGCCATTATCCCTTGTCCTACCACTATACTCCCTGATAAAGAGCTCCTCCGTCTTTCCTGTAGCCCCCCCCTTTAAGCACTGGAAGGCTGCTATAAGGTCTCCCCAGAGCCTTCTCTTCTCCAGGCTGAACACCCCCAACTCTCTCAGCCTGTCCTCACAGGGGAGGTGCTCCAGCCCCCTGATCATCTTCATGCCCTCCTCTGGAGCCACTCAAGCAACTCCATGTCCTTCTTATGTTGGAGGCCTCAGAGCTGGACACAGGACTCCAGGTGGGGTCTCACAAGAGCATAGTAGAATGGGAGAATCCCTTCCCTCGACCCACTGGCCATGTTTCTCTTGATGCAGCCCAAGATACAGTTGGGTTTCTGGGCTGCGAGCCCACATTGCTGGTTCATAGTCAGTTTTCCATCCGCTACTACCCCAAAGTCCTTCTCTGCAGGTCTGCTCTCAATCCACTCTTCACCCAGCCTGTGTTTGTGCTGGGTTTGGCCCAACCCATGTGCAGGACCTTGCACTTGGCCTTGTTGAACTTGATGAGGTTTGCCCATGCCCACCTCTCCAGCCTGTCCAGGCCCCTCTGGATGCCATCCCTTCCCTCCAGTGTGTCGACCACACCACACAGCTTGGTGTTGTCTGCAGACTTGCTGAGGGTGCACTCAATCCCACTGTCCATGTCACCAACAATGATGTTAAATATCACTGGCCCCAGCACCAACCCCTGAGGAACCCCACTTGTCACTGCTCTCCCCTCAGATATCAAGCTGTTGACCACAACTCTTTTGAGTGTGACCATCCAGCCTATTCATTATCCACTGTGTGGTCCATCAGTCAAACCCATGTCTCTCCAATTTAGAGACAAGGATGTTGTGTGGCACAGTGACAAATGCTTTGCATAAGTCCAGGTAGATGATATCAATTGATCTTCCCTTCCCCACCAATGCTGTAACCCCATCATTATCTTTTCATGCTGTCCTCACACACTCCTCACTTCAGGATTTGGGTATAATAAACACTCTCAGGAAAATGCAGTTAAGCTGATGCATTGTGGCATTCTGTTTTTTAATTGCTTTACTGTACATACTCTTCCCATTTGTCTGTCTAGCAGCAGTTTAACTAGGATCACTTAAAACATCTTTCTGTATCAAATATTATAGATAAAATTATTCTTTCAGATCTACTCAGCTGAAATACTTATTAGCTTATCACTTTCACAGAACTGTGATTCCTGTAGCGTGCAGTAGTAAGAGATTCAATACATTTACATAGGAGGCAAATTTGACCCAAATGGCATACCCTACACAACAGAGTTCTTTAATAATAGCTTATAACTGGGATCTGGGTTTGAGTTTTAGAAAAACAGACAATCACACAAAGTAGAAGTCTCTGGCATGCTAGAAGATAGATGTGAGTAGTATTTTTGCTAATATCAGAAAAAAAAATCCAAATTGTGAGGACCAGTTACAGTGTTCAGATGCTATTACAGTCTCTTCAGTCACTGAATAAGTACAGCTGGCAATGCTTAGAGAATTTAAGCAAAAGCTACAAATACCTTGTGAGACTGTATGAAGACAATCTGCCCCAAAATAGCTGCACATAAAAGCCTTTCTGTAGCACTGCCTCTCAAAACACCAGAACTCCTGAACTAGGCTTCAGGCTTCCTCTGCCACCCATGAAGCCAGCGTAGACACAGCACTCTGCAGGCACCAAAATGGAGAGCAGACTATGCTGTGGGTGCTGGCAGCATTCTCCCACCTCCTGCAGCCAACATGCAGCCCCCAGAGATGCCATAGTCTGGGTCCTTAACTGCAGCCACTGTCAAATTTTTCTGCATTTAAAACTCTCCCAGCACCCCGTGCTTTACATCAATACATGAGAAAATACCAAAGCCCCTTCCCAGGCTCTTACTCAAGCTCAGACTGGTAAATTTACTCCCATCCTCCAAAGAAGATTTTCGAAGAGGTGGGTAGCCATGCAGCTTTGGTATGGCATAGCTGGTCTGGAGAGCGTGGAGCTGTGGTGTCATGAGCAAGACTATCTGAGTAATCTTAAAATGAGACTTCAGTATCACAAGTAGAACTAGTGACTTCTGCTGTGCTTTAGGCTGCAGGGCTAAAAAAAGCACATAAAGGAATGCATAAGCTAATATTTTGAGGGTTTTTTTCTATTCCTCATGCTCCACATGAATTTTGTGCTATGTTAGCTGTAATTCAAAGCTGACCTGCTACTGCAAACAAAAATCTCACTTATGGCGAAGTAGGGACAACAGATCAGGGGCACCACAGTAATTTTCCTTGTCAAACCTAACTCTTCTTGTCTTTGGAATTTGGAAATAATAGAAAAATAAAAATGTTTCTGACGTTGCAAGTATTTCTTTCTAGACTAAAGGATATTTTCATTTGAAAACTGTAGTTTGTTCTATTGACCATAAAAAGCAGATACAGTTTTCTTTCTTACATAGCATAAACAGTTTCAGAAACGTTATGTGATAAAAGGCATATCAATTCACTCTGGAAACCTGAAAATGGGTGCTTAATAGAAGAGCAACAGATTGGAGATGGAAGTCAGAAATAATCCTGTTCTTTAATTCATTATGTTTCCAGAATGGATTTTTTTTTAAACTTCAGTTTGCCATCCCCAAAACTAATGTACTTTATAATTTTGAGAGTAATCTTCTGTGTAGTCTGCTGTCCTTTAGGAGCGCTGATGTAGCTGGAGAACAAGAGAAGCTTGTCACACTGCATTACTAACCGTCTGCTTGCAAACTTCAGAGAATTTTTGGTGACATGATATAATGTCTCATTAACCTTTTGCAATATCTGAATCCAACAAAAATATGTGCATTTTGAGAAGAAACTGCAGCTATCATTCTCAACTCCCCCCAAGAACAGCAGCAACTTTTAACAAATATCATCAGCAGTATGAGATGAAGCCTAGTGATATGTTGGCTCTTCAAGACTTGGACCATAGCAATCTCTTTATGTGAAATTTACATGTCTATAGTTCTTCACTTATTTTTTAGTTCAGATATCAGTCCAATATTGTGCTTGCTGTTAAATGTGGTGACTTAGCAGATGTAAAATATGATTTTAAAAACGGATAATTTACAACCATTATAGGCGCAGAGTGTGTGAAGTAGAAGTCATCATCCTGTGATAAGTAATCAAAATACTGTATTGCTGTGGTCCTGATGCCAGTTTTCAAAGGGATTGGAGTGTCAGAGTAGTCATATTCCTACTGTTTTCTGCACAAATGCAGGCAGAGTTAAGCCTTGGCCTCTGGGCACAGGAACCTGCTGGTGTGAGTGGGAAGGGATAAAGGCCACTGACACGTACAAGTGCTCGTCAGGATGAACGTGGTATTTGGAAGCACAAAATATCTCACAGCTCCAACCCAACCTGAGGCAATGCAGCTCCCTCCGATTAAAGACACGCTTTGCTGAACAGAATATGGCTCTGCACAAACATGGTCCTAAAAGCTGGAGAGACTGTTTACATATCTCTAGACTCCCTTTTCAGCTCTATATTATTATTTTAGTTCAGCCACAAATTGCCCTGCACTGATTTTAATTCCTAATTGTATTTATATTTGAAAACATTGCTGAGATCATCCCAGACTTAAAGCATAGGGACCAGCAGACCTAAACCTTAAAAACTCTGGCTTTCAATTGTCTAACAGTGCTAAAGGCATGTTCTTAGTGCTAGAGAAACAGCAGGCATATATGCTCAGTTGGAAAGGAAAAGTTTTAGTATACAACATACTCTTATTCAGACACCATGTATTTTTACTACCGTTAAACAGTAGAATAAAACACCAGCCTATTGTTATAGTATCCAAGGCACGTCTGCTCCTCAGCTTGGTCCTTGCTTGCAGCATGCTTCCTCAGCCTGTCACTTTTGGAATTAGATGCGACATCCTATGCAGTGCCCTGTTAAAACCATACTCAGATGGACAATGCATTAATAGTGCAGGTTAAGAGTTATAAAACAACAACTTCAGGACTAATTTTCACATTCTTTTGGGTTTGCTCTATTTTTCTCGTAAGGACACAAGTAAAACAAAGCAGGCTGGGGTTCCCAAGAATTAATAAGTTCATAGCATTGATGTGTTAGGGCTAATTCTTCTTGAAGCAGACTGAGTATTAGCTAAAGTTAAGGCGCTCTGACACGTACAGTGAAAGCTTCACTGCAGCATTCTATTCTGGAGAGGTTTGCAACAGGATGTGAAGATTTAATAACACATTGCACTTAGATGTCATAAGCACCTTTCATCCAAAGATCACAAATACTGTACCAGTATAAATTAAATCTCAAGTCCTCTGTAAGATATATAATAATAATAATAATAATTATATGTTTTTATTGTTGGACAAACTGATTCATTTCAACTCACAGAGAAGCAGTATGGTAGAAGAGGTAGAAAGAGGTTTAGAGTCTAGTCCTATGTCTCTCATTGTAACCACAATGGTACCTTCAAAGCTGCAATACAGTGGGATTCTCTGGTAACAGGACAGTCATACCTTTGAATTTCATATCTGTAACAATAAAATACTCCATAAAGAAACAAATTAAAATGCAAATTTGATGTGATTCAAAAATTGTATTTTGAATTCCTAAGTATTCAAGAATGCCTAGATTCTGACTGGCTATAGACTTCTTCCTCTGTGGTGGTATTATACTCTATATGCTCGGCTTCCAGTGAAAAATATAATGATCCCGTGTTATGGTCAGAAAGATAATTTTTAAACCATTTCACTCCTGGAGGTACAGACAGCCTGACATATTAGCTGTCTGAAGTGTGTGAGCTGCCTTACTAAACTGAAGCTGAAACATCAGCTTAGCAATAAGAGTATCAAGATTTTTAACTGGTTTAGAGACTATCAGAGTATCTCTAAAAGGTAGGACATGAAGTCAAACACCCCCAGATCTATTATCACCCTAAAATGGTTGATTACTGTCATGCATAGTGTCTATCAAGAGCGAATAATAAACCACAAGCATTAATCTCCATTATAGGCTTGTATAAAGACGCATTTATAGATTCAGTGCAGATTTGGACATTGTCTTACGAAGGTAGTGTATCAGTTCTCAATGGTCAATGATTTTTAAACAGTCTCATTAAGTACAGAGGATTTTGGCAGCAAGTCTACCAAAAAGGAAATAAGCATCTCTGAAAAAGTAGGGGCCCTTAATCATCCAGAAGGAGAACTTTGAAATTGCCTCCTAAATTAGGCAAGAATCAATAATACATGAGGCAAAGCAGAGGGGAGAGAAGATTTGATTTTGAATGACCCGATGAGCAATCCACAAGACAGGGAAGAGGAAAGAAAAGGAAGCCAACTGGCAGGTGTCTCAGCTAGTGGCTCTCTGCTGTCCTGCAACCTGGGGACTGAGGGTGGGCATTTCCTTACCGCCTGGATTTGTTAGCCGCCCACAGCCAATCAGCTGCATATAGGGAACAGAGGATAAGAAGGACAAGCTATTAAATTCGACTTTCAGATAAGTGTACTTCTCTTTCTGTATTTGCCATTGTAATTTGGTCTATTCTGGATTTTGTAAAGAAATACTTCACTTTAACATGGCTTCAGTTAAGGGTAAGATTTCAAGGTTAGTGGCTAAAATCACACCATTCCATCTCTGTAGCTGTAATGATCCATAAATCCAGGTTACTGGAACCCTTTTGCAGTGCCCATTCTACGTTTCCCTGGGTATTGAAAGGCGAGCAGCACAGTTCAGGTGGTGGTGATGCATGACGTACCTTTGGATGACCTGCAGGAGCCATGCAGACAGCAGACCGTGCAGAAAGGAGGAAAAGAACTGTGTTCTGGTTTATTCTCTACATTTGCAATTATCATAGCTTATTAATAAAAGCATGCAAATTTTAATTAAGATGAAAGTGGTGGAGAATTTCCAGCAGAGCAGCACTGACTCCACAGATTTGGTTGCAGAATTTAAGTTGTTATTAACTCTGGATACACAGGACCTTTATTAAATGTCACAGGAATAAACATAGTTTGAAGACAGGGAAAGCTGCTCTTATGTCCAGGTTTTTACTTAATTTAAATGTAGTTGGACTAGCAGAAATTCTAACATGATTTGTAGCTGAAAAACATTATACTCTGCATTAGTCCACCCTTTATTAAAATTTTAACAAAAACTAGAAAACAGCACTCCTGAAAAGACCAAGAAGTAAAGTGACAACAGAAGCCCCCTCTGTAAAACTGTTACATTTATGCAATGGGACTTCTAATCAGACGAGACGGAAAGCTGAGAAACAGAAACTTTCCACAATATTTTTCTTTCACAACCTGGTAAAGCTGCCAGAACAAATTCCTGGTGGGTGTAATGCTGACCATAGCTGCGATGCAGCAAGCTTTTAGTTACATACCTATCCCCTGAGTCACACTCTGTGCAGTCTTTCACATTACTGCCTTGCCCCAGCCTACATCCTTATAAAGAAAGAAACAGTACTTAAGTATATCATCAATAGCAACATGACATTAAGAGTCAGTCCCTGGCTTGTTGTGTACCACCTTCCTCCCAAGACCAGCACAGATCTTTCTTTTTCTATGAGCACCCTTCATTTAATGTGACATAAAAAGAAGAAAATAGCTTGTATAAATAGTGTGTCAGAGTTATCAGAATGAGTGTGGATAGCTGAGGACATAAAGAAAGAGATAAACATTAACTTAGCCTTTTTTCTACATATTTTAAACACATCAGTACTGATAACATAATAGCCAGGACATTAGAAGCCAGTGTCAAGAATATCCTTTTTATGTGAGGAAGAAAGACAAGAAAAATATTTTTTCAAAGACAAACAAGGCATTTAGTGACTTCCAAAAAATTAAAATATTTACAAATAAGTATAGGTCAAGAGTGTATATTACCCATCTTTGCATTAGAGACAGCAGCTGAAGCTGCAGTGACAGTACTGGGCGCAGTCCAGGCTCAGGGTCGAGGAGGGGTCCTTCCAAAGCCCTTGGGACAGGAAAGAACGAGTCAAGCTTTGAGGGTTGAAGTGATTCATCCAGCAAGTGGTAGCACAGGTGAGACTGGAGCCCAGCTGTGGTGACATTCAGTCCAAAGCTCTGAGAAGAGAGGTTCCTTGGCTAGGAGTAAACAAAGTGCTTAATTAAGTACCTGAATGCTCCCCAAACACTGGAGAACCTCCCTTCAGCTGGCATGTGACCCAGCCCAGGTCTGGGTGATACTGCCTTCCCTACTGCTGCTGCCCCTGCTCTGCAGCCAAGGTTTTGCATATCAAGCCATCTATTTTAGGTTTATTTCAATGCTCTACCAAGAGAGATTCTCATATCTCTCAACAAGCTGGAACAATGCATATTACAAGTGCTTAAGATGTAGAAAGTGTGAATTACTGGTAGCATTTATCAGGTCATGGTGTAATTCTTTAAACATTGTTTATTCCAGCTTCCATAATACCTGAAAAGAAACAGTGAGGTTTTTCCCCTTTAGCCAAACTAAGGGATGGCAAAATTTTGATGACTGCTGAGATGAGCACTTCATTACCGAACCTCCAGCCAACTCACTGAGGACATAGTTTTTGTTTGAAATGGCAGCTTCCTGGAGCTGGACTGTGGTACTTGCTTTGAGAGACCTAGCTTGCAGACAACTGCTCCTTCCTTTAAGTAGCAGTAACTTTCTCATCTGCCTCAAGCAATTCTTTGGGATGTGACACATCAAAACACAGCTTTTCTACCTAATAGGTAGCAAAGAGTTCAGAGTTTTTAGGTTCAGAAGCTGATGTGGTCTTGTTTTGACCTTTCTCAACATGCTGAATGCCCTCCAGTGCTCTGCACTGGAGTGTGGCAAGCATAGCAGAATCCCCATCAATCTCATGAAGAGAGGCAGTACGGTTGAGCTACACCACAGTTTAAGAGCATTGCCCCTATATATTAAAATCTGATGTTGCAGCCCATTTGCTGCAATGCTAGGTACCTCAATAGCTGCAGTCAGCCTTGCTGAATATTCAGCAGCAGCTCTGTGTTCTCAGCACCGCCAGTTCACTGGCAGCATTTAATATCTTTTAATTAAAAGTGAGTGGTAATAGCAAAGCAATAAAAAAAAATAATTTCTTTTTTGTTTGCAGTGAGAAAGCCATAGCCATCCCTATGACATGAAGCATCTTTTCTAGTTACTCTCTTCTCTGATTAGGATGTAGATATTGCCAGTGACACACAGCATTACACTTCCAAGCCTGCATAGCCGAAAGCTCCTAGCTTCCCTGGGATGAGAAACTTCAGATAATGCTGGGTGCTAAATCTGTGTAATAGATCATTGTAATGCCTTGTTTTTATTTATAATGCTGTTCTTCTCATAGTACTTGACAGAAGTACATATTATTACCATCATTTGGTAGCTGAAGGATTGAGACAGGGTGTCCTGGTTTGAGTGTGTGGTGGGGGTTTTTTAGCAGCAGGGGAGGGGGCTACAGTGGTGGCCCCCTTAGAGAAGCTTCTTGAATCTCCCCGGCTCCAAGTCAGACCCACCTTTGCACCAAGGCCGGGCCAATTAGCTGCACCTCCAAGATAATGTATTTAAGAAGGGGAACTTGGGAGGAGTGGTGGGAGTTGTGAGAACATCTGTACAAACACCGAGGTTGGCGGAAGAAAGGAGGACAAGGTGGGGAGGTGTGCTGGTGCAGAGACACCCCTGTGTCCCGTGGTGAGATGGCAGGGCCGCCCCCCCGCCACCCATGGGGGTCTACGGTGGAGCAGATGCTGATCTGCAGCCTGTGGAGGCCCCACGCCGGGACAGGTGACTGCACCTGGAGAAGGCTGGAACTGTGTGCAAAGAAGGCCCCACTGCTGCAGTTCAGGGCTGGGAGGATTGCAACACGCAGGGGTGATCCGCACGCCTGTGGGAGTGACGCATGTCAAAATTGTTTTGTGAAGGACTGTCTCCTGTGAGAGAGTGACCATGCTGGAGCAGGGGAAGAATGCCAGAAGTTCCTCCCCTCCAAGAGGTGGAAGAAGCAGCAGGACTGACCGCACCCCCCATTCCCTGCCCCCTGTGCTACTGTGGAGGTGGAGGTTGAGATATTGGGAGCAAAGCTGAGCCCGGGAAGATGGGAGGGATGGGGCAAAGTGTTTTCAACGTGTGGTAATGCTTCTTACAGTCCTAGTTTGTCTGACAAGTACTGGTTTTAGTGTCTGTATTAAATGTATGTTCTTTTTTTCTTCCCCTACCAAGTCTGGTTTTTGCCTGTGCCTTAACTGCATGAGATCATCCCTCCCTGTCCTTATCTCAATTTCCTGAGCCTTTTGTTTTATCTCCTCCTTCCCAGTGCTGGGGGAGAAGGGGGGAGTGAGTGGTGCCTTTGCTTTATTTTCCCCTTCTCAGCACTGGGGGGAAAGCGGGGAGTGAGTGGCTGTGTGGTGCTCAGTTGCCCTCTGATCTCAAAGGCAATGACACAGAGTAAGCTATTGTGACTGGCCCACTGTCACAGCACAGGGATTTAGAGGAAATGAGCTTTTCTCATACCATCTCAAGCCTCTTGGAGTAAAAATCAAAGTCAAGACAAAAGATATGTAATACTTCCAACTCAATGGGAGACTTTTCAGTGGCCTGCCACTTTGAGGTGTGACAAACCTCAGACAGAAGAGTAAGAAGTGAGAAGGCAAATGAAGAGTATATGAAGTGAAGCAAAATGTGAGTAACAGAAGGTGTCCATAGATTTGCAAATTCGTTAGAAGTCTAAGAAGGGTACTTACATCATCTGTTTTAGACAACCTCTAGCATCCAGGTTAGGTGCGATGCAAGTTGTTTCACCCCTCATCTACTGTTCTCCTCTTATCCAAACAGTGGAGCACACCCCATTCCCTCATCCATCAGGTAATGAGAAATATTTGCCATTAAGGGAAAGATACATTTGGTTATATGTTAGGACATACGTGGAAACCTAGTTACATGACCAGGCATGCAATCATCATGAAGTAACACATGGCATTTTTTCCAGGAGTGAAGAGGGCAGCAACTCACAAGCAAGTTTAGTTGTTCTGGAATGCCCTGAGGTAGGGTTTCCCCTGCCTTTTAAAAGTAGGAGCATCAGTTTCCTATATCACCAGTATATGGTAATGAAAGGGCAATCTAAGTTATACATGTAACACTTCAGTATTAATTACAGAATGCAAAAACATTTCTGTAAAACTCTGACTTGCTGCTTGCTATGCAATCACATCAGTCATTTTGATTTACATTCAAGCTGCATAAGGTTAAGATATTCTTAATCTGCTGTGCACTGGCCATTCAGACAAACGTGGGGACATTTCCAGAGTTTCTTACTTTTAAGGAATCTCAGCTACAAGCAAAGGAGAGATGACATGAATCTAGCTCGCACTGGACTGAGAACTGATCTCAGCCGGGCTCCAGCAGACCAGGCTGTGGTGCCACAGGGCTGCTCTCATTTGTGTCATGTTGCAGAGCACTGGGCCTGAAAATGCAGTCCAGGACCATTCAGGAATAAGACCATGCCAGGTTGACTGAACAGCTGGATGACTCTTGCAGCAGGACTCAGATATCACAACCACAGACATTACTGCTAAATAGTCAACAAAACATAATTTGCAGTGCAAAGCAGCCGATAGTCACTACTTCAGAGCTGTATATTGTTGCATGAAGAGAAGCTAAAATTACTCTTTATGATAAAGTTAATGGTATACAGTTTGTAAGTTAGTTATAATACCACCTCAAGCATTCCTACGAAACTTAATTTAATATTCCAACTCACTTAAAAATCTTATTATAGAAACCACTTACAGGCTTTATAAACACGTTTTCATATTATTAGGGAAGGATCTTAATAAAGAACAATTTGAATGCAAAATGCACACCTAGAGTAAGTTGCTTATAGTAAAACTAGCTAACTGAAATTTGCTGTCAGCAAACCTCCCAACTAGTTTCTTTGTCTGAGTTATAAATGGACTATGTTTTTGTGTACTTAGACATTTTTCTAATAGAAAGACTGCATCAGAGAATTCAAGGGATTGAGATAATAGTATAAGCATTGGCTATAATCCCCCTCTGAGGACCAAAATATCCGAGAACAGGCACTGATCAGCATGTGCAGTTGATTATAACAAGTGATGTAACTCACATCCATAGGAATTTTTCTCTCAAGCTATCACAATTCTTTAACAGTGAAAATGAGAAACAGTGTTGAATCTTAGGACAAGGCTTTACTATAGTTCTGGTGGAAATGAAGTTTTGCTCTAGTTAGAACAATATTTGTTATGTTTAGCTACTAAATAAGTTAGCATTTATTATTTTTATTGATTACCATATTGTGACATTGTGTGGTGATATACCAGTGAAATTATTCATTAAAAGAATGACCTAAAAGAGAGCATGTTTCATCTACATAACTGATTTTTAAATGAGGCAATAGACTAACAATGATTAATGCATGATTTATCATCAGAATAGAAACCAATAAAAGTTTACATCATCTGTATTCTTCACTGACTTTATTTGTAGTTGCTATTCATAGCATGTACATTTTAGAAGCCCATACTATTCAAATCTTATATGACATATTTTTATAATTGTGTTTTAAATTTTGTGCAGTAACAGATTAAAGTAAACAGCATTTTAAATCTTTATAAATAACAAAATTTGTTGTTTGCAATAACACTTAGAATGTTAATCTGCAGGTCCCTGTCTTAATGAATTAGTAGTGTTTTCTGTGTACAAAATAAATGCAAAAGGTCAGCTTATTATCCCCAAAAACTACTGTGAAGTCATCAGAGAATTAATTTTGTTATTCTGCTGAAGCTGCATGCAATCACCAAGGTTCATATGGGTGAAGTATTATTAAGTTCTGCTCACTGACACATACTGCAGTAAACAAAATAAGAGCCAAGACGTGCAGGCCACTGAAATTACTCCTACATGCAATCAGATTGCTTTGAAAACAAGCTTTTCTGATACTTTGACAGCAGTTCTGTAGATACAGCTAATCCTCCAGTGCTGCTCCCTGTTTTTTCTCGCACCTCTCTCCAGAAGTGCCTCTGCAAGCTCAGTGGAGCCAACGCACACTCCCTGTGGCCCACAGATAGCAGCTGTAAAGCAGGATCCACAACAGTATTTTACATTTCGTTGTGAATGGGCCATCTGCACCACAGAGAAGGAAAGAGAACCTGCTCCATCTCCCATGGCAGCAGGAAGGGGTGGGAAAGGATAGGAAAAAATGGGGAGCCAGAGCTACAGGCTCAAGGGTAGGGCAGGCAGTGAAATATAGAGGTATTAATGCACCATTGATTATGAAAATACCATACCAGACAGCAAGACCACAGAGCCTCTCAGGACAGTGTGATAGGCACCCTTTCCCTAGGTAAACTCTGGGCAAGGCCAGACCAGGCTGGGCAGGCTACGCAGGTTTTAAGCAAACTGTGGAAAGTCAGTATTGTATTTCATAGACCAATGCTATTTCATCATCCTCTAGTGCATTTGCTCATGACCCTTTCATTTATCGCAGCAATAGGTCTCACATTTACAAGTATGGAGGACTTAAAAAGAATGGAGTTTTTTTTGTTCTTTTCAGTATCTGTTCCATTGATGTTGCCCTTGTGGGCTTTCTACTGCTGTACCTCACTCCCAATGCAAATGTCATCATCAGGTAAAGATAAACTTTAAGACTACCTAACAAAGTAGCTTTGTTTGCCTTTAGCAATTTAATATAGCTTCAGCATAAAAGTTTGCCCACAGGTGGATGAAAAACCTTCAGTGCATCTGTGTGCACTCCAGAGCTGACTTTTCTCTCCTCTGGGCTCATGGGCTGAACTGATTTAAAGGTGCCTGATCATCTTTTAAGTACATAGCCACAAAGTTCACCTGGTGCTTTGTGATTAAATCTTAGCTCAAAAGCCAGAAAGCTGAAGTGGTGACACTGAGCCTACAACCACAGTGCCTATAGTACTTCTTTTGTATGTTGACATAGAGACCAAGAAGAGATGGTAGAAAAATGTAGTTACATGTAATTATGATCATGCTCCTACATTTTTGTAAATACCTGATATTTAAGCAAAATAACAAATACTCATTCATTACCAGGATTACTGATGTGAGCCAAAAGCAGATTGATTTTTTTCTTCTTTTCAGGTCGCAGATGCTAGGTTATCTCAGGAAAACTACAGCAGTTTCTGAAGCAGAATGCTGAACTTTTCCACCGTATCTGTTGTGCCATCAAATAGGCTATCGTGATCCCAGTTCTTACTGTGACATGCCAACAAAACTGGTTTTATATCACTTCTAAGAGTTCCATAACAGGATGTTATTCACTGCTAATGTATTTTGGTTCATATAAATGCAGAAAGAATCTGTGACAGGTCATAGTGTATCCCCCTGTTATTTTTAGTCCATGTACATAATTTACCTTATTCATTGCTATAGGGGCTCCACAACAGATTCAGGGCTGTGATAGAGGCTCAAATCAAGTTAGAAAAAGAGCATTAGCATTACAATCTGTACAAAGTATGAACCAGAAAACTCAGATTCAATTTAGGGGATGAGAGTAGGCTGGAGATGCTTCACCTGCTCCTAATAATGTCCATGAGTGCTACGCAACCAGATGCTTTAGATAAGGATTTCCTGGTTTAATGGTGAGCATAAATAAAGAGGAACAGTGCTCTGATGATGCAAAATTACATAGCTCTGTTGAAATAATGGAGCTACAATGATCTAGCAGAGTGTCTGGAGACAGTTTAAAGATATTGTTTTCATGAAACTTGGCAGGACCACTCAAATCAGTGAGATGAGAAAGAGATGGCAAATAATCAGAAAACATTTCGCCTGTCAAAATTCAAAGCTTCCATTTCTGGGTTTTCTGAAAAGCAAATGGTGGGCAGATGGGCTCTGTTTGCTCCTCCTTTAATTCTACCAGTTAAATAGCCAACCAGTGGACCACAGTTACCACATCTTGACATGACACTTAATCTTTTCTTCCTTCGTGACACTGATATATTAAATATTGGGGATCAGGTTTTATTTACTGCTCTCACTTTCTGTAATCAAATAAATGAGTCTTCTCAGCTGCCCTTAAAGCAAAGTAAATCTTCTTTTCTAAACCATTCGTAAACAAATCCTCAGTGTTCATTGTCAGATCTAAGCTAGGAGGTGTTTTATGTGACCACAAGCAGATCATTGTCAATAGAAAAATCAGATGTTGCATCACAAAATACTTTCAAGCATATTTCAACAGGCAAGTGTACATGAACATTACATTTTTGAAACAGAGAAGTCCTAGCATAAAGTCCTACTATCCAGTTTGTGTAGCATATTCCATGTATGTGGATGAATTACCATATTTCTCTCCTCCTCAAAATCATGTTCCTTCCCATGAAATCAGACCTATTTCCTGATCAAGCTACTGTTTTGCTTGAAAAAATAAGATGCAAAGTATCATAACCAGTAATGAGTAACTTAAAGTCTTGCTTTGCATATCTGCAATGCTCTGGTTCCAAGGATCTCAGATCATGCTTCATAAACTTTAATTGAGCTGCCTATATCCCTATGACATAGGAAGAGATTACTTCCTGTGTTTTATAGCAAAATAATAGCAAGAGAAATATAGAAGCAACTCTTGCCCTCAAGCAAATGATCACAGAGAGTCTCCTCATTGCCTTACCAGTACAGTGCTACTCTGCAAGCAGTACTCTGAATTTATTTTGTAGGTAAGGAACAAGAGAAAGATGCTCTAGCTTTCAATACTAAGGAGCCTGGCTCTTCTCTGAGGCACCCAGGGGAAGCTCACTGAAGCCTGGTAAAACAGGAGGCAGAGGTTCTACAGCTGCATCCTCCTGCACTGCCAGCGGGCAGCACACTCATAGCTGTGGTACCCACCTCAGCAACTCCGCAGTCTCAAGGCTAGGATTTTCCCCCTGCTTCTCCATGTGCATTACCAGACAGCATACAAGCAGCTACAAAAGCACCTCTGGTCTTAAGTAACTTAAAAATTGCCATTTCCATATTTTTAAAGTTATCCCTAACACAAGTGATATAAGGAATACACATGGAAGCTAATTTTACTGTCCTGATATTAAGATTTCTGGGATGCGCCAAAGATTACAGCTTTTCTTTTACTTAGCTTCATATTTCACATTTCTTAAGCAGTTTCAGACTATCATAAGCACAGGCAAACAAGTTCATGGTTTCCCAGTGTTCTATGTTAGCTCAGTACTTACACTGTTCTTACTGTTGTACTTGTTCTCATTGCTCTGCTTTGTGGCACCTCCTGGCAGGCTACAGACACCAGCTCCAGAGCCCTCTGTTCTGCCTGTGCAGAGGTGCAATAGACACCTTATGTAAAATACAGCCACTGCACAGGGAGAAATCATCTACATAAAAAAAATAAGTAGGTAACACAATTAGCTGCTGACAGAGGCTAACGTTTCAAATGCACATGAAGTAGAAACCCACTGTAGATAAGTTTAACAACTGATCTTAGAACGGTTCTCTCAGCAGTCACCCTCCTCTCTGCCATCCAAGACATTGTTATCAGCCAAGTCCTACTTCAACTTCATGAATACTCCTTTCATTGCCAGGAGGACAGGACAAGGCTGTATTTGAAACAGGGTGCCTGAGTCATCATTTATTGTTCAAATTTCAGTACCACATAAGATGAGCTGAGTAACATGCAAACAAAAGAATGATCTGGCACCACAGGATAGCATTAAGTAGCCATAAGAAAGAAGTAATGGCTTCACTGAGACAACAGCATTGTTCTGTTTAAGTCAAAGCATAAGTCTCAAACAGGTATAATCAAGAGCAACAAGACAAGTGCGACAAACAGCAGGACACAAAGCATTTTACTGGGGAAAAAAATGGCATGACTTGATTAGTAATTTTCAAGACATATAACTGTCAGTGGTTTTAGCTGCCTCTCATAGAAAAGCATTTAAAAACAATTTTACTAAATTAACATTGGTTTTGTTTCCTAGCAAATGCTCTGTTTTGTATTTCCATTTCCAAATGTGGGGCAATATCCTTGCTTCTCCAGCAAGTACTTTTTTTCCTTTTGGTTAAGCTATGAAGAAACATAAGGAGATATCACCTGCCTTTCCTATTCTGCTCGCAACACAATCATCTCCTGTTCAGGCATTTGTTCCTTAACAGAAGAACGACTAATGCAGTCACATTATTTTCAGTATTTCCTTAGAGATGGCTGCTCCTCAAGCTCCTCACTATTCCTACCCTGCTCAGCCACCTGTGATGCGGGGGCCCAATGAGCAGAGCGGTGGCAGTGAGATTGCAGGTTGCTCCTTGCTTTCCTGCAGCATCAGCACCCGTTACCAGAACATGGTACTTTGGCTATATGTACCAGCTATATGTAGCTCTGGAGATGCTGCATCAGGGATGAATAAATTTCAACAGAAGAGCTGTAAAAAAAATAATACCTACCTTGAGGTTTGAGCCCTTGCCCTACAGCCAACTGCTGCATAACTTCACTGGACCACATCTGTCTGAGACCAACAAATCCAGCTCCCCACAGAGTTGGTTGGTGCTGCATCTAAGACAGGACTGAACTGGCCCCATTCCTCCTCCATTATGAAGAGGAGGCAGGAGTCCTCTGCCCTGAGGCACAATGCACAGAACCTGGTTATGTGGCTGAGCAACCTGCCTCCTCCTGCAGAACCATGCACAACCGCTACCGGCAGAGGTTTGTCCAGGACTGCCAGTGCATGAAGGACCAGCCAGCCCCCTGGCTTGCCAGAAATTCTGTGAGAGCCATCAGTAGTCTCTGTTTACAGTGCTGCTTCTGATTGCGTTAATTGCTAATCTAGAACTGTTCAACTGTCTCTCTCTGGACTTTGGGAGTGTTCCCACAATAGAAGCTGTAGCAATGTAACACATTTTTGTGCAGTGCAATTATACCCAGTAGCATCCCCAAACTGCTGTGTGACAACAGTAGTCCAACCTCCCCAGACAGAGGTGATTCAGAAAAGGCTCTTGAACAAGCATAAACTTACCATATCTCCCCATTCTTAAGGAAGAACTGCATTTGAAATTGTCTAAGATTCTGGTTCAACTGATTATTCTGCCATTATTGGAGATCAATACCTCTTCAAAGGGAAGTTTTCTATGAATGGCCAGAGTAATATTTTACCTTCAAATAAATTACTTGGAATTCCAATTTGTCCTGACTTCTCTGGAGTTCCCCAAGGTCACATTCTGTCAGGCTGGAGCAATATTTCTGACTAAATCTGTCTAAAAAAGCAGAAGACAGGGCACCAGGTCAGGTATGGTCTCCAGGTTGCTCCTGTTCATTATGGCAAAAGGCTTCCTAACCTGGGAAAACAGGAGTTTCTTGCTGCTGATCTCATTTTCTTGGCATGTGCATGATAAGCAGCAAAGCAGATGAACTCTTAAGATACAAAGATACTTTTTTAATGCAAATGCTTCCAGTAACTCAGAATAAGGATAAGGAAATATGGAAAATATAGGCTATATAAGCAGAATTGTTCTGACACAAAGAAACATTTAGCAAGACTTTCCATAAGGCAGCTGCAGCTCTGTGAAGTCAGCAGAATTGTAAAATGACAACATCCAGTATTTATTGTTTATAATTAGTGATTTATCTCTCCACGACGACTTCAGTGGCCGTATTACTATGTAGGAACCCAGCACAATTATCCTCATTTATGGATATTTTGAAAACTATCTTCTCCTAGAGAATATAATTCAAAATGATTTTGTGTGTGCATATGTATATTTGAAGGTGGTTATATTATGGGCAGGACATACACAATTTAAAAATAACATCCCTTTCCTGAATGTGTAACTAAACTTTTTATGGAATGAAAGTTTTTCATTCCTTATGTTTTTAAAGAATATATTACATAGCTTCTCAATGATGTGAGATGCAGAACTGAGGATGCAACCTTCTGATGGGCTCATCAAGCAGGAGGCAAGGTTAGTCTGGCAATTAAAGACAACACACCAAGAAACATCTGGACACCTCTGTACCTATTTTGTAGAGAGGAGGAGATCGGAAAGTGCTCCCGGTTGACTGGAAAAAATGGCATGGTGAAGCATGACACTATGTAGAGTTGAGTCGAGAGAGGAACACAACATGCTACACCTCAGGCAGCAGGTTTCATCCTGAGCTGGGAAGCCCAGTTATGACAATGCTGCCAGGAAAACACTCAGCAAGCCAGTTTTGTTTATACAAAGTTCTGCTGTTTGGTCTTTCTTCCTTTGAGAATGCTCCAAAACCTAAAATTTAAGAATTCCCTATGAAATTAAAACATCTGGAAGAAATGGTTTGCACATGAACAAGACATTTTGTTTCAATGAAAACAAGATGCCTTCTGGTTTTGACCTTTCTAGAATTTTACCATAGGAAACCATACCAATGCTGAGAAGTCACATCATAGCTAAAAAATAAAATTAAAAAGCTTTGCCTTTGAAATATAAAAACAGGTGGAGGTTGGTTTTGGTGTTTTTTTGTTGTTTTGTTGTGGGGTTTTTTTGTGGTTGTTATCACCTTTTTAGCCACAAAGGTCAGGTTCTGCCCACTATGAGATTCCTTCTGGTTTGATGACAAGTTGGGCTGGGACCAGGAGGCTGTGCCTCCTGGATGCCCCCGGTACAGGCGGTGAGAATTGCTCCCACATGCCGTGGTGAGCCTCTGCAGTTGACATTGAACACCATGAAACGGATGTGTTCCTGTTCAACAGCGATTCCTGTGCTTAGTTAGAAAGCATCTGAGATGGTGTGTGATGAAAGGGCATGATCTTGTGACAGATAGATCATTATTGCAGCAGCTAATTACCCTTTGCTGATTCCTGGACAATGAGATTAGCATCAATGAGGCTGGGGAAGTCTATCGGGAACAAAAAGGGACACAAAAGACAAACAATGGAAATTAAATCCCTTGGTTAAACAGAGCAGTGAGACACTCTTCCCGAGGCAGACTGAAGTCAGGGTTCTTTCTCTGCCTTCCTGCCACGGGCAGAGATGGGGAGGAAAGATACTGATAAATAACAGCTCCTTTGGCACTGGGTACTGTACAGACAAGATCCCTAAATAGCTGCTGTCAGTCTGGGCTGAGCTTCAAGCTCTGTATCCTGACCACAGGCATGACTTGGGGACAGCCCAGCAACTTTGCTTGGGACAGACCTTTACTGGAGCAACACTGAAATAACCGACCTGGTGTCCAGGGACTAGCGGATCACAGTCAACAATGTCTCTCAGGCTCCTGAAGCCAGAAGGATTTGAGCATATATGCTTAAAGATAATTATATGCTAAAAATTCAGGTCTTATGACAGAAAAATGGGGTGACATTTTTAGAAGTGCTTGGCAATGATAAACTTCATTTGTATTGAGGTCAATGGGATTTCTTTCTACATGTCTTCAGTGGGAACTGAATTAGGTCAGTGCTGAAGTGCTTTTGTAAATCAGACCTGTGTGGTAAGCAAGCAGGTACAGTATGTTCCTTCCCTTTAATGACAGCTTAGGGACATCTCCGATGCAGAGCAGCATGAAGTCCCTCTTGATAACAAAGATGCCATTATTTATGTCTAAAAACCCAAGGTAATTGTGTATATGAGTGGGGAAAAAAAAAACACCAACCATCTGAAGTGTTCTTGATAGGTTACAAATTACATATTTGAAATTTTAAGAAAGATGGAATGTATCAATTTCAGTCTCCTCTTTATAAATTCCCTTACCAATTAGGAAGAAAGCACACCTGTGCTAAGAACAAGAATGAAACAGCCATCTTTCAGGAGAGGGGTCCATTTACAGTGGAGAATTATTAACCACTAAAAAGTCAGGAACAAATCCTTACCCCTAGCAATAATGTCCCAGTAACACTACACCAGAGTAACAAACAGGAAATGAGAAAAATCCTCAGAAAAAAAGGATGATTTATGAAAAGATTAGACACACAAGTGTGTGTTGAATATGCATGCACAATTGCATGCTTAATTTGCACACCCAATTATTGCCATTGTGCATAAAATTGAATAATTACCCATGAAAATAACTGATTATGGTTATTTACTTCCATAATTACTTGATTTGCACATACAATCATGGTAATTAAGCACACAAATTAGTCATCACACAATTGCATGCCTAACCTTATTAAGAATCAGAATCAATGCATTTATTTTAAATTGCATTTGTCCAATTCTGTTGTACTGTGATTTTTGTTATAGCTAGGTTTGGAACTGATGTACATAGCAGCAACCAGCTTCCCAACATGCTTGTCCTGGTGCCACACTTCAGGCATGAACAGAGCCTGTGGAATGCCTACACCGCACATTTCTCGGCTCACACATAAACGATGAAGGAAATGCCATAAGAAGGGAGAAATTCAGTCAAAATGTGACAGGAATTTGGGAACAGCATATAGTTTTGAAGTCGTTACTTTCAATTCAGGAATGAGGTAACTAAAAAAAAGTCTCAAGCATTTGTGCTGAGGAAATGGAAAGTAATGTAGAGGAAACAATACTTGAATGATGGATTTCAGCATTAAATCTTTAAAAATTTTTAAGTACTGTAATCCGTTAGCATAACACTTCTGAAAAGCCAGAGAAACTATTACTTTCATTTTAGAGACAAAGCCGGTTCAGAATGGAGATGTTAAATGCCCAAGCCTACATCAGTTCTCTGCTGCACTCCCAGAAATAAAATCCAATTTCAGCTCCCAGATTTGTGATTTCACTTATTAGTCTAAATGTCTTCCCCTTGTAGATATCCTGTCTCCAGGTACAGTAGGTGAGGATACCTTTATTAACTTTCCTATAAATCACATTTTGCTAGGAAACATAATAAAAGCCTAGGGAATTAGTCAATAAAATAGTGCTGCTCCTCTATCACTTAATAAATGCCTGGGTCCTATGGTTGAAACTTGGTATGCTCTCTAATTAAAAAGAACAAATATGAGAAAAATACTGGCAACTTGAAATATTGAGTTGTTTCATGTTTGTTATTGGCGCCTTCTTGAGTACAATTTTCTAATAATTGGACCAGATGGACAAGAATAAAGAAATTAGTATGTCAGTTTAAACTGAGTCTATTACTATATAGAAAGAATCATGAATGACAGATCTGTGAATTTCCCTACATAAATCACTGAAAGCTCTACTGCGTCTGTGCATATAATCTATATTTTTTCTCCTGCCAGTTTTGAGTTAATGCCAAGTTAGTTAATGCTGGAAGAAATATAGGGGTTAAAACATTTTGTCCTGAATGTATTTTTTTTTGTTGTTGTTAATTATGTGCCTTAATTTAGTTCTTGCTTAATGCACTTCAGAATGAATTGTATGTCTTGTAATTGCTTTATTATTACTTGACATTAGACCTTATGTTAAGCAATCAAAATGGTATGGCAGGATGAAAAGGAAGGCAGATGATCAAGATACAGTGAAGATGAGTTTGCATCTTTAAAGCAATTGCATAGTCCCTGACTGCCAGAAATGTTATAGGATTAACATTACACTTTCTCTAAATTACAACCTATCAAAGAAAATAAGAATGAAAGAAAGAAATCCCTGAGTGAGCAGCTATTTGGTTTCTGTTAGCTTGCAACAAAGTTTTGCTTTGAGTAATTGCAGGTGGGATCTGTTGTTAGCCTGACTGCTGCTTTACAATGAAACCCCCCCACATTTGGGGAGACACGGCCCTGGCTAGGAGGGGTACGTGGTAATGCAAAAGCCATATGTCCTCAGAAATCAGTGGCAAAAATGCCTTAATAAAACTTGTTAATGCCATGATAGAAGAGTTCTCCCCAAATCCCTTGAAATATTAGGTGTCAAAACATGCCAGAAAAATATAGTACCTTTGCAACACAGGCCCATTAGTATTTTATAGGCTGTAAGAACCTTAAGACTCCCCTATCTTAAATCCTAGAGAAATCCATTTAATAGAAATAATTCAGGACTTCCAAAGTAAATGTTAACACCTCTTGCTAGTTTAATTCTTTCACAAGGCTATTTTTATAAATCACAAGTAAATGATGGTTTATAATGTAATTGGAACCAGTCTGAAGTTAAGACACAGAAGACAAACCCAACCCCATGAGGTTTTTTAACTTTAAGCCATTCATTCTGCAGCGCAGGGTCCTGCTGTAGCCTGACAGCATACTGATTTGATGTGCTGATCAAGTGCTAGTCCCATGCAGAAAAAAATTATTTATTTACATGCATAAGGCTACTTTAAAAAAAAATAAATCTGTATATTTCATGCTGCTAAGGGGGTATTTGTTTAGTTGATGTAATATTTTCCATAATGATTTCTGATTACCAAAATGCATAGTACAAATGGTAATCAGTGCCCCTTTCAAAGCAAATGCTGCTGCTGAGTACCTCCTATGAGTTTAATCACAGTGTGCAATTCACACCGTAATGTGTTATAATTGCCCCCTGCAAAGTTGGTCCTGTTTCATTTTAATATCACTGGACTAGTTACTGAAACTCAACATGAGTTCCTTGAATGCTGCAATCTTCATTGAGAATTTTACATACATAATTAATCTCAAATAAGGGTACTATAAAAAAGGTGAGGATTTTTAAAGAAATGCCTTGGTTTTTAATAGCTGTAAAATCAGTGAAAAGTTCACCCTGTTGGACACTGTACTCTGAGATCCAGTCTGATTGCCATTTCCTTCAGATAAGTTTACCTATTCTTTTGCCAAGGGAAAGGTACATAATGATGCAACAGAAAGCTTTGTATTTTGTTGTTTTCTAACATCAGGCAGTTTATCCTCATTTTGATGCACCTACTGAGTTGAGATGATAACTCTTATGTTACTATTTAAAAGAACTGTTGAAAGTACCCAGGGATATAAGCTGCAGAAGAACATAGTGCTGCACAGTATTTTGAGCCAAAGATCTGAAAGAACAACTAGGGGTGGAGCACACCTGCTGTCAAAGCCTATGCAATCCATCTCTAAATTTTATAGCAAATAGTGTTATTTGCATAGTCACACAGCTAATTAAACTATTAATTATTAATATTTTTGGCTACTTTTTTTTTGGCTGCAATTTGTGAGCTAATCTTTGGATTTCCCTAGTTAAAGCATGTGCTATTCAGAGTATTTGAGCATTCCCCCAGTGGATCCCATTGGCCAAACCGCCTGATCATCTGCCCGCTTTGCCTGCCCATGACAGGAGACACATTTGGGGTGACCCAAGCCCTGCTGCAGCCAGGGGAGCCCCATTTTGTCACACCTTATGGGAAGACCCTCCCAGGAGCCATCTCCTCCAGGGCCTGCCGTGGGGAGTTGCCACCAGGGCTTAACAAGAGCACCAGGGGGAGGACAAGTCAAAACCAGCTTCACCCTGGCTGTTTGTGACTGGCGTTTTTGCTTTTCCTTCACTGGGTTAGTGAAGGTTTGAACCTGAGGAGAAACAAATGACAGTGTCCTCATCAAGATGGGTCACTGGAGCACAAAACCCTCCCTATTTAACTGGCTTTGTGACTGAAATCCAGCGCAAGGCATTTGCATCAGCTTTCCACTGGCTACCTGTTCAGCCTGGGCAGTCAAAGGCACTGTGAGGCACAGGTCACCAGCGCTGGAAATGCCTCTTGCCCTGCTGACACCAGGCCTGCTACGAGTGATACGATCATTTTAATTACACTGATTGCATCAGTCAGAGCTGCCACTGAAATTACTGAGGGTCCCATGGCCTGGGACTGAAACATTTTTTAATAGAACTGATGAACTGTTCCCTTAATTTATGTGTGTGTCTGACCTCCTGAAGGGATTTACCCGCACACTGCCTTCTTTCACAGCAGACATGCTGCCGAACCAGGAGCTCCCACCCCCTCATTAACTGCAGCTCCTGTTGCTCCCCTAATGAGCTCAAGAGCCCCACCAGCCTCCAGATGCTCACCGCTGCCAAACATCCCACACTGGGCATGAACTCAGAGTGTTTCCAGCCTCTCTTCGCTTCTGAAACCAGAAGTTGGTCCCTTTTTCTTGAATGTGATGCACAAGGGTAACCTAGCGTGTGCAGAGAGGAGACACACAAAAACCTCCAACTTCTGAGTAGCCAGTGTTAACGGCCACAGTGCTTAGAGTGATAGCTAGAAGGGATAGCACGCACAAAGCACAGGTTTTATTTTTCTCTTCCCTGTCTACTACCTCCATTGTTTCCCAAAACCTAAAAAATGCACGATCAGGCATTTATTTGAGCTTTCATTGTTCAGCTTCTAAGAGGCAAAATGACCAGATGGTGGTGACTGATGGCACCCAAAAGCAGACTGATCCCAAAGTCAGCCTGGGATGTGTAACATGAGGTCCTTACTACTTGCCCTGCCCCTCACTTGATGTTTTCCTTCTATCAGCTTATGTCTCCTCTCTTCTCCTTCTGTCCTTTTTAGCCACATCTCCTTATCTCTTTGCCCTGCAACACTGAGCAACCAGAGAGGGCAGTTAGAAGCAACAAACTCAAACAGTCCAACACTAATACATCTTCCCTGGGTGTTAGACTAGTGCTAAAATTCTGTGCAGTATCTGGACTTTTTTATTTCTTTTCCCCCACCAGATTTATCCCAGAGACAGCAAATTCCTTCTGTTTCCTCCCTATCTTCATTTGGGATTTTTGTTGTATAGGGAGAAAAAAAAAAAAAAAAAAGAGATAGAACTTTTGCAACCAAACCTCATGCTCCAAACCATTTCAATCACTTAATGCTAACCTGAAAAGCATTTGCTAATGTTAAACCAAACTGAAAATATTCTATGCAGCTCAATGAATAGGAAGCAAGATATCAGTTTACTTTGAAAGTTAAAAATTAATCTGAAAAATACTGTGTACTTTTTCTAGCCTTTAACAGGAGATGAAAATAATAGCATTTATCAAAAAGGAGATGCGGCACTGATACTGCCCTTGACTATATCATGTTGTAGCGTTGTTATTGGGGATTTTTCCTGGGCTGAACCCCACCCCAGCATTGTACCAGCACACCACACTCTGCCCTGGTGTGCAACACAGAGTTCAGGCTTTTCATGGAAGCTGCTTCAATGTTTCAGGTGTGGTCAGGGTGGAAGGGGGCTGCGAGGGAGCGAGCAGCACACCATACACATGCAAGGAAAGTGTGTAAAGAGGATGTTTACATGAGCATTGACTCAGAGACCTTTCATTCCTGAAGCCTCTAATAACACAGCACTACACACAAGCATGCCAATTTTCTGTTTTAAGAAAGCATTAATTCAATATGTAACTCTGCAAATTTCAGACCCAAGGACTATTTCAAATGTGAACTTCATAATAGATCTTCCAAAGCTATTATAACCATTGTCAGGGAGCATTCATGTTTTCAGAAGTAATTAAGGCAGAAATTCTTGGGTATATCTTGTCAAGGTCCTCTGAAGAATTTTCCCTGAGCTCCATTGTTTGAGAGGGGGGAAAAAAAACAGGGGAGGAAAAAAAAAAAAAAAAAAAGTAGCATGAATTGTAATTACTGAAAAGCAGTACAGAATAAAGCTATGGTAAATTCCTTCACAGTTGAACTCAACTGTTTAACACATGAAAACTCTAATTGACAATTCTGTACCAAAGTGTAAATTTGTCAGGGAAGGATACGCAATAAGTTTTTTGGGCTTTGTTTCTTTTTCTTCTTGTACATCATAGTGAGTGCTGTTGTGATTTGGATCTATTACTTCTGAATATTGCATGAAGCTGACAAGCACTTGTCATTTAAAGACCACATGGAGGCATTTAGTTTTCCATTTAGACATAATAACACATTATGCAAATAAGCTTGCCAAGGAAAGCTGGAGGCTTACATGAAATAAACTGTCAAACACCAGTTGCTAATAAATGAACATTTCTTTATAGATTGTCTTAATTTGGGCAACTGGAAAATAAGCATGGCTGCGTGGATAGACAATCTTTCAATATGAAATTCTGTGGATCGTGCAGAGCAGAAGTCTTCCCACAAAATTAATGTTCCTTGCCTTGACGAAGTTAAACAAACATGGGGGACTTTAAGCAACCCGGTAAAATATTTACACGATACTGCACAAAACAAGAAAGGTTTTGAAATCAGCTCCCCACATTGCAGACGCCAACGGGATCTTTGCCGTGCCTGGGGCAAGAGTGGGGTTTCTCCTGCCGGCACTCACCCCACGGCTGCCTGCCACGTCCCCCGCCTGCTGGCATCGCCTGGCAGCATCCTCTGGCTGCACCCCAAATGGAGCCCTCGTCGCCCCGTGGCACTGCTCAGGGCTGGTACGCTGTGTCTCAGATGAGCACAGCTTCCCTGTAGCTCTTCTCTGTGCCATACACAGAATTCAAGAGTACTTGCAAGAAGATCTCAGGCCAACTTGGTAATGGGAGAGCAGAGTATTTAAAATAAGCAAACCGAAACACAGACAGCTCCAATCAATAATGGTCCCAGACTTTTATATGCAAGTAACTGGGCAAGTAGACAGCTCAGAGATGCTTACAGGTATGTTCACCAAAATTAAACACAGACAGACCTCTCAAAATAACTCTTACCAACAGATAGACCACTATAGCAGCAAAACCAAAATAATACATAAAACCAAGAGATTACCAGGGTCAAATGGGGTTTTTGTTTGAGTGAATTTTTTCCCCTTGGCCTGACTATGCAATATTAGAAATTGCATATTTCTTTATTGTGGTGGAAGAAGGGCTTTAGCTTTGAGCTGT
This sequence comes from Athene cunicularia, assembly GCF_003259725.1. NCBI lineage: Eukaryota > Metazoa > Chordata > Aves > Strigiformes > Strigidae > Athene > Athene cunicularia. The sequence continues at coordinate 19,905,782 of NW_020799109.1, read as the reverse complement.
TCTGTGCCACACTGAAATATTCTGTCATTCAGGAAGGGAAAGGAGTCTGAATGCCAGAGCCTTCTGGGCAAGGATGCACCAGGAGGAAAGGGTCACCTGCTCCATCCACTCTCTAAGCAGAACATGCTAAGAGAAGGTCTTAAAATGGACCAGTAAAAAACCCCAATCAGCCCACCACCAAACAAACCAAAATACTTCAGTGATCGTGCTCTACTTGTGCAAACTGAAAGCTTAATGTAGGATATTGATTTACAAATTCACTGTGTAAAAACAGCCTAATTGCTCTACATCTTTAATATTGCTTTGAAGGAAAACTCAAGCCAATGTGTAATTCCAGTGGTTAATTTACTATGTCATTTCTTGTTTCTATTTTTTAATAACATGAGTAACATACAGTTGTTTCAAAATTGGAACCTTTTCATCCTTTAGGAAAGTATAAAGTAATATTCTGTGAGAAATTCGCTCTTAATTGGGCTAATCAAGTAGTATTTCCACTTTAGGAAGGAAGGATTATAGTCTCATTTACTGAGAAGTTCATATGACAGTTGCAGACATTTATATTTGAGTAGCTGCTTTGGGATCTGTCCAAATCTTTCTCCTTTTTTTTTTTTTTTTTCCTTCTTTTTAATTAATATTTCAGGCATACAGGATAGTTTCTTTTTTGTATGCTGAATTGAAGAATTTTATTTGCACTGGGCATTTTGCCATTGGGGGTGAGGGGAATAATCAGAAACCTAAGAAGGAATTCATGAAGTTTTGCTTTGTAACTAACCCAAAGTTTTTCATATACAAGAGAAGTTTTACCTGATGGAACTAGTGTTCCTCTGCCACATAGCATGACTGAGGGTACAAGTGACTTGCCAGTTATTTTAAGACAAAGTGAAATTAGGAGGCTGATACTTTGTGTGACCTGAGCAACTTTCCCTAAATGACCAAAAGAAACCACAGAGTAATTTGAAACTGAAAATTTATTCGTAATTTAAGAGCTTTTACAAAACTTCCTGACAGCTCAAAACCTCCCTGTCTTTCACCAGTCTACAGAAACCTCGCTATACCTTCACTCTCCACAGAGCTGTAAGATGTAAATTTAGTTTTTAATAAAGCCTGTCAACTGCTTGTGGGTGGAACAAGTGCAAAGCAGCACCCTGGTTTTACTCAGAATTTATCCCTGTGGTGTGAGAATGAGGAAGCACCTGGTGGAACATGAAGAATATTCATTTACAAGAGGTGAAAGAAAGCACTTGCTTCTGCAGTGAGCAGCAAAATTCTGAAAGCTGCTGCCACAGGAGCCTGGAGAAGGACTATGTCAGCGGATGCAAGAAGCGTTCAAACAAATTCATGGACCACAAGGTCCATAAAAAGCCATATCAGAACCTAGGCAGAAGATCATAGCTCACAGGAGTACAGATAACCAGGAATGTAACCAAACTGCCAAACGTAGTGATGAGCTTCCCATCCTCCTCCTTTGTAATCCCAGTTTACTATATCCAGGTGTTGGTTATACACTTACATGCATGGCCTGGAGCCCCAGCATGCGGGAGTGGCAGCAGTGTCTGTCTGAGCACAAAGTAGGTTAGGAGTGAAACCAAAACCTAAACCCAAAGTAAACCCACTTTCCTAGCATGTATTCCCCTGTTCATTTTGTTAATGTGACAGCTGATTTCTGACAACTACCAGCAGCTCCACTAACCCTAATCCTCTGTATTGTGTAAATACTGCAGCATTGCCACAGGCTTATATGCAGAACAGCGCTAATGTTATCAACTCTGATCAATTAACAGAAAGAGGATCCTAATAGCAGGCAAGTTTTGGTATAGTCTTAGCGCTACTGAACAAAACTGCTTTTGAATTTGGGAATTAGCTGACGCAATGTGGTAAAAAACAGAACTACTGACTCTCATATTAGGATCAGACAAAGGCATCAGGATAGTATTTTATTAGATTATTATTTCCTTGCTCTCCTCTTGACACAGTCAATCTTTCTTGCAGTTTACATTAATAAATAATTACCTATGGCAAGAGACAGAGATGCATAAAAAAGCCAAACAAGTGCTCTCATACAGCAGGCAGCCTTTTAGAAAACAAAGATGGAATTGAAAAGTTTCATTAATCCAAGCCTTGTCATCTACAATGCTGTTGAAATAACCCCCTAAAGCACTGTTGAAAAGCACAAGAGCATCAAGCAAGAATCAGTCAACTTCTAGATGATACTGTCTCAACTATGAGGGCATCTCTTTGTAGCAAAGATTAAAGGGAGAACGCCTTTTCCTGAATGCTGTTGACTTATACAACAACCATTCAACAATTTGACTTTCTTTTTGTGGTCGAGAATGTATTATTAATGTGCAGTCCTTTATAGAACCGTGCTAAATTCCTCCTGTGTTTAGCACTTACAAAACATACGGGGGG
>NW_020799109.1:19856084-19903323 GCF_003259725.1 Athene cunicularia | reverse complement strand
GGGGGGAATAAAAAGCAAACCAATGCTTTTCACAGTCTAAACAATAACAAAGTGCCTCCAGGATTCATTTTAATGAGAAACGCCAGCATTGCACTGCGGAAGTCTTGAGATGGGCAATGCACACCAGCAGATTAATTATCATTTAGGAAGCAGGAACTATGTGGATTTTATAACACTGCTTGTAGAAAATAAATATTCTGTTAATCACTGCAAGAGTTGCATTTCCTCAAAGGTACCATTAACCTATAAATATATGTGCCACATATATTAAAAGGAATAAGAAATGAAAGAACCCTTCCTCACTCCCCTTCCCAAAACTACAAGTTAGGAGAATTTCTTCCTTTACAGCTAACAGTGGCTTTATGATTTCTATTTTGGGTTGGGTTTTTTTGGGGTTTTTTTTGTTTTTTTTCAGGTTGAGATTAGTGTAAATTTTTCTGAGCTTAACAGAGACTTCAGCAAGCGTGCAGTGTGACACCCACTAGTCCTGCACACATCTGTGGGACAGATTTATCACCATTGGCATGCCATGTAAACGATGGCTTCAATCCCTGACAGAACAGTCATTGACTTTCATAAAGGTTTTATGGATCACCGAGTCCAGGGGCGTCTCCCGATATCTTTTCTGGACTTCTGGATGACATTTGCAAGGCAAAGCCCTCTCTCTGCCCTCACACAGAAATTTTCTGCTGGAGAAGGCACTTCCCTGCCTCCAGCAAACCCAGTTGGCAGCTGACGCTCCGATAGCTGCAGCCTTCAAAATGGGAGGCGATAAGAGACAGGAATTTTAACAATGCGGTGACTTGATTCATAACCTCACTGAGCATATTTGATAACTACAGTCTAATTTCTGGTTGTAATTCAGAGGAGGACTGCATTGTTTTACAAGATAAATGTATTAATCCCTGTTCTTCTGTGGTGGGTATCTAGGAGATTAACTACATTGCTGAATGTGTGAATTTGTCTGTGACCAAAACCTGACATGAATACAAACTATATGAATGATTTCTAAGACTCTTTTGTTGGGGAATAATCTCCAGACAGATGTCCATGATATCCAAAAAGTCAGTCCCACACTGTATCATTTATTTAGAATTCATACCCCAAATAAAACTGACTTTACTACAACTTGTTTAATTTCTATATTTTAGCCATTTTTATGTTCTAGCCTTCCCTAATTCACAGTGTTTGGAGGGCTCGGGCTCATGGTCAGGCCCTTTGGAAACCACATACTCATGATGAAATGGATTTCGTACCATTCTTTGAATAAGAGATTTGTTTAAAGTAACACTTTGATATCTTTCTCCAGGAAAGCAGCTCTTGTGAAGTGGAAACATTTTCCATGTACCAGTCACAAGAGTGCAGAAATGTACTTCTTTCTCCTACTACTTCAAATCCTGCCAATGCTACTGATCTTACTCTCCCACCGAAACCTTTATCCTGGCCCCAAGCAGTGACAGTCTCACTCTTGCGCAATCCAGCTGTGTGCAGGTTTGGATAGCAGGGCTGCTTGCTCCTAGCCAAGCTGAGGGCCTGATGCCCGGGACTTTGGCATGGGCACTGCAAGGTCTCATGTGCCTGGGTACCATGTGTGCTGGAGATGCTGACACTGAGAAGCCCCCTCTACCCTGTTGTCATTACTTTGTGACCCAGCCATTAATGACAGTTCATTAATATTAACACAAATAAGAGCAAGGCTTGTTGTGCTGCATGCATACCAACTGCAGCGTCCACGCTGAGCAAGGGCTTTGAACAGCCCACTATTATATACAAGGTTACATAGTCTTTTTTTCTGGGACTGGCAATATGTGATGCTACTGGAGAGTCTATTTCAAATTATATTTTGAAACTTCTGCATTTTTCGTATGCAGGCTGATTCTGTTTCCTCTGAACAGATTAGTTACTTATAAGTGTTCAGGTAATACATGCAAATAGATTGCAGTAAGGTTGTTTATGATTTTTTTTTTTTTTCACTGCTACAGGTTCATCATGCAATTTCTTATTTCTGAAGAAGTTTTACAAGCAAGTGGAAAAAGTGAATAACAATAAGTAATGCATATTTAAATTAAATTTTTGGATTCATGTTAAAATTTGTGAAGCTTTTAGAATAAAAGAGCATATCCCTGGTTACTTTCAGAGAATGAACTCTGTTTGCATTTATAATTCAAAATACCATAGCTGAATGCAGTGCAGAGGACATTGCATATGGATAAGATCTTCAGAGAAGCTGAAACGTTATTGTCTTCCAAAAAATGAAGGGAACAAAGCCTGCATCCCCAAAGTGTGCCTCCCTGGTGTGCACCTCCCTGGCTGGCATTTGGGGTGGTGCAGAGGAGAGGGCAGAGCAGGCGTCCTGCAAGGAGCCACACTGGGTGGTCCTGCATCCCGAGGTGAGGGCAGCTGCGGCACCCCCTCCCCTGCTGGCATCACCCCTTGCCCAGCCCCAACTTGGGGCAGCAACAGCCTGGCTCCCTACCTCTTGCTGCCCAGGTCAGGGGAGGCAAGTTTCTCATCACCACTGAGGCCTGTATCTTGCAGACACTTGGTTTCCCCTAGCAATTTTCCACTATTTGTTTATGCCTAAAGCCAGCTCTGCAGAAAGAGGCAGGCTGGATGGGCAGCAGTGCTTATCCACTTCTTTATACCTGTATGGGCCCCACTGTTTGGGACTTGCTAATGTCCTCAAAACAGATACTGAGCCACTGCCCGCCTCAACAGGTACCTGCATGTCTGTGGCTGGGCAGAGCTGGACCACACAGCCACGCTGAGCTCCAACTCATGAGCAGCCCAGAGCAAGACTCACCAATGCAGAAAGATCCTCCACCAAACAGGCACTGGTATTTATGCATCCACAGCCAAGGCCCAAATCCAGTACTGAAAACTGTATAAACCTACAGTCGTGTGGGCACTGCTGTGTCATGGAGGAACCCCTGCTCAGATCCCTGCTCTGGAGCAATGACTTGAACTGAAGGTCCTCTGCCCTGATTGAACAGGACAGGTACTGGGTTATCAGCACAGATTTCCCTCCTCTTGCAGCTACTTGACTTCATACAATTAACTTCAAAGTATTGGAATAAAACATCAGATATATTTCCCCATTCCAGGGACATGACTTAAATACATAGCATCCCAGCCTACCCCATCCCAGAGTAATTTGCCAATACCGCACCTCCAGCAATGGAGAATGTAGCAAAGCACAACAGACCTGGCAGCCAGAACGTTCTCTCCAGATTGGAGTGGCAGACAATCAGGTTCCTTCCCCTGAACCCATGAAGTATTTCATGCATGCGCTTAGAGTGGCAAGGCACCTTTTGTAAATGCTGAGCAGGACTGAGGACCTCAAGCGGCTCTGGAGTCTCTCCATATCCACAGCAGAGTAACTACCATCACCACTGAGCATTTCAGCCAGGAATATTAAAAGCTACTCTGTTAGAATGAGGGAAACTTTAACAATTGTTATTATTAATTTTAGAATAATTAAGTGAGAAGCTGTAAGGCTATCATTTTCTCAGCAGGACCACAAAATCTTTCAGCTCTGTGAAATGTTTTACTATGCCCATATGTTTGGCTACAGCTGAGTCCGACTATAATAGTATGACATCTTTTAATTACATTTTAATGAAAGCTGTAACTAATCCAATAGCTCATTTATTAGAACCTTGTGGGAGAAAGAAAAGCTCAAGAACAACCTCAGAATTCTTGTTTTTGGAGTCTGTGGAGAGATACAGGGTACTGGTTATGCCAAATTCCCATTAAAAGCCTACAGCATTGGATTTTATTTGCCAATGACAACAAAGAACATCTACACTGAAACAGGTATATACTTTGGTGCATCTCGGTAGTGCTTTCCTCCATTTGTCATCTTTCTCAAACACTAAAGGAAGCAGACATATGTACAAGAAGCACATGGTCTAGGAGCATATCTAGCTTCAAGGCTGCCCACTGACTTCATTGAGATTTGAATCAGACCTTTACCAAGCCATCTCCTGTTGAGATCTTTCACAATCCCTTCTTCAGCACAGTGAGTAAGATCATTTCAGCTATTACACACATTAAAAAAAATGGAGTTTGAGCCTTCAATAAACATAATTTTCCCCATCTCTGAAAACTGGCATCTGTTTTATGTTCATCATCAATAGACTGACTTTTATATCTTGCCTGCCTGCCCTATAGACATATACAGTCATAATATTCATAATTGCTGCATATTTCTCTAGAACAAGTGAACTGTATCTTGTGGCTTCAGTGAGACTTGAAGAGCTCAAGGACAGTCTGGAATTGAATACCTCAAGTAGTGGGCTCAGAAAAAAAAAAAAAAAAAGAAAAAAAAGCATGCAGTTTCAACTACTGGGGAAGAAAAGTGCTTCAGAAAGGAAATCAAGCATTTGGTGGGCATAGTTTGGCCCCTAGCGGATAGTAATTCTCATTGTCATGTTGAATTGGTAGCCTTTGCTTAAGCAAAAGCCAGGACAGAATAACCCTGGAAACTAAATTACCTCTCAAGTTTTGGAGATGAAGCTTGCTTCAAGCTGGACCTGAGATGAATTTGCAGTCTACGAACAGACTGGAAACTACACAATGTTTGCCTCCTCAGCAGGATTGCCAATACATTTAAAATCCACATCCAGAAAATGAATTCAGTTCTTTCCTCTTAAGCTACAAAGTATTCATCTGAAATGAAAGGTTAGTGAACTTTTTCCTCTTCCCTTGTTAACTAAAAAGCAAGGAATATGCTTAATTTGCCAAGAAACCGGGTCCTTGTACTTCTCATGTTGAGCAGAAGGCTCCAACAAACACGCTTGATGGACCCACGTCCATGGTACCTCTGTGGATGGCTGCCATCATTCACCCCAATGAAAATGATGCAGTTTGCTTGTGATTATAGACTCCTATTGATTTCCAGTTTTCACCAGACATGCTCAAATCCCTTGGGATCTAAGCATTTGTAGATCCCTATCAGTCTTGCTGTAAAGAAACAAAAGTGGCAATATAATTGGTGCAGTGTAGCAATAAGACTCTCCCATTCTGCTTTCACTTTAGTCCCTTACTGCAATTTATTGACAGTAGATTTCTTCTTATTGTTAATGGCCTCATATAAGGTTCTCAAGGACCAGATTAAACTTTAAAAAGAAGCATATGTATTTGGTCTTTTTAAAATTAACAGCCACACTCTTAATAGGAATACTATCTCCAGAGCAGACTGTACTACATAATGTTGGCTTTTTTTGGTTTTGTTTTTCACTAGCAATATCAACTAATGTTTTGTGTGTTCCTGTGCTCAGTCACAGTATCTAGTACACATTTGATCAAAGCATTTCACGTCAGTAAAGCATGCTCATAACAACTGTATATTTGTAGTATTAAAATATGGCATACATAGCCTCAAGTTGTTGCAAGAGTGATGATTGCATAGACTACAGTAAAACCAAGGTGATATATATACAATCTCCCCTCTCCCCCTGTAAGGTAAAAAGGGAAAGTGCATCAGCAGTATTTCTGTTTAGAACAGCTCTTTTAGCACAGAATTAATTCTGGTCCTCCTCCATAATACCTGTACTCCAATCTGAAAATTTATACTGCTAACACAGGGTAGGAAGGTTGAAATGATACGGAAGAAAGCATTTACAGAAGGAAATCAAAGCAGATACATCTCTGTTTGCAAGCAGAAAATGGCATAACATTTATTGTTTATGTAGGGGCTCCCCTACATGCAGTATATACCTTGGTGGAACAGCGTTTTTATGTGAGGGAAGCAAAGCCATGCTTTTAGCATCTCTGCAGAGCAGTGCTTTTTATGTCATGACAAAGTTCCATCAGGGAGTGAGAGTCTGATTTCACCAAGGCACAAGAAGATATCAAACTCAAAGTATTGGGAGTCTTAGTATCTCAGAAACATCTTGGAGGGGCATCCTGTGCAAAAATAATATCTGAACTGTAGGTGTTGTACACTGTTGTTCAACCAGGTAGTATCCGGACCTGACTACAACCTAAAAGAGGCTATGTTTGATCAAACCATCTTTTCTTACAAAGCAAACTCATCTGAGCAGACACGCAAGAGATACTTCTTGTCTGCTAGAGATGGAGGGAACACAGGTCCCACTAGAGCTTGTGTGGCTCTCCAACACAGATATTTCCCTCAGTGGGTAGTAAAGCATTCAAACGAGCATCAGATGCCAGTTCCTGGGAACAGATGATTATAAACTCTCTAGGACTGCATTTAAGTGTTTGGAAAGACTTAGCACCCATTGTGGAGACCACTAGAACTGAAATTAAAGTTCCTCAATGTAGCTATAGCAATAAGAATCATTATAACTACAATGATCTAAATATGCAAGCAAAACAAGTTTTGTAAGCTGAAGTAATATCTTACACTAGACATAGGAATATATAGAGAAAAATCAGTTCAGGCATACAAATCTTCCTTCAGACAAGAAATGCTTCAAAGCTTGCTTTTCCCTTTGAAACCACATAAGTATACCTTCTCACAAACCTCATCTAGCTTAAGTGTGGCTGAGCACTTGAAAAAAGCTGATTCAAAATATAGGTGCAAGGCTGTTATAGCACAAGATGATGAGAAAAAAGAAAAAAAAATAAAAAGAACAAAATAGTAGGTGAGATCCTTCAAAACTACCAGGATGGTGAGAAAAAGCTGCAAGAGGAACATGTTCCTTGACTGTTTTATTTTTAAACTAAAGTTTAATTGAGAAATTACAGGTACTGAAACCTCACCACAGTGACCTTGAAAAAACACATTGCTGATGACAATCTGATTTATTGCTTTTTTTTTTAAAAAAAACCCACCCACTAACATCAGTACGAGAACATAAAGATGAGAGAGGTCCTGATGGCTTCCTAAGCAAGAGCCCTGTGCAACCCACTGAAGTCTACAGCAGGAATCTTCTCTTACTGAAGCTCACCAGGATCAAATCACGACTTAAAGAAAAAGGATTTACTAGGAATAAAGAAGCAAGGACCAAGATTTGAATGCAATTTTTGGAGACATGAATGCCTTTTATTTATTTCTTTTTTAAGAATTACTCAGAAAGAGATTTAGCAAAAAGTACTGCCAGGAGTAATGACATCCGGGGAGAATACCTGACGTCTTGGGCCTTTAAATGGTAAAGAAGTTCAGATGCAGTACTGATAGCAGTAGCTGGTATATTTAGAAAAGAGAGTAAAAAGCACAATAGAAAAACTTGAGGAACATGCCTGTTTTCTCTAAATGAAAAGCAGCAACTCCTTCACTCAAAGCAATAGAAAAAATGACATACAGAAACAGCAGCTTACAATGATTAGAGTGGGCAGTCAACCGGGAGACTAAAAAGAGGACAGTTACAGGGTGGTCACCCTGGGCTCAGTTATGTTGAAATGGTTGGTCTGGTGTTTGGAACTGGAATGACTTTTACAAGTCATGAATTAGCAATTTCATAAAGATCTAATTTCAATGATTGGCTTGAAACTTTCTAAAAAAGTATTTTCTTCAAGTCTGTATCTGGAAGCTCATCCAAGTCAGAAAAACATGCTCATAGGCTCCGAGTTCAAAGGTTATTTCCAAAATAGATTTAAGAAATATTAAATTATCAGATGAAAGCATAATGAAACATTCTTATTTTAAAGAGAATCCATAAAAGATCACAGAAACCAACCCTAATTTAACCATGGTAATGCTCTGCAGAGAGACCTGGACAGGCTGGAGCCATGGGCTGAGGCCAGCTGGAGGAGTTTCCATAAGGCCAAATGCCGGGGGCTGCCCTTGGGCCACAACAACCCCCAGCAGCGCTACAGGCTTGGGGATGAGTGGCTGGAGAGCTGCCAGTCAGAGAGGGACCTGGCGGGGTGATTGACAGCCGGCTGAACAGGAGCCAGCAGTGTGCTCAGGTGGCCAAGAAGGCCAATGGCATCCTGGCTGGTGTCAGCAGTAGCGTGGCCAGCAGGGACAGGGAAGGGATCTTACCCCTGTACTCGGCAATGGTGAGGCCGCCCCTCGATTCCTGTGTTCAGTTTTGGGCCCCTCACTACAAAAAGGACATTGAATGACTCGAGCGTGTCCAGAGAAGGGCAACGAAGCTGGTGCAGGGTCTGGAGCACAGGTCGTACGAGGAGCTGCTGAGGGAACTGGGGGGGGGGGGGTTTAGTCTGGAGAAGAGGAGGCTGAGGGGAGACCTCATCGCCCTCTATAGCTACCTGAAAGGCGGTTGCAGAGAGCTGGGGATGAGTCTCTTAACCAAGTAACAAGCAATAGGACAAGAGGGAAAGGCCTAAAGTTGCACCGGGGAAGGTTTAGACTAGATGTCAGGAAGCATTTCTTTCCAGAAGGGGTTGTTAGATGTTGGAATGGGCTGCCCAGGGAGGTGGTGGAGTCCCCATCCCTGGAGGTGTTAAGAGTCAGGTCGACTTGGCACTGAGGGATGTGGTGTAGTTGAGAACGGTCAGTGTTAGGTTAATGGTTGGTAGATGATTTCAAAGTCTTTTCCAACCTAGGTGATTCTGTGAATGTATTAAGAAAATAAATACTTAAGGGCCACACCAAAGAACAGGATCAGATACCTGTCTATTTGACCTGTCCTGAAAACCAAACAAGCTCACAGACTTCACAGAAAAGATCACCAACATACATCACCTTACTGTCATGCTCTCCTTACACCGGAAAGATCAAAATCACAATAACATCTCTTACTGATGGATCAAAGATCTTTAGAATAGCAACTGATTTATAGAAGCAAAACATATTCCTTGATAAAAATCAAACTACCTTGATTTTTTTTTTTTTTTAAATAAAGAGAGGCCATTTAGATTCTCCCTGCCACAACCAACAACAAGGAAGGTACTTCCAATAAAAAAGCCTAGTAGCAATCCTTGACTTCATCAAGTGACCACTGCCTTAGGAAACAGAGGTAGTAGACACAATTGTTATTAAACCAACCCTGTGATCACAACACAGCAAAATTGGTAAAGTGCTTCTGCTAAGTGAGGACAATGTCCTATCTAGACAGATATAGGTTCAAAAACTTAAAAGGTAAAAACTGATGGCTTCGTCTGCCGTTGTTCATTGCTTCAAAAAATGAAAAGGAGTTGTCCATTAAGAAATCCTAGGTACCAGAAGAGTCTGTTAGAGCATGACTTACGTTTCTCATTTGTAGCCAAACCCAGAACAAGAATGGAGGCTGCTGCAGGAATGGAAGCAAGTGTCATAAGCTATAGCACAGGCTGGGGTGTCTTGGGACCATGCATTTTTGCCAATATGCATTTCCCTGCACACATTTCTACCTTTTGTGCCCAGACAAGATACTAATCTGGAAACTTGCTTCTTTGGCTTCCTACAGCTGGCCATTTTCTCTCAAAAGTATAGCTAAGCAGTATTGAGTATTTATTTTGAGTGAGAAGCATGGCACAATCAACCCCTTTGGTCAAGAGCACATTCAACCTCATGCTAAGTGTCTGTAATTACAGACATCAATTATCCCACAAGGACTACTTCGAGCCTCACTGTGGAAAGGCCATAATTGTTCTTGTCGCACCATGGCCTTGCCTTGCCCACACTGTTGTTAGCAGAGGCCGAAAGGTGAGAAGATGAAGGACTGGTTTCCGCCCTCCTGGGGAGTAATGAGCAAGGAAGGGGTTCACAGGCTCTCCCCAACATGCCCACTGAGCCAGTCCTCCCTTTGAACCGACACACTATGCTCAGCCCTTCTTCATAGAGATTATCTCATCATGTAAATTCTTGAAGCTGAAACCCTATTTAAAACATACTCAATATTCTTCAAGGCTCAGCGTACTCAAACTGAGCTACTCTTGTTGCATTAACGCTTGTGAGAAGGGAAAGAGATGCAGCACTTGTTTGAGAGTGGCGATAGGCAGTGCGACAGAATTCCAGGTTATAATTCTAAGCATAACAGTACAGGACACTGTCAACCTGAAATCTGATTTTAAAAAAAATCCAATTTAAAGCATTTCTAGGTGTTGTGCCTGACTGACTTCAAATGAACTCTTAAAAATCATTTTACAGGTATATTTTCCTCTTCTAAACATGTTTCTCTGCTCTGTTGAGGTAGTACACACACAGGAAAAAAATGAAACTGCTTAGTTAAAGGATGCTATTATCACTGTACAAAGCACATATTAAGAAGCAGAAAGCGAATACCCTCTAATCTCTTTCAATTACTGTTGTCTCAAAGTTTTAACTACAGTGTATTTCAGGCAGAAGCCATTTTCACATTGTTTACTCAACCTATTACATATATTAATATGCATATCAATGTATATGCAAGATATGTAGATGTGTATATACATACAATTACACACGCACTAAAGTTGGACAGAAAAACATTACAAGGCGTGTGCTATAGGGCCTTTGTGCTATAAACTGAACTTCTGCTCTGTAATAGCAAAGCACATGGCATTTCATCTTCATTCAAAAAAAATCTGTGTAATTTTTCATATCCTTAAGTGGTCTTACTTGTGGCTTAACTTTCAAAACTCAGTGAAATAAATAATGTGGTGTAGGAATCAGTTCCTACATTTACTCTCAATTCTGCTTGCCTATGATAACCTTCTATTAAAAAGCTTCAGAAGAAGCATTTTAATAAAGCAAAGTTATATGAGTTTGTATTGAGATCTTTATGAAGTATAAAAATGATCTGTATGAGAATTTTATAATTCTAAAAATAGAGGTGAAATTATAGAAATATCTGAAATGCAGTAGATCCGTTATTTCTCACCCCTCTCTACCTTACCATCAAGTACAGCTAGTCAGGACCTTCCCTTTACAAAAGGTTTTGCCATAAATGTTTCAATTTGATATTTCAAATCTCTTATGCAAAGACGACTCCCATGAAATTAACTCCTTTCCGTTCACCACCACCGTGACAACTCCAATAATTGCTTTCATGGGGTAAGCAATACTCAGAAAGCATGAATATTCCTTTGTGAAATTTAGAAATTACACATAACTGGAAGGCTTGTGTCGCATGATCACCAACACGGCGCCATGGGGACAGGCTTTGCAAATGGCCGTTTGGAAGAGATGTGCCACCTCGCACCAGCCTGGCAGCTAGTCCTGCTGCCCATGGAGGGTGATGGCAGGCAGCCTTTCCAGGGAGGAAACTGTCTTCTCATTCGCTCACACTCATGTTGAGCAGGGAGGGTGGACACGGAATCGCTGCAGGGACCTGACACAGGTACATATGGGACACCCCAACTCAGCATGTTCCCTGGGGCACTCACTTGTGGAGGTCTATCTGCTAGTGCAGGCGGCATTCAGTCCTGCCCCAACACACATGGTTTGGTCTGCAGGGTGGTGTGTTGCAACAAGCAAATGCCATGAAAGAGTATTATGAGTAGTAAGATGACAATGAACATGGTAACACATGTAACAGGTGAGTTAAGCATCTGCTATACTCTCCAAATATAAAAAGAATAGATTTGTGTCACTGTATTAAAGAAACATTTTGAAAATTAGAACTGTTTCAATGCCTCCAAGAAAAAAAACCCAACAGGTACTGCTGCCTCTGATGTCTATCCCAATACAACAATGCCTGGATCATCTCAAAATTAAATATACCTTGATATTTGAACTGCTCAGGCTTTGGAGCCTCAGCCTCTGGCATTTCATAATACTTAGGTAATAAACGAACAATCTTCTTTTATCAAAAAATAAAAGGGGGGGGGGGAGAGAATGCAGAGGAAATAGTAGCTGTGAAATGGAATCCACAGTTTCAGACACCAGGTCTCATTAATCTTGCTGATGAATAGGATCTTTGGAAAAGGAGACCCCACAGCCAAGAGAACTGAAAGGAAATAGTATGGAAAGTGAAGCAGCAGTTTCTTGTACAAGTTCTTATGTGTTTTAAATTAAGTGTCTTTTGTGGAGGCTTGAGTCAAAAAAAAAAAAATCCAAGTAATTCCTGCTTTACAAGAGAAATGCACATGGAAGACACTGATGCTCCTTTTGCTGCAAGCCTTTTCTGGCGAAGAGATTAGATCAAGAATACAGCCAAAAAAGGAATGGAAATGCACTGTTTGGCGATTAGTTTATGACATTCTACCCTATATATAGTGCCTATTTGGCAAACCCTCTGCAGTTCTGTGTTTTTCATTGCAAGTGGCTTATATCAGTACTGACATCTTGCAGATGTTAGTAGCTTTGATTTTTTTTCCCCCATGTTGCAAATGAGTTGGCATGGAAACAACTCTTTTCTGGCAACATGACATATGATTCAAGGCAAAATGCATTTAACACAGATGAATAGTTCAGGAATATGCCTATAACAAAAAGTCATCTTGAAAGCTGCTTTGCATTTGTTGGTGTTTATGACAACTTTTTCAAGGCACACTCAAAAAAAAAAAATCAACTGTTTAAGACTAGATAGCAATGATTAATTTCTCACTGCTTGATACTACATACTCCACTTCATCCTCAATAGATTTGTCTTAATAACAAGACGAAAATATTACGAGAAGAAAAAAAATTTGAAAGGTTATTTTCCTGTTGTTTTAAACAACCTTTGTTGCATTGGTTGTTTCATTTAGAGATAGTATGTTAGCCCTGAATTAGCTCTGGACCTGCTGGAGGCAGTCAGAGAGTGCTGCTGCCTCCAGGGACTGACCAGACCATTTCTTGGAGGACCAGCACTACTGGGAGCAGAGCAGTGACTCAGCCTCACTCGCCCCGGGCACTTCCCTGTCTCTGAGACCCTTTGACCAACAGCCAGGACCACCCCTATGCCTGCGGTGCCACTGGCAGCCCAGGCTAACACATTCAGGGCAAGCAGCAGGAAGAGAGCAGTTGCCGGAGGCTGCCCAGGGGGCTGTGAGCAGGACTCCACCGTTCCCTCCCCAGCCTCTGTCCTCACTGCAACAGGAGCAAGTTGGGAAGAAGCAGCAAACTCCCTCCAGGCCTGTCACTGCCAGCTCCAAAATAATCTCAAGCCACAGAAAACATCTGACTATCTTTTTCATCTTCTAAAGGTTTCTTTGAGGAAAAACTGGGGGAGCTCTTGTTTTGAGCAAGAGCAAAACCCACACTTCACATGGCTAGAGCCCAGGAAGGAAAAACAAGAGGAGAAAGTGTGCCATCAGCTGCTCCCTCCAGTGGACCCTCTTACTGCAGGCATCACAGGCCTTACCTCCCAGGCTGAACAAAAAGCCACACTTTTGTAACTCTCCATCACAGCCTAAAGCCTCCACAAATACGCACACAAGTGTGCTAAACACCGCTTCCTCCTGCTATGGAGTATTTGTGATATACACTGGATAACAACATGGTGCCCTTAGCTGTGCACTAAAACACAGTTCTCATGCCTAAAAGTTTTGTTTATAAACCATGAAAATGGCTGGGAAGGGCTGCATAGTTCTCAGTTAACAGGAATTTGGTGTCTTATAGTGTGCACATATATATATATAGCTCTTTCAGGTGATTTTTTTTTTTTTTTTTTTTTTTTTTTTTTTTTTTAAAGAAAAGGGGACTTTTAAATGACAGCAAAAGGGTTTCCAAACAGTAAATAAAGGAGCTGGACCCGCAGTAGGGAAGAGAAGAGCTTGCAGAAGAAGCCAGAAGAAAGCAAGGTATGAGAAGCCTCACGGTTTGCAGTCAAAGCTGGACACGCAAACAGACCTTCCAGTGCTTGTCCAAACCTAATCTGAACTTCAAACCTTTTGAAATATTATTATTACTGAAGGAGTCTGGCATGAACTCACCTCAGTGATTTAGAGGAGTCTGCATTCAATAAAATTAGCATTTAAATGAACCCAATTAAGAAATGCTTTAAACTGAGCATGCAAGAAGGGAGTATGGGCGACTTGTCTGTTAGAAAGCTCTGGAGTGCTACTGCATGACAAGCCAAACCCTTTTACGCACTATAACAAGGGCAGTAAACACCAAGTTCTGCAGTCTAAATGCACTACCCAGTAGCATAGAAATAATAAAATCTTTCACCTTTTAAAAAAAAAAAAAAAACCAACAAAAAACCAAACAAACTAAAAATCAAGGATTACACAAAAAAGATGGTGGTCTCTGCCTGCTCAGAACTTATCTGCTTGCCCTTTCTGAGCATTCAGATTAGTTCACAAGCAGTATAAAATAAACATAAATGCCTGCAATGTAACAAGTGTGTATTAAAGCATCTTTTTTATGTACTTGGTTTCCATAGTGGAGAACAACCCAATCACAAGAATAAGAAATTTGAACAAACTCCATTTATTTTACTGGTATTTGAATGCAATTTTTCCCTAATAAATGCATCTGTTTTGGATGATAAATTGTCCATTAGAGAAATCTCAAGTGGGTTTTTTTGTGTTCTATCTGTTTTGATTATGCTGCTGTTAACTTGGTGTTACATTTACTATTTGAATTTTATCATTGTTTCTGCCATCAGCTCTGCAGTACAGAAAAAAGATTGCCAGAGTGAGCTTATAATCACAAGTATTTTAATTTATTAAATAAATGACCTAATTGCTTGCCTGAGATCTATTTTTCTTCTTTCTCTTGACCCTATTGAGAGTTAATCAGTTTCTTGGTGCTAATTAGATGTCAGCATTAGTAGCCTGCTAATACATAAGAGATAATGACACCATCGTGCAAGAAACAGTGTCCAACACATGACCCCGTTTCCTTAAATTATACCCTAAGGATTCATTGGCAAGCCTAAAGGCTTTGTAGTTTTACAGCAGCAGTTCCTCCTTCTGAATGCATGTAGTGGTACAAAATTGACACACAAGTGGTGAATTAGACACAAGATACACCTTCTCACTGTGCAAGGTTTTAACAGGAATGCTAGTGACTCTGTTCTTGTCTCACCTTGTAAATTTAGTATGCAGTATTTGCTCAGTATGAAAACAATGATACAAAGAAGGCTTAAATAACAATCCAGTATTTCAATTTTATAGACTAACAAACTGCTGGCAGGAAATTAAAACATACATCTTTCCTTTACGACTCTGTAATCCCACCTGTATGCTCCAGTATTCTAAGGGAGCAGCAGAGAGCATTTTGTGCATAGATTTCTTCCACCTGCAGTGCCAGGAGATGCTAGCACTGCAGTCAGGTTTCACAGGGGCTTCGCATAAGACTATCTGCAACAGTCTGGTCACAAAAAGGGAGGTTCTTGACACCTTTTTAAGGTAAAAGCTTAAACATGCCTGTGACAGTTTATCACAGCACTGTGGAGTTAAAAGGGAATTTCTCATCTACAGCCTTATACAATCATCCAGACTGAGTGCAAACACTCGGGGCAGGATCTGATGCATCTGCATAGATGCTTGCAGTTTCTCAGCCTTCTGCTCCCCCAGCTTTCCCCAGCAAACCACATCCTCTCCCAGGCAGGCACAATTAACCCAGACCTGCAACAAGGCCATAGATGCAAGACACACACTCAACCACAGCTTGGAAGTGTTCACCAAATGCAATAAATATGTTTTTCTGAGGTGCCTGGGACAAAAGCATCACAGAGGCTAGCAAAAGAGAACAGTGACCATAAGGGCAGAGCCTGGGATCACAGGGAAGACCAGTTCAGCAGTGCCAGCAGCAGCAATGCCCCAGGCAGCAGCTGCTTAGGAGACTATGGGAGATTCCAAGCACGCATGGCCAAGCCTCTCCCCACAGGTGAGGTGCACAAACACTGCAGAGGCTCAGTCATGGGAACATGGAAGATTTTGCACACAAACTAGCTACAGCTCAAGCAACTTTTTGCCAGGAAAAAAAAAAAAAAAAAAAGAAGCATGCAACAACTATGTTTTATGGAGAACATAATCTAATCCAGGCTGAAGTCAGTTCCAAAGGCCCAAGATGAGGCAAGAAGCATGACCAGGCCTTCTGCAAAAGGTCCTGTGAGAAGGAACAACCTCAAGAAATTTTGGAGAGGCTTTTTTTTTTTTTTCTCTCTCTCTCTGCCTGCTATCCTCTGAAACATCCTTCATCGTTCAACATCATCTCAGTTATTTAAACAAGCTCCTGTGTCTCTGCAAGTAGACAGAGTGGGAGCAAGAACTTTTGCAGCAGAACAGTTATAAATCTTACTCTGCTGGCACAAGATGCTCCTGCCTGTCCACTGATTTTGCTCAGCTTCACTGTGGAAAGCAACTGGTCTTAATACAGTCCCTTGGTGTCAGAGGAAAAGATTACCTTATTGCTCTGGTTTCAGCTGGGATAGAGTTATTTTTTCTTCTTGGTAGCTAGAACAGTGCTGTGTTTTGGATTCAGTATGAGATATGGTATGAGAAGAATGTTGATCATACACTGATGTTTTCAGATGTTGCTAAGAAATCAAGGACTTTCTAACTCCCCGTGTCCTGCCTGTGCATGGGTGTACAAGAAGCAGGGAGGGAGCAGAGCCAGAGCACCAGACTCAAATTAGCCAATGCAATATTCCATATCATGTAATGCCATGGTCAGTATATTAGAGGAGGATTTGCCAGGAAGCAGGGGGTTCTCTCGCTTCTGGGATTATGATTTTGGGATCTTGGCTTCTCCAGGATCACTAGCCAGGAATAGGCTGGGTATCAGTCGGTGGGTAGCAAGAAATTGCATTGTGCATTACCTGTTTGTTCTTTCTATTATTTTTATTTTTTAATTATTATTATTATTATCATCATTATCATTATTATTATTATTATTATTATTGTTGTTGGTTTATTTATTTCAATTATTTTTATATCAACCTCTAAGTCCCCCTACACTTACCCGTCCAATTCTCTCCACATCCCCTAGGTGGAGGAGGGTGAGCGAGCTGCTCTATGGTGTTTGGCTGCTGGCTGGGTTCAAACCATGACAGTCCATTAGGAATTTCTTTCTGATAAAGAGTAGGACCTCAAACCTTTCTGATATAAATTCAGTGAATATACCAGCAAAAACATCTGCCAGTATAGAACTGCTGATCTAAGCTGGAGTTTTGAAATACAGTTCTTGAAGTGTTAAGCGCTTAAACAAAAAAGTTACCTGCCAAATCTTCCAGAGTAGAGTTGACCTTAAATGTAAATATGTGGAAGGCAGGAAGCAGAGTGGGGGAGAGGCAGTGAAATCACAATCTTTTCATGACTGCTTGCTCTCAAAACACTGTGACCAGTTCTGCACCTGAAAGTCACTAAATGCATTTTCTGTTTGATATTTTTAAGTGCTGTTATGCCTGAGAGGTGTTAATGGCTCATCCATTAGTTGTGACCCAGACTTCACAACTTCACCCTGACTTCATTAGAGCAATTGTGGGGGTTAATGCACTCTACTTTTATCTAGCAGTTAAACCTCTGAGGTTCATTTGTATCAAAGCTGCTGTACAAAGGAAGGGTCTCCTTTGAAGGCCCATAGTCCTACAGAGGGATCTTTGAACTAGGGACAATTCCTAGGGGGAAGGCTTGAATGAGAAGGGAAGCCTTGTTTGGTGTGTGGAAAGCAACAGAAACTCCAGGAAGATACAGCACCTGGAGGTGGTCACATCTAGCAGGAGAGCAACGATGCCTTACTGAACTTCTGCAAGAGGCTTTCTGAAAAGTTAGATTTTGTCTGTATTTCACAAACAAATAACAAAAAGATACTACCACTGCCTCCTGCGGTGGATGAGGAGGTACCATGTCAGTCTCAGTGCAGAAGGCTGGAATGAATCTGGAATTTATGGGCTAAAATAACTGTAACCTCCAGGCACTATCCAGTGGGCAGCTTTCAAAATTCAGAGTTAATGACATGCACAATGTGAAGCAGGCCAACACATCTACTGGCAGACTAGTAACTTTGTGAGAGTCTCCTTGCACCAATTCCTACCATCCAAGTGAAGATGCTTTATAAAACACAGCATGGTCCTTGGGGAGCAGAATGCTGAGTGTACCTACTTAAGGCAAACACCCCAATGGGAGGGGAAGAAAGTAAATTAGGTTGCCTGGCACACATGTGGTCATCCAGGGAGGCCATGCCTACACACAGCCTTTCAGAAACATCCACACTGCAACAAATCCTCTACACTACTGGAAGAAGAAAATTTTGTTGATTACAGATATTAAGCATGACTAATACTGAAGTTACCACTTAAAACATACCCAGATCCTAGCATTCAGCTCCATAGCTATTTTCATGGGACAGTATAAAAACAGAAGAGTGGGAAGCAGCAATCCAGCCCTTCATAATATATCCAAATCCCCAAAACACCCTGAGTGAGGATAGATATAGGCACATATCTGAGACCCAAGGGAAGATAAGAAGGGAAATAAAAAAATAAAGAAGATGATAGTGGGGTTTTAAAATTCTGAACATATGAAAACACATACCCTCAAAATGGATTTGCTGTAGGTCCTGGAGAAACACATGTGAAAATCTCCATGTGAGAGAAAGCATTTTTATGAAGAAATACTGCATTGTTGAACATGGTATCCCCAAAAGGAGAACACAGGGAGTTCTTATATTTGAAGAAAACAGAATTCCAGCTACCCCACAGTCCAATAGGAAGTTCAGCAATTAAAGAAGCTGAAGCACAAAGGAACATGAAGAGGAGGATGAGAAATGAAGGGCTGGAGCAGAGGTGACCCCACTCTGCCTTGTGGCAGTCCCCGCTGGGAGCAAAGGTAAGTACTGGAGTTGGCTCCAGAGAGCACCTCAGCGTGCTTGGCCACCAGTGAAGGCAGCAGGCTCTGCCCCAGTTAGGTGGGCAGGATGAGACCTTGTAGGCTGTGCTGACCAGTTCCCACTGGTGACCAGTGTGACGCACAAGGGTGGCAAATTGGTTTTCCCGGCTCACCAGAGGTAGCAAATGGAAAAATACATCCCCTGTCATGGGAGCCAGGACCACATGTTGGGGATAGGCACGCAGCTTTGCGGGCTGACGAGGAGTTGTGTTTCACTTTAAAGCCCTGGATCTCCAACTTGCTTCACTCTTATCACAGGCACACACGTCAAGAGGGTACATGAATATAACCAGATTAACTTTTACTGCTAATGTATACAAGGGACGGATTTACACATTGCAGCAGTGGAAATATTTATACAACTTACAGAATAATTTGAAGACTTTAGTTCTACATGCAAGACTAAAGCTGGGAGGACAAGAGTTAGATCATGGCTTAAAGCTAAACATTCCTCCAGAAAGAGAGAGAGAAAAAAGTCCCCATGCTTTTTTTTTTTTTTGTCATCTTAAGTGAACTCTATCAACAGTTTGGAGATTCAATGAAAGGCTGCTACCCAGAAGGGCTCTTGGCCATGGTAACTCAAGGCCCCGTGCTCAAGGGAGATTTCCTTGAGGCTGGGAGTCATGGTCTGATTCTGAACAGCTCCTAAACTGCTCCCTAGGAACCTTGCACCAGACTCATACTGCTCCAGTACACCTGGCAACAGTAGCAAAATGAGTGGTTATTAAATCTAAAACTGTTCCTGTTTAGGGAGAAAGTTTATAACCACAAATGGAAACTTGCTGTTTGATATTGCTAGCAAGATGCCCAAAATGCAATATTATCCCCAAGTACGTCACAGTATTCAAGACCATGTGTAGCTTTACTATGAATTATTCTCTGAAAATATCTACTATATTTAACCAAAAGGAAAACCTGAAATAAAAAAGGGAACCAGGCAACATTTGCCAAAAGCCATGGGAAAAAGAAACCAAAATTTTTTTAAAAAGTTAACCCAGAGTCATATAATAATAGATCATTAATCAGCAAGCTCTTGTGCTTATTTACTGAACAGGTGATAAGTTAACCAATATATGCCTGACTTTTTAAAGTCATATTTCTAGCCTGGAAAGTCATGGCTATTAACTGCTACCAGGGTGCCATGGGATTTGCGTTCAGAGGCTTCCTTTTCACTTTGTTGTTGTAGCCTCTCATCTTTTACTGACATTACACACCACTCATCACGATCAGTGTCAGAAGCTATAACAGCATCTGTTGCAGCAGCAGCTTCTGCTGGATGAAGAGTCTCCCTCTTTACCTTAAAGAATGTCAATCATTCCTCATTCTCAGCATTCAGACTTGCTCATCAGTTAGTAACAACACTTCCAGCTACACCGAACATGATTTTTGAATAAACACTGGACTGAGATCATTGGAAATGATTGACAGCTTATAAACCACACTTTTCAGAAACCAATAAGTAAGGAAAAAATAATATCTTTCCTTGCTTCTAATATTTCACTGTCATTTGAAACAGCTTATACCCAAAGATGCAGGGGACAAAAATCTTGATTTGTGACACGTGAAGGCCTTACAGGTAGCTTTCTTTAGAGGACCTTACAGCATCCCCCACCTCCTTTCTGCTAGTAGCTACACTGGAGAGGAAGGATAGGTATCAGAAGTTAAAGAAAATTAAGATCGTTCAACCATCAGACTCCTAAGTCCCTAGTTAAGTTTTCACTCTGGAATAGCTGATATTCATTATTCTCAGCATAACTATCTCCTTACAAGCTTTATTTGTTTGCTCTCCACGGAGCATTTCCAACTCAGTTTCAGTCTGATATGTGCATGTACCACTGGGTTAGGTGCCCACCTGACACACCAGGGTGCTTCACTGGCCTGCCTTTCCTTGGCTGCTAAGGAGTGACAGGCAGGGACCTGAAGATGATAAGCTGCATGCATAAAAAAGTTATTTCTAAGACCAAACCAAGTGGAACAGATCAATATGGGTACAAAAGAAAAAGAACCTATAGAAGTGAAAAATGGTGGCAATCTGTTATTTCCAGGGAAATAAAACTTGCCTCTGTGATAAGATACCTATTACTCTGCACTAGTGGCAGGTGTTGTGGTCCATCTTGCAGATTTGCCTGTTGCTCCTATGCTCTCATGTTTTCCTGGACCAGGGGTGCTAGTTGGGACTACTGTGCCCCCTCAGCCTTTGGGCACATCAGCACAGCTCAGCTGCACCAGTACTTGCTCCTGCCCAGAGCCACAGCCCAACTGTGGTACCGGGGCTCTCAAGAGAGAGAGAAAGAGGAGGATATGAACATATGAATCACAGCCTGGAAAAAGAAAAATTGCAAGCAATTAAGAGGAAAACTGAAAGTATTTACATTTCTCTGCCTCTTGTGTGTGAACTTTTTCTCAAATGCTTAGAATTGTTTTTCTAGGTTTTCCTTCAACTTTGCTGGATATCAAGAGCTGTTGTCTCACAAGCAAGCCTGGAGAGTGACACACTTTCCTAATGTTGTATTCAGTTTACAAAGGCTTCAGACATCCTCTTTTGCTCCAATATGGATTACTCAGGCTCTTACACAGTGGCCACCTACACCCCCTGTTAATTAGCAGCTCATCATGCCGTCCTGAAGCACATGCTGACACCATCTCACTCCCCAGCAAGGAGGGTGGTTGCTGCTGTGGCAGGAGGGTCTTGCTGAGGGCTGGGCACCAGCCTGGGAGTAGAGGAACACATCTGAGGAGCCTGGAGGAGCTAAGACTTTTGGGACAAGGCTTCCTACTTGGTGGCATTTATTCTTTTTGATCATCAGGACCCAAATACCCAACTGAGACCATGAAGTGCTTGGCAGGAACTCTCCCAACACTCCTCAGTCCCACTGCCAGGAGGCTTTAACATCACCTCAGATCACAGGAGCTCCCAGACAAGCCAGATCTTAGCAGTAATGTAGCAAAACAGGGTAAGAAATAATTTTTGCTTGTATTTGTTTTTAAGAGAAACGTACTTTATGATGTTTCCTGTAATAGCCAATTTTTTCAAAGCTTCCTGTGCTATTTACATACTATGCTCAATGCTTCTTTTACCTTTCTTTTAGTATGGAGCTTGATAAAAATGCTTAGGAGCTCACTATGAAGTATCTCTCAAATAAAAAAAAAAAAAAGCTGCTTTAAAAAAAAATAAATACAGGCTTCTTTCAAAATAGAGAAGGCAAGAAAACTCTAAAGATCCTTTTGTATATCATTCTCCCCAAGCAAAGCTCATCCCTCATTCCTTCATATACAATGGCAGGACCATAGCTTACCAGTGCAGAATCAGCTTCACTAGAGGTACCTTCTCTAGCTCCTCATGCGTTCCTCCCAAGAGTGAACAAAATACCTCAAAATACAGAGCAAAGATTTAACCCAGATTCTCAGACAGGCTTAGACAGCAATGTTTTTTAATGGGAAAGAAAGTGGACACTTCTCACTTATCAAAAAGATACTTTTCTATTTCAACAGAAGCTTTAGAGAAGAAAAACAAACTATACCCGTAAATTTTTTCATCCAATTAGAAAACCGTTTTACCTTTTGTTTGGTAAACACACATAGGTAACTACAGTACTTGCACAGCTAAAAACCATCAATATTAGCCCTTAACACAGATACTTACTCACTCCACAGGCATATACAGCTTTTTCCTCCCAACTCTCCCAGCTCAGAAACACCCTGTTGAATTACAAAATCATGTCTTCAAAAAAGTAAGGCAAACATCTTCCTTAACCTTTTCTATCACCAGAGATACCCTCTCACCTCCCTAGATAACAGCAAAAGAGGAATAGTAGGGTGGGGCAGGAGGTTATTAGCTCACCTGCTCCAGATCTGCATAATTTTGCTCTTCTTACACAGCTGGTTTCTTGAAACTTTCTCCCCCTCCACCCCACTTTTTCTTTTAATAGGGCTCCTAGTAGATATTAAGAGACTGATCACACCCATTACCTTCTCCTGTCATTTCTGGAAAAATTTAGTGCAGAAGAGGATCAGGTATTCTCAGACCAAAGCTGAAGTCATGCTAAAATGCAAGGCTAGATTAATGATAGGTGGATTCAGTTGGGGTTTTTTTTTGTTGTTGTTTTTTGTTATTTTTTAAACAGAAAACAAGGCCTACATTTTAAAATGATCCTGCTTTTGAGTGACTCTCTGAAGGGCTCTGGATGTCAAATGCAGGGCAGGCTGAAATCTCAGCAATTCATTAAAGTGGATAGAAATTCCAAATTACCACTTTTTACTTTCTGGTTGGAAGGAGAATTTGGACACTAGGACTTGTCTTCAGGGCTGTGACTCAAACTCAGAGTACTTGGACCTTTACATCAGTGATGTAGGATTACATTGTTTATGATCTTTATTGAGCTCTTGAAAATACAGATGCAAATGCTTGACTATTGACTCTTACAGAAATTGCTAAGGATCAAACTAACTCTCAGAAGCTTCTCTACAAAATTCACCCAGTCCCAGAGCTGTAGGTTTCCATGATATGTTTGCCTGCGTAATGCTGGGTGTTCCCAGCTGAGCTTGTGACCAAGTGTGCAAAAGTGGTGAACATCCCTGTTCCCTAAAGTTTAGCACTGTAATTTTGAAAATGATTGCATAGAGAAGTGCTGCTTATGGTGTATAAATGGCAAGATTAGGGCTGATACAGAGGAGGCTTTCAGAGAGCAACTATTGTTTTCACTAATCTGTTGATTCTATTAACTAAGAAATTTTGAGAAATATGAAAATTTGCTCAAAACAAGTGGTATAGAAAATGATGCAAATAGTCAAATGTGAGATAAAATAAAAAAGGAAAACAAATTCAAAACCAGTTTAGAAATACATTATATTTTATGAACAAAGAAAAGCATGGGTTAGTCAGTTCTGGGTTGGTTTTCCTTTTTTTTTTTTTTTTTTTTTTTTTTTTCGATACATCAGTTTGCACTTCCAAATTCAAAGTTCTGGGATAACATCTCCACAAATGGAATCAAAGTTTTGCTTCATGAAGCTTTTCCTTTGTCTATTTTCGATTTATGTTTTACTGATATTGTAAAGTATAAAATAAGTCTTTGAGGATAGATTAGACTGCCATCTGATACAGAGAAATGATCACCCACTTTGCAACTTATTTACTTATAGCAACTTATGGCACCTTATAATGATTTCTGAATATTGCTCAAGAATCCTGCTGCCCTGACTGTTGTGGAAACTTACCAGGGACTACTGTGTTCATCAAAACAAAGCAGTTTTCTGTGGAAACTTACCATTATGTTCGGCAAAAATAAGAAACCTGGCCTTGGAAAGCAGATGTGTTGTAACAAGTTGAGTTTTTGTAGAGTAGAGATAGCCATGTATGGGCAGTAGAAATTAGTATGCTAGTGCTTTTATAGAAGATAGAGGGGGTAAACCGGCTGGAACCACTCTTGTTCAAGAAATCTAAAGCTAAAAGAATCTGCGCTCCGAGGAAAACTACAATGTGAAGAAGACTGTGAGCCTTCCTCCAAAAGACCCCGAAGATCACCACCAGGAGGCAATGCGCAGGTGCAAAGAGAACATAAACTGCTGACAACAGCCTTTTGAACTAACCCAGCCTTACTTATGCGTATGTATGTATTATGTAATCCAATGAATATGTATATCCACACTCTATAAGTTTCTGGTAAAATGTGCTGTTGGTGTGCAAGCTTTGTGGAGAAATCCCCTTGCACCCTGGTGCTGGAATAAACATACCTGCTTTATAACTCTAAGTTGTAGAGTTTGTTTCCATGCATCACACCAGAAAAACATATTCAAAGCAAAAAATAAAATTGGCAAAATTAGTCATTTTCATTGAAACAGCTTTCCAGGTCAAGGATTACTTGCTGAAGAAACACTAGCTGAAGATGCAGAATTATAAATGGTCTTCTCTCAGCCACTTGTACCAGCAGTCAAATAATTAATTTCTTAGTAAGAAATATGATGGTCTATTAGCAGAAGAAAAGATTAGGTGCACATTAATCAAACATTTCAGAGACATACAAACATGCATATAGCAACCAGGAATATCCCATTACCCTATTTCAGGAGATATATAATCAATATTTCAAATACATCTAGTTAGTTTCATATCTCTGAATCTTAAGTATTTACATCTCACCTCCTGCAAAACAGGCAAGGCTTTTAAAAGCAGCATCAGTAATTTTCTGAAGTGCTGCTTGACTAAAATAAGTATTTGAGCTAGGTTTGCGGTGCTGTTCAAGCAAACCAGGCCAAAGACAAAACCTGTGTGATCTCCCATCAATAGGTGGAGACAAAAAGATTAACTCATACTGTTATCAGAGCTCTGTTTAAAGAGCATTGACTTGGAATAGAGTTAATTCTTCACATTTTCTGACTGAGGAGAGCTTCTAAAGCATTGACTTTTTCCCCTCCCCTTAAGCTAACTGCTGAAAAATATTAAAATATATCTGGTGGAAACGAGTCTATCAGAGGCAGTAATTTGTTGTTTGTCATGTGTTTGGAAACAGAAGGAGGCATTTGCAAACATCAGTCTTTTTGCTGCTGTTTGCATCAAGTAAATAAGTTTTTATTTGATAGTCATTTGCTTGTTTCCAAAAAGAGCTCTAGGGAAAGGGAGAGCCTTTGGGCCCATGGCAACATTTACCTGGTGCTCTGATGACAGCCGCTCTTATTATTCCATGCTTCTTGCAGGAGAAGCACTGGTTTAAGGTAGAAGACTAGCTCATCTCTGGATATCAGTTAATACAACCCCACTGAGCTCTGAGCTGCAGTATGTATTACATTATTTTAATACAAAAAAAACATAGCCTGAAACTCAAATACCTTTTTTTTTTTTTTTCAAAAACTCAAAGTGTATCTTTCAAGAAGGGCAGTGGAAGTAGTAAGTAGGAAAAAATACCTGCTTTAAAAATGGTTACCCTTAAACCATTGCTAATAGCCAACAGTTGCAAACTTAGAGAAAATCTCCCAGTATGGAATGGTCTCACCAGGGTCAGAGGGCTGTTACTTAGTTATTTATTAGGATATATGGAATCGGGGTTTTCACAAATGTGAGAAAACATGTGTGTGAAGAAATCCAGATATTATTTCATGTTGTGGTCTACAAAGCCCAGAGTATGCAGCATTCCTTTCATTAATTCTGTACATTCCCTCAGGCTTATACAACCTGTACTTCAACACCTTTAATATGGTGGCTCTGCATCAAGAAGCACATTTCTGAGTTCAGTCTGTGAAATGTCTATAGGCATTTGTATTGGTCTTATTCATAAAAGGATAGCCATGAGTTGGCTTCATCCCAGCCATGGGGGGATTTGTCTTCACTCCATGCAGCTGTAGAAGGGACACAGGGATGACTCACCTAATTTCCTTGAAGCAAATGTAGATTCCATCTGACAGCACTTAGATTTCTCTAAGCTCAGAGTTTACCAGTAGGTAGGTTGTGTTTGCATAGAAATAGAAAAATAGAGAACTAGCTACTTCAGAATAGTTGTACGTCCCATAAAGTGGCATAAACACTAGGAACTTCCTGTCCTTTGTGGGAGAGATGGGACCCTTTGCTGGTGCAGGCTCCCCTAAAAAGGCTGCAGGACCTGCTACAGGGCTGGCAGGCTTCAAAAGATGCCAAGGCAAAAAGTGGGGAGTGCTTTTTTTCCTGTGCATTTTCAGGGTCTTGAGGCACTATGCAATGCAACAGGCAACAGCTACATGGGGAACCTGCAACCACAGATTGTCAGAGAAAAGAAGACCTTCTGGAAAGCCTTCCAGAAGAAATGGACAGGACTTTTGTTGGGACTCATGGATGTGGAGATGCACATGTGACAACCTTTGGACCTACAGGGAGGACAGCCAGGAGAAGCAGGCATTCCAGTGACTTCTCTTGGATGTCTTCAGTAAAAAAGCCACCCGAATGAGGGACAGTGGGCTTCTCTAGCATGAAAACTAGGCAGAAGTTTCAAATGAATATGAAAAGTAGTCTATAGCTGCCATGGTCCATCACTGCAGAGCTGGAGAGGTTGTCATCCTCGGACTTTGCATCAAGGAGCACACTCATTGTGTAGCAAGGATTCCGCAAACAAGTTTTTTTACTGAGCACTATGAAAGATTAATCAAAAAAATGAAGCATGAACATAATGTTTGCTCTTGAACTGAGAGATCCCCACCTAATGAGCCAACTCCTTTTGAGCTGTTTGCCCAATACCCAGCAAGCCCATCTGCATTTCCCTCATCAGTCACTTCCACACGAGCAGAGTGCTGCTCGGCACTGCTTCCCCTGGCAGTGCTGCAGCCACGGCTGCAGGGATGCCGCCCGCCGGCCAGCCAGCCATGGGGCCCCTGCTGCACAGGGCGGGGTGTTGCTGAGCTGCAACTGCCACATCACAAATGTTATGGGATTTGTGAGGCTGCTATTAGTGTTTAGTACACATAGAGAGACATCCAAATGCCCTGCTTATAGTAACAACCTGGACATCTTTCTCTAAGATCTATGAGCTTTCTGAGAAGAAACCAAGGTGACAATTGTACCACCAAGGGCTCTGTCTGCACACTGTTTTCCAAAAGCAAGATTCCCTCCTCTCTTTCACGTTGAGGAATCATCCGTACACCCACAAAGAAAAGGGAAAATGTTGTACTGGTGCACTGAGGCCCCACTGGGGGCACCATGGAAGGTTTAGTGGGTAGCGTGTATAGTCAGTGTGTGTAGGTGCACGTATTGGATGGTGTAGGTGCACGTATAAGAACACTTACCTGATTTGTGTGGAACAGGTAACCTTTAGGGGTCAAAGAAGTTTTTTGGCCCTTGCAGGTGCAAGCAGTTAATGGGTACTGTGTTTTGCCTGTGGATGATCTTTACTGCTCACATTAGTTCTGAAAGGGCCAATAAACAAGGGAGAATAATCTGAAAATTTTCAGTTGCTAAGGCAATGAATTAATCAACATGTATGTGTTCAGCACATTCACACGATCCTGCCAAGGCCTACAGCTTTAGGTCTCCCGCTATATTTTTGCCAGCATGAAAGAAGGGAGCAGAGGAATTGGCAGAAAATGCAGTGTCAGTGGTTAGGGCTGTAATAAAAATTTTGGAAGGAGAAAGCAGCACCTACTGCATACACCACATTCATGTATTATGTGATGTTATAGCATGCCAGCAAAACGTGGCTCCTTGCCACCATTCTGTGTAACAGCTTCATTTAGCCTAATTATTGGGTATAAAATCCTCTTGTCCAGTAAGAGCTGATTTCTCCTCCCAGAGTTGTGAATTCAGCCTTAACCGTATTCAGTGCATTTGATCAGATTTACAGACCCTGAACCAACTCCGCAGCTGACAAGACATTGCTTCACTTAAATCATTAAATTTCTGTCTATCTCAGGAGCTGGGTTCTTTAAAACCTTCTTGGAGTAAGATGCAAACCAGCCAAGCAGCACCAACATAATTTCCAAACCCAAGAGCATCAGTGCATGCTGTGGAGGGCTGAGGCTAGCACAGAATAGTTGATGTGCTTAGGTGAACCCACAGTTTGTAAATGTATTTTGATGTTGATCAGGCAGTCCAACTTAATGCCTGTTAATCAAATACTGTGATCCCTTCTGACACATGTAAATAGCTGGATAAAGGGAAAAAAAAAAAAAAAAGAAACCCCCAAAAGTTGGGTTATTTTAGTGAGCTTTGGGGTTTTTTTGGTTTGGGATGCATTCCCATTTACCTAAAAACTAGAGACAGGGTGTTTCTTACAGTCCTTTACCACAGGTCAGCAGTTAGCCAAAAATCCTGTTTGCCACTTTCCTCAGGGTCATAGTCAAGGGAACATTTAGGCAAAACCAGTTTGTACTCTTCCTTCTTTGAGCCGTTGTGCTTCCCCTTATTTTCTCTCATATATACACACATCACTGTGCACTGGCACTGAGCAAAACCTCAAGTTCACATTTCTGAATTATTTTACACATGCAGTTTTTGAGAGTGGTGATACATACCTCCTTTTCAGTTTGAAGCCACTTTAGTTTCTTAAAGCGGCTTACCTGCTCCACTATCTGAAATAAAGGGTAGCCTTTAGTTAGGGCCCATACATCCCCACACATTCAGCAAGGTTTAGCTCAATCTGAAACAAAAAAGTGCCTGTAAGAAGGAAATCTGTGGCCTGACCTGCAGTGTCACACAGGGAAGAGATAGAGCCGTACAAGCTACTGGCATAAGCAAGCAGTCGGTTATCATCACATCTGGAGCTCTGAGCCCGGTCCTTACCCCAATTCTATCCTGGCTTTGTGCGAATGTAAATCTCCTTATCAGTAAAGTGAAGATAATACACGACAGCACATCGCACAGTGTAGGAGAATTAAATGGATAAAGTTTATAAAGTGTTTCAGATGTCAGACAAAGTATATATAAAAGCTAAACATTTTACAGAAAGTTCTGATAGCTGAATATCAGAAAACTAATAGGGAGAGAGGCATTACAGACTTGGCAGAGAGACTGGGTCTGATTCTGAATGCTAGAGCTTGTGGAAAATCAGTTTAATCCCAGAGAACAGCCTCAGGAAGGAGGTGCAGGCAGTGGATGGATGCAGGCAAGGAAAGCGCTACCCCTGCGCTCCTCCTCACACTCCCCAGGCTGATCCTGCTCATCCCTGTGTTACCCACTCAAGAAGTGAGTGTGTCTGGGGCATCTAATTAAAAAACATTTGCAGTTAATTAGCCAGTCCCACATAGCATGCAGGCCTGGTCTGTGCTCACAGGCATCCTTGGGGTGCGAGATGGCACTCTGCAGCCAGTCCCGCACACCTCTGTCCGCAGCACTGGGGGGGCACGGCCGCAGCCGCTGCTGCCCTCCCTCTGCTCGCCTTCATCTCCCACCGCTCACATCCTAGCTCCAGGAACACATAGATGGGAACAAGGGTGTTAATTTAGATAAAACGTTAAATCCGAAAGCCAATCAGTTCTACTGGTTGTTGTTAGATTGAAGCAGAGTGATGGCAGGGCTGTGCCTGACATATAGCTGAAGCTGTAGCTCTCTCTACAGGCTTCACGTACAGTAGCTGCATAGTCACAGCCAGACCTGCACAACTGCAAAGCCTGCCCTTGGCAGTTACCCGCCAGGCAGCACTACTCTCTGCCGTGGCTCTGCGTGCAGGAGCGCTGTGCCAGGCCTCTGGAGAATGTGGCCGTCCTGGGCAAGGTTGGTGAGCAGGGACGGGGCTGCCCGTTGTGGAGGACCTCGTCCTTGCTGCAGCGGGGAGTGGCTGAAGATCCCAACAGCCATGCTCAAGGCACCGCCGGGCTCAGGCGCTGCTCACCTCTGAGCCGAGGGGCTTGAGCACATCCTGAAGTCACGGTCACGTAGATTGCAGACACACTCTGTGGGTGCGGGGCCACCACTCCCCGGGCACAGAGCTGTGCAGGACCTCTGCAGGTACCACACGCAGCCCAGGGAGGTTCTGTAGTCTCCTCCAAGCTCTGGGGTGATGCAGCTGCACAGCGGTGAGGTAACCGCTCCGAACGCTTCTGCACGGGCTCCCGGCATGCGGCGATGGACGAGCTGGCAGAGCTTGTAGGGGAGAGAGCAGAGGAGGCCGCAGCTTCGAGCCACTGCGAGCAAGGAGCATCAGGAGACACAGGGCAAAGGGCAATGTTGGATCCTGCCTGTCATTAATACTATCATAGCTGTGGGTTTGGATTTGAGGCTTTTTTTTTGCTTCTAATAACTTCTTGATAACAATATAATTGATGATTCTTTATGGTCATTTCATTGGTAGATTTATTTGGAATACTACCTGCAGATTTAGAGTTAAGAGGGAAAAAATATTTTATTTCTGTTTTTATTGCCCCATTATTTATAAAGTTCTCTTTGACTCTTGTAAATACTTTTTTTTTTCATTTCCCTTCAGAGTTTGTCTTTCTCTTTGGCAAACATTGATTTTTTTTTTCATGTTTTTTCCAGTGAACCTTGAAATTAAAATGTCTTTTTTTGTTTAATTTCTTTTTTGTACACTGGACTCATTGTCAGCACAGCAAGAGCAAGGTGCTTTGTTAGATTACTGCTGCTTCAAAGCTACTGAAAGGAAGAGTTGACCACATTTTATCACGTGTGTAGTTCCTTCATAAATTGAAATTATTCTCTTTAAAACACAAAGCCAATCCCAAATTTTTAACATGTTAAGGAAGCATTTTAAACTTTTTAGTATTTCAGAGTCAATTTACCAAATTATATGAGTTTTAAGAATTTAGAATTCTTTGTCCTCTTAGTGGATAAATCACATGCACAGAAATGCTATATAGAAAGGTTCGCAGGCAGACTGAGTATCTTTTATTAGACCAGCTAATATAGTTGGGGGGGGAAAAAATGAAAAGCTTTCAGACACACAAACCCCCTAAAAGTGTTTCTTTTTCAACTATATCAATTGTCCTAATAAAAAATATTACTTCTCCCTGCAAAACCTCTCTCCTATCCTTCTACCATTGCAGCTACAGCAACACTATTTCTAGAAGAAAAATAATTGTATTTGTATAGCAAAGAACCCATATCACCATTTTTCCAAGTGTTTTTCATCAAAACTACTGTGTTCCCTTTCCTACAGTAGAGATTTTTTTAGAGTATTTTTAGAAAATAATTATTTTTATGATAATTACTTTGTCATTGTCATTTTATCTGCTGTAGCAGAAGAATTCTCTATTACAGAGTCTTGACTAGGAATGTGGGGGTTTTTTGCTAAGTAGCCAGGGCACTCTAGGTTATGAAATTAAAGTTTAAATTATAGTAGGGTAAAGCAGCTAGACCGAGAAACACAGATACATTTGTATCCTTGGTCAGCCTGATGTGCCATCAGAAAGTTAGGAAATTCTTCAAAATATTCAGCTAAAATGAAATCCTCCATAAATTAAAAGGGTTTGCTTTAGCTTTGTGACCTAGGGTTACACATTATACTAAGCAAGTATAACAGTCCATGTTCAAAGGCTAAAGAGCAGGTAGTAAGTGTTTAAAGCAGCAAGAGTTGTGTTTAAACAAAAAAAAAAAAAAAAAAAAAGTCTTTAAAAATGGATTGTTCTAGGCTATAATAAACTATGAATTGTAAAAGGTTAATTGACAAAATGATACTCGTCTAACGCCATCTCTGTAATAGCAATCATTGCTGAATCCATAATTCAGGGGTCTTGCTATATTGACAATTACATTTCCGCAAAAAGACTCCCGTTATTTCCTTAGTCTGTTTAACCTATGGTAATTAATTATAGATTTACAAGTGGCACACAGGCAGATACAGGTATCTGTAACCACTGAGCTACTGGCAAGAAAGAAAAACACCTGTCTGCAGCCCGGGGCAGCCCAGGTATCAGCATGAAGATTCATGCCATGGATTGACCTTTGCCTCGCTTGCCGTCCAAATCAGAGAGCCAGAGTGGGTGATGGTAATTACCCTCATTGCACATCTGGCATTCAAGGAAGGGCAGCCTTGCCTCAAGGTTGCTGCACTAAGGTTCAAATCCCATTTTTGCAGAGCCTCTGACCTGCAAATCTGATCTGTTTTCCTCCAAACTGTATTTCTTATTCAATGAGATACAATATGTTAGCAATGAACAAACCAGTAAGATTTTAAGAATAGTAACAAACATTCAGTCAAACTTCTTCTGTGTGGCACATTCTCAGAGTGCCAGAGATATCCTTCCTTATGATAGAAAAGATTCCTTTTAAACTTAATTCTTTTTTTGCCTACAGATATTATGCCAAATGAGAGCAATTTTGTTTGTTTGTTTGTTTGTTTGTTTGTTTGTTTTAAAAAAAGCAACAGTTCTCCAAGACAAATGGAGTCACTGGTATTGCTGTTTTGCAGAAAGGACTTGCCAGGCACTGGCTACATCAGTGGCTTTTGTGAGCAGAATGAAGTGTTGTACGTTCACTTCTATCCATGCCTGTCACAGTCTGTACCCAAAAAAATGGCACAGACTTGCTGAGAAGGGGCTATTATAATGTCTTCTTAATTACAATTCATTACTTTTTTTCTTAACAGTACAAACTTATCAGCTATAACAAAAGATGTTTAAGAAACAAACCTTGTCAAAATAAATGAATTAAGAGCATTCATCCTTTTCCAGAGTGTGAAGAAGTTTGTAAGGTGATAATGAATTCTGTAATGCATTAGCCACACTTCTTAAAATGTGTGTACCACTTACTCCATAACTTGCTAAAGTTTTGTCATTCTCACTGAATCTCCAGTTATGGGCACAAATTAGCAAGATTTGATGGTAATTGGGCTTTGAGCAATTCAGCTATTATGCTGCCAAATGCAGGATGTTTTCTCTGTGCAAAAGCCTGTTAAAGCTGCATGAAATCCGCATGAAATCCATAGGCATGCTACTGCTGGGCTTTGCTGCATTACTTGGCAGAGCCTTGTGTGGGAGAAAGTGCAGAGCATCTTCAGCTCGCCAGGATCCTGTTATGGCTTGGGCTCTCCCTGCGTGCTGGCAGGTGAGTCCTGTCCCATGAGCTGGGGTTAAACCTGCTCCCAAGTCAATGTAAGCTCTCCCTAGTAGTTCACCAAAAGCAGGGCCAGGCCATGATTTGGGCTGTGCTCTCAATGACAATTTTTGGTGTCCTTTCCCAAGCCATTGCTTTCTTTCCACATACCAGACACCTTCCACAGTGCCAGGAAACTCAGTGCAGACATGACTCAACTTAGCTCCAGCAGTATTACCAAGTCCACCTATACACACGGTGATCTTTGGATGCTGCTCCCTCCTTGCTTTAGTCCCTTTAAGATCTGGGCACCAGCACAATCTTGCCATTCCTCTAGAAGTCTAACTTTGGCAACTCATCAACTTTGGTTTCAGAACTACCTCAACATCTACTGATGACCCAACTTCACATGCATGATTTTATCCCCTCACAATCACATCCATGAATTCTTCCCCTGAAGGAACAGGGACCCACATTCATACAACGGATGAATGGCATTTCTGAGCACTTCCCAGGCAGCCTGTAGATCTTGAGCTGCTCTCCTACCTTCCTATTTCATGACTTGCAAAGCACTTCTTCTACCCAATTCATTGCCATCCTGGTGTCTTTTTTCATCTTCTCATACCCTTTCCCTTCCCTTTTCCCAGGATAGTCCTTCCATTCACCACCTGTTCACAAATTCATGCTTGTCCCCTATCACAGCACCGATCTTGATGTTAGAGCTGCTGAAGAGAGTCATGTTCTATCAAATTTTGCATTTCTGTGTGTAGCAAATGAGCACCCAGCACTTATGCCACGTCGTGAAATCTTTCCAGCAAGCAACATGGCATAGCTCATTTAGCATTTCATCAGATGAACCCTCACTTAACACAAAAAATAGATGATGCTGATGACTCCTCATCTAAACTAAATGCTCTGAGGAACTCAGATTCCTGGAGCTTCCTAAGATCATGGCTTTTGTTTCTGAAAAACCAAAGGCAGCTTCTGCAGACTCACCCTGGTTTTACCCCTCTGAGCACAGT
Source organism: Athene cunicularia (assembly GCF_003259725.1). Lineage (NCBI taxonomy): Eukaryota > Metazoa > Chordata > Aves > Strigiformes > Strigidae > Athene > Athene cunicularia. The sequence continues at coordinate 19,869,264 of NW_020799109.1, read as the reverse complement.
GGTGGTACTTTTACTGTGCTACGTTTGTCTGCATGCAGTGGTAGGGCTCATTGCCGCAGTCCTGCCAGGTGCTGGGAGGAGAGGTCAGCTCCTTCCGCATCGCTACCATCTCCCTCCTGCTATGCCTCGGACAGACGGACAGAAGCACCAACGCCATACTGGATCCAGGCTCCTCCAGCTCCTGGGGACCTGATCTCACAGTCCCAGCTCGAGAGCTCAGGTTGAGGCCTGTCCTCATGGCTGAGTGCACATATTTGAGAGGTGCTCTGGAAAACACGAAGTTTGCTGTATTCACAATGGTAAACCCAAACAAATTTTTAGGGACCTGAGGTGTTTCCAATCCAGTTCACACAGGGCTATGGACATCTTCATCCTGTGTACTTTCTGATTCTGATAGAAGTTCTCCACCTTGTTATTTAGAAGCAGAGACAGGCACAAGGAAGTCAATACTATTGTGTATCCAGCTTTATATTTTTTGACATCAGAAACATGGATGAGCAGGGAAAAAAAGGCTATAGGAGATGTATAGGAGAGATGTATCTGAGGTAATGAAGAAAAATGGTTGGACAGAAATCCAGGGGAACAGCCTGGGACATTTTCCCCTGCACCAGTCTCCCAGTGATTCCCAGCAAGATGAAGGAACACAGTGCACACAAGAAGAATATTTCCTAGAGCAATACAACCTGGTTATCGCTGGAGTATGCCTGCACCTCAGAGCAGTGTACAGAGATTTAGGCTACAAGAAAAGAAGGGAAATCTGGAAATCTAGCCTTGATGGCTCTTTTACAGCCCCACAAGGCTACCCCTGGACCCTACTGTATTGTACCATGTGTACACATATCCCTCACCTGCAGTGGCAACAAAACGTGCAGCAGCAGGGAGGAGGTCTGCAGTCCTCAGTTATGGGAGATGATAGCAAGCATAGAGATGTGGAAATGCTGAAATAACAAAACACTTTTGGAACTGATAACTTACGCTGCAGCCATTCCCATTCCCAAGCAGCCAAATTAAAGGAAGTGCAAAAGCAGAATCACACCAGTCGTATTCATTCACGGGGAGCAGAACCAAAATCTAAGCTCCAAACTCATGATTAAAGAATGTTTTTAGAGTGGCAAATAGACACGAACACTTGTGCCCAGAAAACAGTACGCTGTTTGAATACCGATCTCTGTGGGGGATCCAATATGCCATTGGAAGAGCTGTTCATGAATGTCAAAAATAATTCCAGCACTGAAACAGTCCAATCTGCAATAATATTTCCTATTTGATATCTCACTGAAACTGCCAGAATTTTAATAAAGCATATGGTAATTTTTAGTTAATAATGTAAAAGGCATTTCTTAAACTTAGGATATGCCATACCTGTTGAGTGGTGCAGAGCTTACAGGAGGCAGTTTGCTTTGCGGGCAGAGGCCATCACATCTCTCCAGCACGGGAGCTCACCCCTCTGCAGCCTGGCAGGTGCCACCATCAAGGACAGGTGGGAGGACAGGCAGGGGACGTGCCCTGCGCAGAGCAAACCCCAGCGGCAGCAGCCGCATTCCACCCCCTGGGCTGTGTCCCTGGGGGTCAGTTTGTGCCCCAAGCCCAGGACCCACCAGCGCTGAGCACAACCTCATCCCTGCTCCTGTGTGTACAGGAGCACAGCTTTCCATTGCTTGATCTGGTCTCTGCCAAAGTCCTCCCTGGGCACAGTGGGCATCTCGGCCATGTTCTCACTCACCCTTCTGATAAAATACGGCATTCTTCACTAGCAACAGTTGTTCCCAGCTTCCCACAATATTCGGTGGTAATTATTGCAGTAAATGTTTGAAAGGTAAGGTGTATTTTCTAAATGTTTGATACTTATAGCTAAGGAACAATTCATGAATTGTCACATTCACCTAAAATGATTCACGATTATAATTGGAGAAGAGCTTCCATGGGAAAAATTAGGCCATACTGACCCACATAAACAAATTCAGTAAACCACAACAAGCTGCTGGAATCTATTTAAAATAATACTTCAGCAGCACACCGCAAAAATAGTTTACTCACTGGTTAGTTAATTTAGGGCCTATTTTCTACCAATAGACATATAAAATTATTCTGGTGAAATAAGCACATGTCTCTACCTACCTTAGAAATAAATGTGAAGTTTAGTATTCAACTTGGCTGAAAACTACAGCACACAAAAAAATGCTAACATGTTATTTATACATTTTGTATACTGACTATAGGAAGTATTGAAATTATTTTCACTATCAACATACGTGTGACTTAGTATCACCAGTGAAAATAAGAAGTAGCTGAAGCGGCTGCTATAAACTCCAAGTGCTGCTGATTTTTCAAGTTTTGGACACAAAAAATGGGAGCTAAGAAGAGCTCTTGCAGCATCTCTGCAATGATTACAGCAGTATTTTCTGGAGGAAAGGATGGAAAACCAAAACTGTGCGTGGGGAAACAAAATCAGCAGAGAGAAAACAAACACTCCCCCACTACCCTACTATCAAACTTCTCTTGAATGGGTCCATTTCTCAACCCAGTCTTAAAGAAAAGAGCTGTGTGTATAGCATGTCTGTAAAGAGTCACAAGATACCCTACATTTCATATTTCTTCACCTACTCTTGCTCTGCCTAATGCTGTCCCTGGGATCTCACACTGCATCAGCTCCTTCGCTCAGAACAAGGTCATAATCCACTGACCTTGTACTCTGCAAAACCAAAAACATCCCATAGCTCACTGCTGGATTTTTTTTCCTTGAAATCTCCAGACTAGGGGAAAGTATTGAGAGTGCATGACTCTTTCTGACCTTTAGAGAAACTTCTCCCACATCGATGACTCTGGCACTGAAAATAGAGAGTCATTCACCCTGCCTGATTTATGTTTCCCGCTGCAAGCACAGCAGATGCATCCCAGACTACTGAAGAAAGGACAAGCCTGAAGAGCCCAATAAACTTTCAAGACCTGGCATCCACAGGCTCAGAAGGGCTCCTCTTTCTGAGCCTGGCAGCAGGGTACACAGCATGCCAGCATCTTCATGTCCTTTTGGAAAGCATTGGAAACAATAATCCAGCTTTGCTCTCCACACATCTCCTACTCTAAATTTACACCTCGGTGAAAAGGAAGCTACAGATTTGTGAAGGGATCCTGTGTTGGCATTTCTCCTATAGCTTGTGCAGCAGCGTGGTTTGGATCGAGGGTCCCCAGTGCTGCGTGGGATCAGACATGAAAGCAGGCTGCCAGAGGAGAGACAGGAGAGAGCTGAAGCATAAACGAAGAGATACCAGAGAGCAGCAAGAAAGGAACAAGATGACGGCAACTCCGGCTGTAAATCAGTGACTATAATTCAGACAACAGCACACGGGTCACCTGCTCCCTGTGCCAGCACAGCTACTCCCTCTTTTCCTGGGTACAGGGATGGGCAATGCCGTCTGCTTCAGCTGTTCCTCAGGGGGCCCTTAAAGGTTGAGGTAATTCTCACTAGTTCATCACACAGCCTCTGCTTTTCTAAACAGTCACTGGGATCTGGTTTGCCAGTAATACATCTATATAAAACAAAGTTCAGCACAGCATACGTTAATAACTACCATTACAATCACACTGTAGTACCTAAATGCTATGTAAGTGAAAAGCTATTTCCATAAAAGCCTTTGAGTTAGACACATATTTTCTCATTAACAATTTACCATTAGTCTCAGATCTTAACAACTCAGAAAGCTGATGCAGACGAACCAGAGTAGCACTAGTGCAGTGACCCTGTGCCTGGCAGGGTCTTCCTGCTGAGGCATCTCAGTACATCCTGGAGGGCTTCCCAAGTCAGCACATTTGGAAAGGTGAGCTCTGCACCCCTGACCCTGGGACAGGCTACTACTTAGACAATGCCATTGCCATGTTAACAGAAAACTGTGGCCACCCAACCTGATGCTCTATATGACACTGGCAAGCTGGGTCTGGTGATAAGCCAGATATTTCAGTCCCAGCCCATCTCCATCCAAAAAAAAAAAAAATAAAAAAAAATTCCTGTTCATGACTTTACATTCATAAATACTCTCACAATGTCAAGGGATGGGGGTTTTTCATCAATTCATTAGATCTGCTCCCATGAATTATTTATATGCAGTGCTAAAAATGGTTCTGAAACATTACAAGAATTCAATATCAGTTTTCACAGTGGGATTTCATCATTTTAGCACTGGAGCATAATAGCCTAATGCAATACTAATACGATATGGTGCTAATAGGGTACAATGAGAGTTCTCTCTAATATGCAAACATTTCCATGTTGCATTATTATTTCTTTTAAGTTAATATGATATGGTGATAATATGATGAAATGAATTAGTTTCATATCATTGTTTGCATGAGTTGCGCATATTAAAAGAATATTTCCCCCCCCCTCCCCTTGAATTCACTTGGAATGAGCTTGAAAATTTACCCTGTAGTTATTCTTATGCTAATGAGGCTGTTTAGTAGGAAACACTCCCGCTGTTGCTTAGCCAGCTGAAGAAAGAATAGGCGCGTGTCACCTCTTGCTGGAATAAGAATTTTCCTGGCCTGTTTTGAAAGTCTCTGTCCTAAACATGTTTGCTTTAACATTTCCCACTAGCTCATAGATTCATTGCATATTTATGATAGATTCCCTGGTCAATATTTATCAGGAGCACTTCTACATAAGCGGACGTGTCTTCCAGTTCAGCTGCTGCCGAGGGGAAAGGTGCAGGGAGTCATGCGCTAGCAGCCCCGATAAATGCCGACTGTGCAGGTGACCGCAGAGACAGAGATACCATGGCTTTTCTGGTCTGGGGCCCGGTACAAGCTGGGAAGAGCTAGATGGCAAGCCCACACCCAAGATCCAGGGTCAACTGCAGTACTCTCCTCCCAGTGCTGCGACATTTTGCCAAAGCCTGTGCTGTGCATACATTACTGCAAAAAGCCAAGCTGGTTTTAAGGTTTTACTCTCTGCTTCACAAAGCAAAATAACCATCAACCTTGGAGAGAAATCCTGTCTGCTCTTTCTAGAAATGAGCCCTGTTCCCTGGCACATCAGACTGATGTGAAGACCCCTTCATTTCCCTGCTCTGGTGGCAAGACCTGTGGAAAACATCCTACAGATGCTTTGGCATCTCACGCTGGACACAAGCTGCAGGGCTTGGGGCAGCCAAGAAGTCCTGTCCTCACCTTCAAGCATTTTTCTACTACACTTACGTGTGCAAACTGGAATGGCTGTAATGGGACTTTATTCGGCCCTTTTCAGGAGGACTTCCAGGACTCACTGTGCTCATAAATCAGCGGGCACTAAAATGCTGAGGTTTTCTGTTTGGGCATGTTGTGGGATTCCCATACAGGCTGATGTGGGAGGACATTCATAACAGCTAACATTAACCTCTGGCTACTCACCCCTTGAACTCCCTATGGAGCAGGAGAACATCCCACATGAGGTGGCTAAGAGCAACATCATCATCTGCCCCCACCCCCAATTTAACCTCATGCAGATCCAGGAATCACCTTCAAATCCCAGCAAGTCCAGCTTGATTGAATCTGAATTCAGTCTCTATGACTTTTAATTCACATGAAGTTACTCAAGAAAATTTTACATGAGGTTAACATGTACAACACTGAAAACTTCCCAAATGTTACAGGGGTTTAAAATGTCATAAATAAAAGAATCCAAAGTTTTTCTAATTATCAGATTTCCAAAACTACTCTACATAATTCCCTGTATAATCCAATCTTAAACTCAGAAGACACTCATGCAGATGACATTTCCTCTCTGTTTTGCATGAGGATTATTTTTTAAGAGGATACAGAACCTGGAAATATTTCAATAGGTCTGATATTTAAAGCATATTTAATAGCATTTATGTTTTAATCTTCTTACTGACTAAAGTTTAAAGAGAGCTGCAAGGAATTCGACAGTGAAAAAAATAATTAGGCATTAGTTAAGGACATAAAATGCATAGGTAATGGGTCAGTTGATTCATGATTCATGAACAGGACAAAACTGAGAATGATTGTCAGGGCACCCCAGCACACCATGCTTTCTGCTCTCCGGGAGTAAGCAGTCGAATTGCTTACATCACTGTGACACTGAAAGATTCCTACTGCTTATGGACTTTGGCTTCACTGTTGGCAACAGGGTGATCTGAAAGCAATGAGCCAAATTCACCAGCTTCCTTATAAATGAGAGATTAGAGGAGTCTTTGCCAGGCAGAGAGCAGAGGCAGCTGAATAATTCTCATAACCTTCATTCTGTGTTTTCTAGCCTGAATGTAACATAGCACGGTCCAAGATCTCTCCGGGGATGACTACTCACATTAAACAACTCTCACAGAAAATTATACAAAAACTACCCTGTTGGTTTTCTGAACTTTGGAGTTTTAGAAAAAAAGTCTGATTTTGATCATGCAAGTTGAGCCTGGCTGCCTCGGTGCTGTTGAGGGTCAGGTACTCGACTGCTGTCAGGTGGTGGTGAGTTACAGATGGTGCTGGTGCTCAGCTCCCTAAACTTTATACATACTCTGCTTCAGACCTGAAAGAGCCTGCAGACAGCTCCCTGCTTGTATTTCTTCTCACACTCTGCCTAACCCCAGGAGCAAGGAGCTACTTCGTAAGGAGTAAAGGTATTAATTAGCAGTGAACCTGTTTAACCCACATGCTCTTTCATGCAGCTTCATAATGAATCCCGAACAACCTTGGGTTGCAACATGACTACTGTTTTCCTAGATTAGAGCAGATGAAATCAGAGGCAATATTCTAGCAAACACTTCTTTCCAAGGGTACCATACATTGGAGTCTGCTGCAACTTCCCCATGGAGGGCTGGGTGTACCCAAGAGTAAGAAATACCATGTAAAGCACCCCTGCAGCTTTTCTCCAGCTTTCTGAATCTGTGCCCTATGCCAGCATCAAAAGGGACGAAGAAAGGAGTAGTGATAACATGCAAATAAAAAACATTTACCTTGTTTCCAGCATTACTGTCCACTTTTCTTCCAGCTTCTCTCAGTGAATCACTTACATCATTGAGGTCTTACTAAAATTAAGAGATCAGGGCAGGTTTCTGGAGCTACCAACCAACATGTGCTCCTTACTGTAACACCAAGCAAAGTGCCATGTCCGCTAGAGGCCAGGCACATGGTGCTACCTGTGATGCGTGACATGACCATGGGTGTGGAGCACACCTCCTGGGGAACCTCATCACCTGGCACCCTGGCCACCGGGCTGCAACTCTGCAAGCACCATGTGGAGCTTAGTGGCAGAGGCCTCGCAGGTTAGGAGGTGATCATTGTCAAGTTGCAGCTTTTCACCCCATTGTTTCAGCAATAGCTGCTTTCCTTTATTTCACTGAACAAGACCCAGCATGGCCACAGATGGGCACTAGTTTTAAGCTCTTGATCTCTGATAAAGGAAACTCTTACCAATGTGCCAGAATTCTCATGTGGCTGCCTGAGGAGTAACTTTAGGCTGACCATCATAAAGCACAAATTAGAAAAGCCACACTTTGAAGATTTGGATGCATACTTATTTCTACACTAAAAGAACTGATTTTGCAGAACTTCCCTGTGTGGTCCAGACAAATTGACATGATTACTTTTAGCTGTCAGTGGGAACAAATAGGTCTTATACTACTTAAGCACAGTAAGCCTGGCCATTATTTTACTCTCAAAAATCAAAGATTTCTTAGTGTTACCATTACTACTGCTTCGTTACTTGTGGAAAACAATTTCAACTATCAGGAAATAATTATGAACAAAGCCCAGTTAATTATACAAGACATCTCAGCTGCCCTAATTAAAGATCGGTTCAATACTGTTCACTTGGTAATTTTTTTTTTAATTGTGAATAGATTTAGTAGAAGCCTGGCTGATAAACAAATAATGAGATTGGTGGTCCAGAAGGAATCTGATTAATAAAATTATTCACCAATTATTTATTTCCTCTGGTTTGTGTCATTCTTCCTTCTGCCTTAGAACAGGAATAGAAGAATCGGGACTGCACTGATTAGTTTCAATGCCCAACGTCCCTTCTTGTCACAACCATCCTACAGTCCCAAGCCTGAGGATTAAAGCTTTATTCATGCAACCATAATAAAATGGGGGAACAATTCAAAGTCAAGAAAACACTAAGTCCCTGATTCAGCAAAAAGTCACATGCAGGTAGATTCCTGGATCTACACAAGCCTTACTGACTTTGCTGCAAGTACTCAACTTGTATAAACACAATGTTTATGGACTTTGTGCTCAAATACGAAAAAATGTTCAGAACTGGAAAAAAAACAGAGAAAAGCTATAGTTTTGGTTCCACAGCAGACATCCCCACCATTTCCCCAGGAAAATTTACATAGAGCCTACTGACCTCCAAGTGTAGTGTCCCAAGCCCAGAAACATGGCCACAACCAGAAGAAATTGAGACCTACTGCCACAGTTACTGAAATCAGCCCCTAACAGTTACCGAAATCAGCCCCTAACAGTTCCCAGAGGATCTCAGCAGAGCTGTGCCCGGAGGGGAGAGTGGGCAGGCAGACCAGCTGCACAGGCAGGGCAGGAGCAGGGGCACTGGGGGTGACACTGCGAGAAGGAGAAAGTCTCAGGTTTGAATGCCTGCAGCAGAGCCCCAGCAAACCCTTGTGTGTCACCACAAGACCAGTGATGGATGACTACAGTTTAAACAGAAAAACAACTTCACACATGTTTTAAGCTACAGTCTGCTAGTCTCATATTTTAATATGAAACTGAAGCAATTTACTTCCTCTTTAAATGGATTATAGAAGGAACTCAAGCATAATGCTTTTACCCTTGCATGATCAATACCTTTAACACACTTATAAATTATTAATAATCTGCTTACAAAATTAACCACCTCTGAAGAGGCATAATTGCTCAATACAACTTAAAAGAAAAAACATTTAAGGGAGTAAAACGTTTCTTAGTATTTTTAGAAGTTTCTAGTAGCTTGCTAGTATAGCTGAAAAGCTACACTGTTTAATATTCAGTGTAGTATATTAATTGTAATTTACTTATTAATTTTTCTTCCTTCTGTGGCACCATAAAGGGACTTGGCATATGACTGTTTAATCAGTCAAAAAGCCCATACCATGAGGACTGTCTCATTACATTCCTCCTAGAAATGAATCTCTTTACCAGATGGGAAGGCTTTAGTTAAGAGGAAGGGGCTGAGCTGATTTAGGAGTTAGCATAAGTCAATATTATTCAGGACTAGTGCATGCAACTTTATACAATATTCCCAGTGCTAACACCACAGTGCTCCTGCTGACATCTCTTCACCAATGTTGTTGATAAGTATCGTAAAGAGGACATACATCTTACTGCTAATTAATATCATATGCTATATTCACTTAGCTACATTTCATTAGCGGAATTATCAAATTAGATAATAATCTTCCAAAATGTGTCTAATTTTAAAAAAATTGTGTCTCATTTTCTGAACAAAGAGGAAACACAGAGATCTCAAATCTCTGTCTAGGGACCACAAACTTTCAGTGTAGCTCTGAATCTGACTTTCTTTTTCCAAGTGCTATTCTATGTGTTCAAATAAATTTGAATTACAATATCTTGGCCAAAAATGACAGTTAGTATCAAATTGTAAAGCCTACAAATTTCTTGTAAAATTTCAACTAATGGAGAGCAAATGTGCTCCCACAGAGGGATCCATGGCTCAGAGCATCACTTTGTGTCTTGTAGCCTAAAGTGACATTCCAGGCAGCGCCAGAAGGATTATGGAGCTCTCCTCTCTATCTTATAGCTCTCTGGGAGCAAAGGGACTAGTGAGGGGCAGACCCACTCATACAATATTATTCTCGATTTGATGAAAATGAATGAGCTTGATAAATATATTCTTATCTAAACAGTAGGTGAACTATTTAATCAAGTATTTATAATTTTTATATCTATGCTTAACAGGCCTGAGATAACAAGGCTCAGCACTGGTAAAAACAAAACAACAAAGAAAAATCTCACTTGGTCTTTTACACAGCTACGCCAGGGCTGAGCAGATCCATAATTGCTACTAGTTGTTGAGATCTGTTTGTAAGGTGTTTGCATTAAATTAGCAGCGGCCTCATTTCCACTTCCATAAGGATGTTAATACCTTTGCTGCAGCTATGCCGATAGTAAAGATTATTGGAAACTTCTCAGATATGAAGCACAAACTTTCAGATCTGAAAATGATCCTTCTCATCAAGACCATGCCTATAGCCATGGGAGAGGTACCGTTCCTGTGAAGAGAGCTTTCAAATCATAGGTGTTCAAGACAGATACACAGACTTGGGTTGGTTTGTTGCTTTGTTTTTTTGTGGGGTTTTTTTTTTTTTTTGGTGATATTTTTTTAATCACAAGTACCAGAAAAGTTTGAAACTATGAGATCACAATAATACTCCCAGATTTTTCCACTACCTACTACAAACCAGCCCTAAAGAGAGAGTCTTTGTTTACCTTTCATGGATCCTGTGAGCTTCCCCTTATTTCCTTAGTTTGTGCCAATGCTGGAAAATCTTTGACCAACAAAATTTCAAAGTGTTCTCTGGCTATTTAGAATCATTTCCTTAAAAAGTATGAATGTATATGTGAAAAGAAATGCTGGATTTCAGCAACCTCTTGTGTAGCTTAGTAAAATAGCAGGAAGAATAACATATAATTAACCAGATTGACTTCTCCAACTCAAATATGTTAACAAGCTTCATCATTACAAATTTCAGTAGATGTTGCAATGTTATAGTGTGTAAACTTATGCATCTGTTTTTACAAAGTCTAGAGGCAGAATAAATAGTTGCCAACACAGCCAGAAAGTCCAGGCAGACTTACAAGCAAGAAACTCTATCATCTGTGTGAATGCTAAGAAAGTAGCTGTCTTTATACAATTAAAGTTCAAGGTTGCATCTGTAATAGGTTTTTCAGCTGTATTTGAAAGTAGATTTAAATTGTTACTCACCCCTAACCTTGTTAGAGATTCATAGTGTCGAGTATGTAAAGCAGAACAGACTGATAGGGTTATAATACATTTATTGAAGGAAAAGAGTCTTGTAGCTAGAGAGAATATTGTGCAGGGGAACTACAGGGTTTGGGAAAAGCTGCTTTTTGTGAAAGGTACATTTCTCTTATGCCATCTGAGTTATTCTTAGGAGAAAATTCTTTGGATAGGTAGTCATGGTCATTTAGCAGCTTTATAAAGATGTTTATCTTCCATCCAGCCAAGAAATTAAGCAGGGAGCTGAATTTTTAGACTTATGAAATAGTTAGTTATGAAATGGGTCCTTGTGTTTCGGTCCAACTCTGGTAAGGATATGGGAAAGGATTTTCTTTCAGAACTTAGATAGTTGTTGGGGATTTTTTGTTGGGGTTTTTTGGTTTGTTTGTTGTTGTTTTGTTTTGTTTTGTTTTAAAAAAAAAGATGTGATTACCAACTGGTGTTCCCCATAACGACCTCCGGGCCCAGAAATGCAGCAAGTTCTTTCAGGCATCTTGGGGAGCTCTGATCAGAGCTGTTTTCACTTTGATTACAGAATGTTTCTCACCCTGTTCATCAAACAGAAAATGATGTGGGATCTCTAAGCAAAGAGAACAGAGTGATCAAGATCCTGCTCTGTTTCAGGACTCACAGAAAAAGGAGGTAGAAAAGAGGAAAAGCTGAAGAAAAAAACAGAAATGCCAACAGGCCAGTCTAGTCATTTAGAGTGGCACAAAGAAAACAAGAAAAGAGAAAGAGGGCATTGAATGGGTAATATTAAGTAATGGCATAATGTCCAAATATTTGCAATGTTTGCTTCCAAGTACCTGGCAGTCATGTTTCCCATTACAGAATAATGCCAGGGCATGACCTCATGATTCAGCCACAGTCCTCTCTGGCTCTTTTCACTGATGAAATACTTCTATGGCATCTCTGCAAATTCCACTGTCCAAATCTCCACTTCCAGGAGAGGCTGAAATGGCATCTCTTGAAATTTGCAAAATGTAATTTAAAAAGTACATTTCACCCTACTGCGCTCTTTTCATTTAGAGAATCTGAAAAGGAATGGAGATATTTAAATCTCACAGCATTTTCAAGAAAGTCAAGAATTTGAAAACACTGATATACCTGTGTACATTTTACACTGTACCCATCACATGGCTTTTAAGCACTTCCAAAGCTCTTGAGTACTTTGTGACCACGAGGCTTGATAAGCCTCCTGGATGCTTCTCTTTTGAAAATAACAGGTCAAACCTTTTGAGAGCCACTTCTTCCTAAAGAAGTTTCTGTCTCACAAATCATAGACCTGACATAACTTGTCAGATGCAAGTTCACCAAAGAAACCTTGTAGCTGTAAGTACATTAGCAGTATACAATGTTATCACTGCAAACTGGTACTTGACTGACACCCTTACTGGCCTATAAATTTCACCACAAAGAACAGTTGTTTGGCTTTTATATGTATATACATACGAGGCAACAGATTCCCAAATTCATAAATTGTAAACTATATTAAATACACTGAAAACTGACTGATGATGAGTGCTGCTCTTCTAGGCTAATTTCTCTTCTAAACCATGATATGAAAATTCCAGCTAATGGGCTCGTGACAAGACTAAACAGGGGTAATAGCAGACTTAATCAAGAAAACAAATGGGATTCATTAAAAGCTGGCACTCGGCAAATAATCTGTGGAGAGTTCTCACCTCAATCTACATGTCCCCATCAAAAAAAAAAAAAAAAAAATTTTTTTAGCTGTTTGTATCTCAGACTGTTGAGTCAATTCAGTGGAAATTTGTAACGGAAAAATATTAGACTTTGAACTTCCTGTTCTATGTTTTAGAAGATGTATCCTCTTTCCAACTTTTATACTCTTTATCATAGTATTCGTGGTAAAATGGTAACTAGAATTTTCTTCTCACAGTTGAGAAGACAAATTAGCTACAGCTTTCACATCTACCTGTAACAGGTATTTCTTGGCAAATACTACTAAGGAAATACATATATACATCTCTACATCTTCAAAATTCAGTTTCAATTCTGCGATTTAGCTTCCCATAAAAAGGAAGAAAACTTGGAACTTGATTATCACTCTCCTCCAACAGCTATTATCTTGTTCAAATATGCACAGAATTACCAGATAAGCAGATAACTCCCCCAAAGCAGTAACTAAATATTTCTGTAGTGAATGTCACATTTTTATATATATATATATATATATATATATATATATATATAAAG